>NC_090372.1:125865804-126190049 GCF_036365525.1 Heterodontus francisci | reverse complement strand
TCACTGTCCACTATACCACCAATTTTGGTGTCATCTGCAAACTTACTTACTAATCATGCCCCTTACATTCACATCCAAGTTATTAATATATATGACAAACAACAGAGGGTCCAGCACAAATCCCTGCGGCACACCACTTGTCACTGGCCTCCAATTTGAAAAACAACCCTCCACTACCACCCTCTGTCTCCTATCACCAAGCCAATTTTGTATCCAATTGGCCAGCTCACCTTGGATCCCATGTGTCCGAACCTTCTGGACCAGCCTACCATGCAGGACCTTGTCAAAGGCCTTGTTAAAGTCCATGGTAGACAACGTCCATCTTCTTGGTCACCTCCTCGAAAAACTCAATCAAATTCGTGAGACATGATTTCCCATGCACAAAGCCATGCTGACTATCCCTAATCAGACCTTGCCTTTCCAAATGCATATAAATCCTGTCTCTCAGAATCCCTTCCAATAACTTTCCCACCACTCATGTAAGGCTCACCGGCCTGTAGTTCCCTGGTCTATCCCTGCTGCCCTTCTTAAATAAAGGCACAACATTAGCTATCCTCCAGTTTTCCGGTATCTCACCCGTGGCTAACGATGATTCAAAAATCTCTGCCAGGGCCCCAGCAATCTCCTCCCTTGCTTCCCATAGCATCCTAGGATAAACCTGGTCAGGCCCTGGGGATTTATCCACCTTAATGCGCTTCAAAACCTCCAACACCTCCTCCTTTGAAATGTTGATATGTCCAGGATATCGCTGTTCCCTCCCTTGAACTCACTAGCTTCCATGACCTTTTCCACAGTAAATACTGACGAGAAATATTCATTTAAGACGTCGCCCATTTCTCGTGGCTCCACACATAGATTACCACACTGATCCTTAAGGGGACCTACTCTCTCCCTAACTATCCTTTTACTCTTAATATACTTATAGAATCTTTTAGGATTCTCCTTTATCTTATCTGCCAGGGAAATCTCATGGCCCCTTCTTGTCCTCCTAATTTCCTTCTTAAGTGTAGTCCTACATCCCCTATACTCCTCGAGGGACTCGCTCGATCCCAGCTGCCTATACCTGACATATGCCTCCTTCTTTGTCCTGACCAGACCCTCAATATCCCTCGTGAACCAAGGTTCCCTAAACTTGCCAGCCTTGCCCTTCCATCTAACAGGAATTGAACTCTTCCTATCTCACTTTTAAAAGCCTCCCACTTGCCAGACGTCCCTTTACCTGTAAACAGCCTCTCCCATTCAACTTTTGAGAGTTCCTGTCTGATGCCATCGAAATTAGCCTTCCCCCAATTTAGGACTTCAACCTGAGGACCAGTCCTATCCTTTTCCATAACTATCTTGAAGCTAAGAGTTATGGTCACTGGTCCCAAAGTGCTCCCCCACTGACACATCAACCACCTGCCCAGTTTCATTTCCTATGAGGAGGTCAAGTGTAGCCCCTTCTGTAGTAGGGCCATCCACATACTGCTTCAGAAAACTATCCTGGACACACTTAACAAATTCTTCCCCATCTGATCCCTTAGCACTAAGGCAGTCCCAGTCAATATTAGGGAAGTTAAAATCACCTACTATTGCAACCCTATAATTCCTACACCTATCTGTGATTTCCCGACATATATGCTCCTCCACTTCCCTCTGACTACAGGGGGGCCTATAGTATAATCCCATCAAAGTGATCACCCCTTTCTTATTTCTAAGTTCTACCCATATGGCCTCGCTGGACCTTCCCCCCCCGGGATATCCTCTCTAAGTACTGCCATGATGTCCTCCCTAATCAATAGTGCAACTCCCCCTCCTCTCTTACCTCCGCCTCTGTCACACCAGAAAGATCGGTACATTGAGCTGCCTGTCCTGCCCATCCCTCAACCACGTTTCCGTAATAGCTATAATATCACAATCCCATGTACCAATCCATGCTCTGAGTTCATCTGCATTACCGGTAAGGCTTCTTGCATTAAAGTAAATGCAGTTTAGCCTACCAGACCTTCCACGCTTCCTGTCCTGCCCCTGCCCGGCCTGCCTACTGGACTGGCTTGCTTTAACCTCTACATTTGCCTCAACTATCTCATCTGATAGACTACTACTTTGAGTCCCACCCCGCTGCAAGACTAGTTTAAACCCTCCCGAGTAGTGCTAGCAAACCTCCCCACAAGGATATTGGTCCCCCTCCAGTTTAGATGCAACCCGTCCTTCTTGTACAGGTCACCTCTGCACCAGAAGAGATCCCAATGATCCAAGTAGCTGAAGCCGTCCCGCCTACACCAGCTCTTCAGCCACGCATTAATTTGTCTAATCCTGCTATTCCTACCCTCACTAGCACGTGGCACAGGGAGTAAATCCTGAGATTACAACCTTTGAGGTCCTGCTTTTTAACCTTCTGCCTAACTCCCTATATTCACTTTGTAGGACTTCGTCTATTTTCCTGCCTATGTCGTTAGTACCAATATGGACCACAGCCTCTGGCTGCTCACCCTCCCCTTTCAGAATGTCCTGCAGCCGCTCCGAGACATCCTTGACCCTAGCACCAGGGAGGCAACATACCATCCTGGAGTCTTGTTTATGGCCACAGAAATGCCTGTCTGCACCCCTTACGATAGAATCCCCTATCACTATAGCTGTTCCAACCCTTTTCCTCCCCTGCTGTGCAGCAAAGCCCTCCATGGTGCCACGAACTTGGCTGTTGCTGCTTTCCCCTGGGAGGTCATCCCCCCACAACAGTATCCAAAGCGGTATATCTGTTTGAGAGGGGGATGGCCACAGGGGACTTTTGCACTACCTGCCTGCGCCTACTACTCCATTTGGTGGTCACCCATCTCTTTTCTGCCTGTGCAGCCATTACCTGCGGTGTGACCACCTCACTAAATGTGCTATCCATGACTTCCTCAGCATCACGGATGCTCCACAGTGAATCCACCCGCAGCTCCAGCTCCGTAATGCGGGTAGCCAGTAGCTGCAGCTGGATACACTTCTTGCACACATGGTCATCAGGGACACTTCCAGTGTCCCTGATTTCCCACATAGCGCAGGAGGAACATATCACGGGGCTGAGCTCTCCTGTCATGACTTACCCTTCGGTTAATTAGTTACTCCCTTAATTAAAAAATACTAATTATACTAGGGGCCTTGTTCTACCCACTCCAATCTAAGGTCCTTAAAAAAAAAACACTTTAGTAGTACTCACCTTATCACCAGAGGTTTTATTTTCAACAAAAAAATTTCTAATACATCACAAGGTCTTCATCTCCAAAGGGCTGTACTATCCTGCTCTATGATGTCTACTGAAAACATTTGCAATTTTACCATCGTTAAAAAGCTGTATTCATGAGTTAAAGTCGAAAGCCAAGATAGCTCCTTGAAAAGTTGTAATCTCTTTGTTACTCCGTATGACCAGTTGCTTATTCCTCTGTTTTACTACCTTCTTTTGGCATCATTCTCAGGTGTGCATGCCAGATAACATTTCAACCCATGTATCAACTGGCTGGTGTTGTGCAAGAAAAATAATTTTTTCCCTGCTGGACTGGAGGTTATCAATCTCAATCATTTAAATTGTTTGGATAGTGTAACCAAAGGTTGTTGAAAACAATGAGGTCAGTTTTACTTTCTCCCACTGTTGTGCATGAAATTGAGGCAGAACTGTTTTCATACAAGCTGATAGTTTCTGAGAGTTGTAATTAGAATTGTGTTTATTTAATGTTTGTGCCTGAAGTTATGTATAACATTTTTTTATTTGTTCATGGGATGTGTGCAGGTGCAGCAGGCAGTTAAGAAGGCAAATGGTATGTTGGCCTTCATAGCGAGAGGATTCGAGTACAGGAGCAAGGATGTCTTGCTGCAATTATACGAGGCATTGGTGAGACCACATCTGGAGTATTGTGTGCAATTTTGGTCTCCTTATCTGAGGAAGGATGTTCTTGCTATGGAGGGAGTGCAGTGTAGGTTCACCAGACTGATTCCTGGGATGGCAGGACTGACGTATGAAGAGAGATTGGGTCGATTAGGCTTGTATTCGCTAGAGTTTAGAAGAATGAGAGGGGATCTCATAGAAGCCTACAAAATTGTACAGACTGGACAGACTAGATGCAGGAAGGATGTTCTCGATGGCGGGGAAGTACAGGATGAGGGGTCACAATCTAAGGATAAGGGGTAAGCCATTTAGGACTGAGATGAGGAGGGATTTCTTCACCCAGAGAGTTGTGAACCTGTGGAATTCTCGACCACAGAAAGCAGTTGAGGCCAAATCATTAAATATATTCAAGAAAGAGTTAGATATAATTCTTAGGGCCAAAGGAATCAAGGATATGGGGAGAAAGCGAGAACAGGGTACTGAGTTTGGACGATCAGCCATGATCGTATTGAATGGCGGTGCAGACTCGAAGGGCCGAATGGCCTACTCCTGCTCCTATTTTCTATGTTTCTAAGTGCGCGTTGCTCGCAAGGCCAGCATTTATTACCCACCCTGAATTGCCCTTGAGAAGGTGATGGTGAGCTGCCTCTTGAAGTGCTGCAGCCCATGTGGTGTAGGGAGAGAGTTCCAGGATATTGACCCAGTGACGATAAAGGAACAGTAATAAATTTCCAAGTCAGGATAGAGTGTGATTTGGAGCGGAATTTGCAGGTGGTGGTGTTCCCATGCGACTGCAGCCTTCGTTCTTTAAGGCAGTCCAGGTCGCAGGTTTGGAAGGTGCTGATGAAGGAGCCTTGGAGTGTTGCTGCAGTGCATCTTGTAGATGCCACACACTGCTGCCACTGTGCACCAGTGGTGGAGGGAGTGAATGTTTAAGGTGATGGAGAGGGTGCCAGTCAAGAGGGCTGCTTTGTCCTGGATGGTGTTGAGCTTCTTGAATACTGTTGGAGCTGCACCCATCAAGGCAAGTATTTCATCACGTTTCTGATATGCCTTGTAGGTTGTGGAAAGGATTTGGGGAGTCAGGAGGTGAGTTACACTGCAGAATACCAGGTTCTGATCTGTTCTTCTAGCCACAGTATTTATGTGGCTGGTCCAGTTAAGTTTCTTCTCAATGGTGACCCCCCCCCAGGATGTTGATGGTGTGAGATTCAGCAATGATAATGCTGTTGAATATCAAGGGGAAGTGGTTAGATTCTCACTTGTTCGAGATGGTGATTACCTAGCACTTGTGTGATCTGAATGTTGCTTACTACTTATCAGCCCAAGCCTGATGTTGTCCAAGTTTTGCTGCATGCAGGCACGGACTGCTTCCTATCTGAGGAATTGCGAATGGAATGAACACCGTGCAATCATCAGTCAACATCCCCACATCTGACCCTCATTAATGAAGCATCTAAAAATGGTTGGGGACGAGGACAATACCTTGAGGAACTCCTGCAGCAATGTCCTGGAGTTGAGATGATTGGCTTCCAACAACCACAGCCACCTTCCTTTGTGCTGGGTATGACTTCAGCCATTGGAGAGTTTTCCTGTTGAAGCCCATTGACTTTGACTTTATTAGGGCTCCTTGATGCCACACTCAGTCAAATGCTGTCTTGATATCAAGGCAGTCACTCTCACCTCACTTCTGGAATTTAGTTATTTTGTCTACATTTTGATCAAGGCTATAATGAGATCTGAAGCTGAGTGGTTCTGGCAGAACTCAAACTGAGCATCCGTGAGCAGGTTACTGCTGAGTAAGCTCTTCCTGATAGCAGTGTTGACAATACCTTCCATCATTTTGTTGATGATAGATAGTAGACTGCTGGAATGGTAATTGGTTGGATAGGATTTGTCTTTTTATGGGCAGGAAATAATCTGCGCAATTTTCCATTTTGTTAGGTAGGTGCCAGTGCTGTAGCTGTACTGGAACAGCTTGGCAAAGGGTGCGGCTGGTTCTGGAGCTGAAGTCTTCAAGCGCTACAACTCAGGTGTTGTCAGGATCCATAGCCTTTGTTGTATCCAGTGCACTCAGTAATTTCTAGATAACTTGCGGAGTGAATCGAATTGGCTGAAGACTGGCATCTGTAATGCTGGGGACCTCAGGAGGAGGTTGAGATAGATCATCCACTCAGCAATTCTGGCTGAAGATTACTGCAAACGCTTCAGCTTTGTCTTTTGCATTCACATGCTGGGCTCCATTTTAATATAAAATGGAGCTTTAAAAAAAAATCCTTCATTGGACTTTCTGGAGCATGTCAGACTTGTCGTGTCTACGCTTTTGGGGATGTGAGCAATGTTGCCTTTAAGCAGCGCAGCCACTCAGCAACCTGGAAGTTCCTGCGTAGGTCGAGCACAAGTTGGCCCCTTTAAGTTACCGCCCATGCGTGGTTGCACAAAAAATTTTAAATGAATAGGCAGCCCGCAGCAAAAAAAATTAGAGTGACGTTGGATGTGAGTGCATTAGTTAGCTTTATTTGAACATTCCTATCACTGCATTTGCAGGATTGTTAGTATTTGGAACTAAAATAGAGAGTTGTTTTGGAAAGGTGAGTTTTAGTTAATTAAAAAAAATTACAGCTTTATTCACATATTGCTAAGACTGAGGCTAGAGGGGTGCACTGTCTTTCTCTAGTTCCACTTCTCCACGGGTCACAACATACATTTAAATGCTTACCCAGTTACCAATACGGCCAATTATATACACTATTTTTATTTCAGAATAAAATCCACCAGCCAGGTTTCTTTAATGAACAACAAATTTATCAGTTTATTATAAAACAAGACTTATTCAATAAAGATGCAAAGCATTAACACACAGATTGAAATATGAAAGTTCCCTTTTAAACTTAGCCCAACATACATACACACACACACACACACACACACACACACACACTGGTGAAAGAAAAAAAATGAGGTTTTCTCTTCAGAGATCTCTTTGCAAAAGAAAGACAAAAAAAATACCTTGGCCAAATACTTGTTAATTCTTGAAGGAAAAGGAGAAGATATGGAATGGTATCAGTTGTCTCTTTATTCTGGCATCCCTTATACATTGTATGATTGTGATGTATGATTTGGAACATTGGCCTGTTTGTGAGTGGGCTGTAGCACACATTTGTAAATTTTTCAGTTTGTTTACATGCTCATAGTGGAGATCTGTTGTTGCCTTGCAGTAACCAGAGAAAGAACCCTTACCTTGAAGAGATCAGTATCTTGGGGGAAATATGAAAAGTCATTAATCAATAAGAGTATAGTAGATTGCAAACCTCTATAAACTGGTGGCAGTCAGTCAAGTGCACCAGAAAGCAAAGCACTCAATCCACATTCCTGCATACTGTTTTTTTTTAAATAATTGCAGTGGTTTTGGTTTCTGTTTTTGACTGAGCCAAAGAGCAGTATAGGATAGAATACACTAGATGAAGATAATAGGAGGTGAATGATTAACACATTTGAATGACTTATTTTTGCTATTTTACTGGAGAGTATAATCCCATTTATTTAAAATAAGTTAACTCTGTTAAAGTAGCGAGGTAAGAGCTAAAATGTCATACAACAAATGTCGTTCAAGCATGTTAACTATTTTTCTGCTGTTATAAGTAACAGTAACATATAGCCACATGTTAGAAAAGGTTTGAAATATAGAGCAGGTTGATCAGCAGCTGAGGGATTTAAAATTGGGTTAATATCTGTGTTTGACCCTTTATTAGAATTTGTATTGTAAGGTTTTGTTTCCTTCCTGAAGCTACTTAAGAACTAATTAATCAAATTTTATTATTATCCGTATGCTTTCAATTCATGTAATCATGTACCTGAACATGGACTGCTATTGGGTTGAAGGTAGGGACAGCTGAGATTGTGAGCCAGTTTTGTTTGCACATGTAGAATGAACTGCTGTGTTTGATTATCCTAGCTCAAGGATTTCAGTTTACATTGACATACTAGGTTAGAATTACTGAATCTGATAAAGTTGCACAGAATAACAGTAGGTTCCAAAATGTCAGAAAATGCACCATGCCAAAATCAAAATTTGGGTCAGTGGTGGTGGTTGGGGGTTGTGCCCCAAGGAAACCCTATAGAAAATAAATCTCACACTTCCAATGCTCAACTCTCCATATAGTAAATTCTAGATCCACCAATGCTACTGCACTTGTGTGTACTTTAGTTTTTTTTTTCTACTGCAGTAAAAATGTTGGAATATAGATATATCTGTACTTTGAATTACGATGAGACTGTTCCATTGCACTTTTCTTTTTATTCATTCATGGGATGTGGGCGTCACTGGCTATGCCAGCATTTATTGCCCATCCCTAATTGCCCTTGAGAAGGTGGTGGTGAGCTGTCTTCTTGAACCGCTGCAGTCCATTTGGGGTAGGTAGACCCACAGTGCTGTTAGGAAGGGAGTTCCAGGATTTTGACCCAGCGACAGTGAAGGAACGGCGATATAGTTCCAAGTCAGGATGGTGTGTGACTTGGAGGGGGAACTTGCAGGTGGTGGTGTTCCCATATATTTGCTGCCCTTGTCCTTCTAGATAGTAGAGGTCATGGGTTTGGAAGGTGCTGTCTAAGGAACCTTGGTGCGTTGCTGCAGTGCATCTTGTAGATGATACACACTGCTGCTACTGTGCGTCGGTGATGGAGGGAGTGAATGCTTGTAGATGGTGTGCCAATCAAGCGGGCTGCTTTGTCCTGGATGGTGTCGAGCTTCTTGAGTGTTGTTGGAGCTGCACCCATCCAGGCAAGTGGAGAGTATTCCATCACACTCCTGACTCTGCCTTGTAGATGGTGGACAGGCTTTGGGGAGTCAGGAGGTGAGTTACCCGCCTCAGGATTCTTAGCCTCTGACCTGCTCTTGTAGCCATGGTATTTATATGGCTACTCCAATTCAGTTTCTGGTCAAGTCTAACATCAGTCTAACTTTCAGTCTAACATCTTGTGTCATAAAATCAATATGCACGGCTGTTTATGGCTTGTCAGCATTTTTGGGACTTCAGCATTTTTGAAGCTATTGATCCATATTTTCAGGTTATAACTTTTCTTTGCTAAACTGCCTAGACTATTATTACCAGCAAATTAGTTATGGATAACACTCTGAAGTGATGAAGAAAGGTTAGTTTGGGAACATAATTCTGAAGAATGTTCTGAAGAACACAGTTCTGAAGAAGGGTCACTGACCTGAAGCGTTAACTGTGCTTCTCTCTCCACAGATGCTGCCAGACCTGCTGAGTATTTCCAGCATTTCTTGTTTTTATTTCAGATTTCCAGCATCTGCAGTATTTTGCTTTTAGTTTGGGAACATGATCTGATCAGGTTTTGGATTGTTTACAGTTTGCCAGGGTGCGTTGTTACTTGGAATTGCCTTTCTTCTTGTTCAATTTGCCTTTGTTTCACATCATTTCATATTTTTCCATCTCATAGTTTGTTTACTTCCCAGTCTTATGCTTTCATCTCATTTTCTTTCTTCCATGGCTTCAAGCAGCTGTTGTATCAGTTTTTTTTGTAACAGAAGCCGAGGAGTTTATTCAGTCAGGTTAGTTACATGACATTATTACATTAGTGTTTCTTTTTTCAAAAAAATCTCAAATTTCAGATTATTGATTGGATCATTTCTTAATAATTTACCATCTTTTCGAGTTGAATAAATGTTCAGGAGGTGAAATTTATTTTGAGCAACAGTGAATCCACAGCCCCTTTTATACTCGTCGATTCACTGTCGCTCGTTGTGCATTGCCCACCAAGATGGACTTCAACCCCTCAGACTACTTGATGGCTGTGAAGTGCTTTGGGACGTCTTGAGGATGTGAAAGCCACTATATAAATGCAGTTGTTTTTCTTTACTTGTGTCCTGTTGTCCTATATCAATGTCTTTTTACTCTAATGTGTTTATTAACAATTCAAGAAATGTCACTGTATGGTGACTGTGACCCAGGAGTGGATAATTCCCACATGCAGTAATATTACTTAAACATGTCCATTGACAGAAGGGTAATATTTGTTGGAGTTTTAACAACATACCTGAAAGAAATTAAGTATTCTTTTGGCTTTGTTGACGCCCAGAATTGAGTTACAAGTGTGCTTTGTTCGATAAGTTTTTAACCTGAGCATATTTTCCATTTTCTATAAATGCCTATGTTGAACAGTTGAAAACATGAATTATCAAATCAGCTCCTGGTGTTATTCTCTTGTGAGTTAAGCAGATTTGATGGACTTTGCCGGAAAAGCCACGAACCAGAATTGCTTTAACTCTTTGATAGACTTTTACAGACAGAAGAAAGTCTTTTCTGGTGACAGATTCTGACTGAGACATCTATCTGTCTATTTTGGTAGAAGTTTATGGTCAACAGGAACAGCTACATGTTTAATCCTGATAGTTTAGCTGCTAAAAATCTAGGAGCACTTTACTGCTAGATAACCTTTCAAAGGATTGTTCTGTTCGTTCTGAGCCCTTTAAGGTAGGCTTTCATATGTGGCCTAGAAATTGTCTTCTGAAAGATAATTGTTTTGCTGGTTAGGATCTCTTGAAGTATCTCAGTTTAAAAACCTTGCAGCGGCTTTTGATAGTTCCAAGTATTAAACATCGATTATGTCAGTTCTCGTCTCTCAACAACCTCTATTGAAGCTGGTAGATCCATCTTTTACAAGGTCAAGTCACTGGGAGAGTTTTAAGTAATATGACCATCTTATTACTCATAGCTTCACTGTCTGAAACTTTTATCTGAGAGGGATGTGAATTAGAAAAGCAGTTATTTTATGAGGTAATTTAGCATTAGGCTGGTCTGGATTTGAAATTTGGGATTAAATGTGTTACTGCTTCTGTTAGCTGTAAACTTTTTTTTAATTTAACGGTAGGTTGTTAACTGGCAGGAGCATGTCCCACACAATCTAAAATCGAGGAATTCCACAGACAAGAGTTCAGCATGTGCAGAGATACTGTGGTGGCCTCTGGCAACTGTTCATATAGAAAATAACTTGCCAAACTCTAGTTTTGGTGGGATCTGCATTCATTTTGATTCTTATCTAGAATAGCAGACTGGAAGTTTCTGACATATGGTTTGTATTGTAGCTGTTAGAGTTAAAGGCACAGTGACAGAAAACAAAATAATATTCAGAATTTTGTAATAGAGTATAACCCTAGTTTGATCACTCAAAAAGTTTACTTGGACCGAATTAATAAATAGTTAAATTCATGAAACACTCAAGCATCAAAACAATTGAATCCAAATCATGAGATTACATTTTTAATTTTATGCAGAGTCCACTCAAAATTATTTGATGTTTGTGTACAATTCATAGCACCTGTGCCTAGCATTAGAAACTGAGCCGTGGCTCAGTTGGTAGCACTCTTACCTCTGAATCAGAAGGTTGTGGGTTCAAGTCCCACTCAAGGGCTTGAGCACAAAAATCAAGGCCGATAATCTTTCAGATCATACATTAAAACAAAACCCTGTTTGCCCTCTCAGTGGACATAAATGAACCCCGTGGCACTTTTTTGAAGAACAGGTGAGTTATCCCCAGTGTCCTGGTCAGTAATCAACAACACAAAAGCAAATTATCTGGACATTTATTACAGTGCTGTTTGTGGAAGCTTGCTGTGCGCAAAATGGCTATTGCATTTCCTACATTACCAAGTGACTACACTACAAAAGTAAATCATTGGCTGTAAAGTGCTTAGAGATGTCCGATGTTTCTGAAAGCCACAAATAAAAACAAGTCTTTTATTTAACTCTGGCCTTTGGTAAAATATGTAAACTATAGTATTAGCATTCTTGACATTTAAAAAAAAATATACATGCTTTCTATTGCATTGCATTTGAAAAATACACTGCATCGGATATTTTCAGTATATGATAAAGGGAAATTAGAGAAATAGAATTGCAGAACACTTGTTACTTAAAGTTAAAAATAATGATTCTTAACACTACTCATATCACACCAGTCCAAGGGTAATTAAGTTATATTTATTATCGTCAGAATAGATGAATTCTATGATGTAACTATGCTTTTTTTTGCAGTACCGGCGATGGAGTCAATGGGACAAGTTGCATCAGGAACACATCAATGCAAGCCGTACTGTGCAGGTAGATAGTGTTTGTGTGCCTTTTTAGTTTGTTATAGAGTTTTTATATTGAAAATGATTGAGTGCCATTGTGAATAATTCTCTCTTCTACATATGTTTGCTTGCTTGTGCTGTTAATCTGGAGAAGGAACCTTTCAGATGTGTTCTGTAAAAATATTAAGATGAAGTAATAGATTGCTTCATAGCTCCAGCACTCAGTCTTAGATGATTAATTCTTTAGGGTTGATTAAGGAGTTGGACTGCTGTAACTTTCTGGAGTACAATAATCTGATTAGAAAGTAGCAGTAATTTTATTCTGCTATTTAGGGATCCCATTCTAGAGTGCTTAACCTTGTCAATTGTGAGCTCCCTCAGCAGGACTGCGCCATTTCCATAGTGGTGCTGGAATACTGATAATGTACAACTGACGTTAAGTGAATTAGAGTCATAGAGTTAGACAGTGCAGAAACAGGCCCTTCGGCCCATCGTGTCTGTGCTGGCCATCAAGCATCTAACTATTCTCATCCCATTTTCCAGCACTTGGCCTGTAGCCTTGTATGCTATGGCGTTTCAAGTGTTCATCTAAATACTTCTTAAATGTTGTGAGGGTTCCCGCCTCTACCACCTTTTCAGGCAGTGTGTTCCAGATTCCAACCACCCTCTGGGTGAAAATGTTTTCCCTCAAATCCTCTCTAAACCTCCTGCCCCTTACCTTAAATCTATGCCCCCTGGTTATTGACCCCTCCACTAAGGGAAAAAGTTTCTTCCTATCTAACCTATCAATGCCCCTCATAATTTTGTATACCTCAATCGTATATCCCCTCAGCCTTCTCTGATCGAAGGAAAACAACCCTAGCCTTTTCAGTCTCTTTTCATAGCTGAAATGCTCCAGCCCAGGCAACATCCTGGTGAATCTCCTCTGCACCCTCTCCAGTGCAATCACATCCTTCCTATAGTGTGGTGCCCAGAACTGTACACAGTACTCCAGCTGTGGCCTAACTAGCGTTTTACACAGCTCCATCATAACCTCCCTGCTCTTATATTCTATGCCTCGGCTAATAAAAGCAAGTATCCCATATGCCTTCCGAACCACCTTACCTACCTGTGCTGCTGCCTTCAGTGATCTGTGGACAAGTACACCAAGGTCCCTCTGACCCTCTACTTCCTAGGGTCCTACCATCCATTGTATATTCCCTTGCCTTGTTAGTCCTCCCAAAATGCATCACCTCACACTTCTCAGGATTAAATTCCATTTGCCACTGCTCCGCCCATCTTAGCAGCCCATCTATATCGTCCTCACTATTTACAACACCACCAATTTTCGTGTCTTTTTTTTAGAATTAGAATTAGAATATTCTCTTCTGAGAACTTACTGATCATACCTCCTATAATTCACGTCTAAATCATTAATGTACACTGCAAACAGCAAGGGTGCCAGCACCGTTCCCTGCGGTACACCACTGGTCACAGGCTTCCACTTGCAAAAACAACCCTCGACCATTACCCTCTGCCTCCTGCCACTAAGCCAATTTTGGATCCAAATTGCCAAATTTCCCTGGATCCCATGGGCTCTTACCTTCTTAACCAATCTCCCATGCGGGAACTTATCAAAAGCCTTACTGAAGTCCATGTAGACTACATTAACTGCCTTACCCTCATCTACACATCTCGTCACCGCCTCGAAAAATTCAATCAAGTTAGTTGGACACGATCACCCCCAACAAAGCCATGCTGACTATCCCTGATTAATTCCTGCCTCTCCAAGTGGAGATTAATCCTGTCCCTCAGAATTTTTTCCAATAGTTTCCCAACCACTGATGTTAGACTCACCGGCCTGTAATTACCTGGTTTATCCCTGCTACCCTTCTTAAATAATGGTACCAGATTCGCTGTCTTCCAATCCTCTGGTACCTCTCCTGTGGCCAGAGAGGATTTGAAAATTTGTGTCAGAGCCCCTGCTATCTCCTCCCTTGCCACACATAACAGCCTGGAATACGTCTCATCTGGGCCTGGGGATTTATCCACTTTTAAGCCCGCTAAAACAGCTAATACTTCCTCCCTTTCAATGCTAATATATTCAAGTATATCACAATCCCCCTCCCTGATCTCTACACCTACATCGTCCTTCTTCATAGTGAACACAGATGAAAAGTAATCATTTAAAACTTCACCTATGTCCTCCGGCTCCACACACAGATTGTCACTTTGGTCCTTAATGGGCCCTACTCTTTCCTTGGTTATCCTCTTGCCCTTAATATACTTATAAAATGCCTTAGGATTTTCCTTTATCTTGCCTGCCAGTGTTTTATCATGTCCCCTCCTCGCTCTCCTAATTACTTTTTTATATACCCCCCTACACTTTCTATACTCCTCTAATGCCTCCGCTGTTTTCAGCACTCTGAATCTGCCATAAGCCTCTTTTTTTTTTCCTGATCCAATCCTCTATATCCCTTGACATCCAGGGTTCCCTGGACTTGTTGGTCCTACCCTTCACCTTAATGGGTACATGTTGGCTCTGAACTCTCACTGTTTCCTCTTTGAATGACTACCAATGATCTGATGTAGACTTTCCCACAAGTAGCTGCTCCCTGTCCACTTTAGCCAGATCCTGTTTTCTCATCTTAAAATCGGCCTTCCCCCAATTCAGTACCTTTATTTCCGGTCCATCTTTGTCCTTTTCCATAACTACCTTAAATCTTAGAGTTATGGTCACTATCCCCAAAATGTTCCTCCACTGACACTTATACCACTTGTCTGGCTTCATTCCCTAAGATTAGGTCCAACACTACCCCTTCTCTTGTCGGACTTTCTATGTACTGGCTCAAAAAGTTCTCCTGTATGCATTTTGAGAATTCCGCCCCCTTTAAGCCTTTTGCACTAAGACTATCCGAGCTTATATTGGGGAAGTTGAAATCCCCTACTATTATTACCCTATTATTTTTACACCTCTCTGAGATTTGCTTGCATATCTGCTCCTCTATCTCTCCCTGACTGTTTGGAGGCCTGTAGTACACTCCCAGCAAAGTGAGTGCCCCCTTTTTTTTTTTAAGTTCTACTCATCTGGCCTCATTTGAGGAACCTTCTAAGATATCATCCCTCCTTACTGCAGTAATTGACTCCTTGATCAACAGTGCAATGCCACCTCCTCTTTTACCCCCTCCCCTGTCACGCCTGCAGATTCTATACCCTGGAATATTGAGCTGCCAGTCCTGTCCCTTCCTCAACCATGTCTCTGTGATAGCAATAATATCATAATGACATGTGCTAATCAATGCCCTCAATTCATCTGCCTTACTAGTAAGACTCCTTGCATTGGAATAGATGCAATCCAGCCTTGTATTTTTCACTTGTGCCTTAACAGGTCTATATTTGCTCTGCCTTCCAGACTGACTCAGTTTCTCTTCTATGTTTGTGCATCACCCCCTACTCTAACTCCACTCTGTATCCCATCCCCCTGTCAAATTAGTTTAACCTCCCAACCCCCACAACAGTACTAGCAAACCTCCCAGCAAGGATGTTGGTCCTGTTCCGGTTCAGGTGCAATCCATCCAACTTGTACGGGTCCCAGTGATCCAGGAAACTAAAGCCCTCCCTCCTGCACCACCTCCTCAGCCACGCATTCATCTGCTCTATCCAGAGATTACAACCTTTGAGGTCCTGCTTTTTGTAATTTGCTACCTAGCTGCCTAAATTCTTATTGCAGGACCTAATCCCTCTTTCTACCTGTGTCGTTGGTACCAATGTATACTACGACCTCTGACTGTTCACCCTCTCCCTTCAGAATGTCCTGCAGCCGCTCCGAGACATCCTTGACCCTAGCACCAGGGAGGCAACATACCATCCTGGAGTCTCGTTTGCAGCCACACAAATGCCTGTCTATTCCCCGTATAATTGAATCCCCCATCACTATAGCTCTCCCACTCTTTTTCGCCCCCTCCTGTGCAGCAGAGCCATCCTTGGTGCCACAAACCTGGCTGTTGCAGCTTTCCCCTGGGAGGCCGTCCCCCCACAACAGAATCCAAAGCGGTATATCTGTTTGAGAGAGGGATGGCCACAGAATTCTGCTTGGAATAAAGAATTACTTCTTAATTCAGTGACTTAATCCATTTTGATTTGAATAGGCCCAAGCCAATAATTATTCCCATTTTCCATTAATAATTAAAGCTTTAATGCAAAAGTCGTTATGCCAACATGTGGCAGCACATTGAGATAGCTAATTTACAGCATTCAGGCATGAGAACATATGAACTTAAAAAATAGGAGTAGGCCATATAGCTCCTCGAGCCTGCTCTGCCATTCAATAAGATCATTCTATCATGGCTGAATTTCTACATCAACTCCACTTTCTTGACCTATCCCCATACTCAGTCTTAGTCATGGATTTACTCATCAACTGAGTATTCACAGCCTTCCGTGGTAGAGAATTCCAAAGATTCACAACCCTCTCAGTGCAGAAATTTCTCTATCTCAGTGGCCAACCCTTTATCCTAAGACTATGATCTCTAGTTCCAGACTCTCCAGCCGGCGGAAACAGTCTCTCAGTATATACTCAGCAGGTCTGGCAGCATCTGTGGAAAGAGAAGCAGAGTTAACGTTTCGGGTCAGTGACCCTTCTTCGGAGTTCCGAAGAAGGGTCACTGACCCGAAACGTTAACTCTGCTTCTCTTTCCACAGATGCTGCCAGACCTGCTGAGTGAATCCAGCATTTCTTGTTTTTGTTTCAGATTTCCAGCATCCGCAGTATTTTGCTTTTATCTCAGTATATACCCTGTGTTTTGAGATTACATCTCATTCTTCTAAACTCCAGAGAAGAAAGGCCCACTCTATTTGGAAGGCCCATTCTATTTGATCTCTCCTCATAGGACAGCCCTCTCATCCCAGTGAACCTTTGTTGCACACTGACAAGACAAGTATATCCTTTCTTAGGTAAGGAGACCAAAACTGTACACAGTACTCCAGATGTGATCTCACCAAAGCCCTATATAATTGCAGCAAGACTTCCTTACTCTTAGCCTTTCTAGCCAAGTGTTTGGTGTATAACTGGCACCGGTACTGGGGAAAGTGGGAGCTGTACCATTGGGACAGTCTTTCCCTGAACTGTGCTGGGACCAGTGTTCTGGCAAGTCATATAACTAGGGCGGTAGAGAGGGCTTTAAACTATATAGTGGGGGCGAGGGATCAAGTGAGGGAAGATGTGAAAAATTAAAGAGATAGCACAAGGCAAGAGAGCAAGGTATCAATAAGGGAATTGATAGTGTGGCAGGAACGGACAGAGCATACAAACTTAAGAGTGCGCTAGCAGATAAGGCTAAAGGTTGTGAAAATAATAAAAAGATAGAATTAAAGACACTCTGTATGAATGCATACAGCATTTGCAACTAGGTAGATGAATTGATGGCACAAATGGAAGTAAACAAGTATGATCTAATTGCCATTATGGAGATGTGGCTGCGGGGTGACCAAGGCTGGCAACTGAATATCCAAGGGTATTCGACGTTCAGGGAAGAATAGGCAAAAAGGAAAAGGAGGTGGTGCTGTTAATAAAGGATGAGATCAGTATATTAGTGAGAGAGGATCTTAGATCGGAAGATAAAGATGTAGAATCGGTTTGGGTGGTGCTAAGAACTAGCATGGGGCAGCAAACATTGGTAGGAGTTGTTTATAGGTCACCAAACAGTAGTGGTAATGTAGGACATGGTATAAATCAGGAAATTAGAGGTGCTTGTAACAAGAGTAATACAGTAATCATGGGGGACTTCTATCCACCTATAGACTGTGTAAACCTAATTTGCACCAATGCTGTGGAGGGCGAATTCCTGAATGTCTACGAAATGGTTTTCTAGAAGAGTATGTTGAGGAAGCAACTAGAGAACAGGTTATTTTAGATCTAGTATTGTGCAATGAGGAAGGGCTAATTAATAATCTTGTTGTAAAGGAGCCTTTAGGGAAGAGTGGCCATAATATGATAGGATTTTACATTAAGTTTGAAAGTGATGTATTTCAATCCGAAACTAGGGTCTTAAATCTAAACCAAGGAAATTACAATGGTATGAGCGACAAATTGGCTGTGGTAGATAGGGAAACTACATTAAAAGGTATGACAGAAGACAGGCATTTAAAGAATTACACATGGTTTACAACAAATTTACATTTCTTTGAGCCACAAAAACCCAGCAGGAAAGGTAATCTAACCATGGCTAACAAGAGAAGTTCAAGATTGTATTAGATCAAAGGAAGAGGCTTATAAAGTTGTCAAAAAAAGTAGTAAGCCTGAGGATTGGGAGCACTTTAGAATTCAGCAAAGGAGGACCAAGAAACTGATAAAGAAAGAGAAAATAGAATATGAAAGTAAACTTGTGAGAAACATAAAACGGACTGTAAAAGGTATGTATAAAGGAAAAGATTAGCAAAGGCATATGTGGGCCTACTGCAGGCAGAGACAGGAGAATTTATAATGGGGATAAGAAAATGGCAGAGAAACTAAACAAATACTTTGTGTCTGTCTTCACAGAGGAAAATACAAAAATCATCGCAGGACTACTAGAGAACCAAGGGACTAGTGAGAATGAGGAACTGAAAGAAATTAGTATTAGTAAAAAAGTAGTACTGGAGAAATTAATGGGACTGAAAGTTGATAAATCCCCTGGACCTGATGATCTACATCCCAGAGTGATGAAAGAGGTGGCTGTAGAGATAGTGGATGTGTTGGTGGACATCTTCCAAAATTCTATAGATTCTGGAACGGTTCCTGCAGATTGGAAGGTAGCAAGTGTAAGCTCATTATTTAAGAAAGGAGGGAGAGAGAAAACGGGGAACTGCAGACCTGTTCGCCTGACATCAGTAGTAGGGAAAATGCTAGAATCTATTATAAAGGATGTGATAATTGGGCAGTTAGAAAATAATGGTAGGATTGGGCATTGTCAACATGGATTTATGAAAGGGAAGTTATGTTTGACAAACCTGTTGGAGATTTTTGAGGATGTCACTAGCAGAATAGATAAGGGGGAACCAGTGAATGTGGTGTTTTTGGATTTTCAGAAGGCTTTCGATAAGGTCCCACACAGGAGGTTAGTATGCAAATTTCGAGCACATGGGATTAGGGGTAATATACTGGCATGGATTGAGAATTGGTTAACGAACAGAAAACAGAGAGTAGGAATAAAGGGTCACTGACCCGAAACGTTAACTCTGCTTCTCTTTCCACAGATGCTGCCAGACCTGCTGAGTGATTCCAGCATTTCTTGTTTTTGTGTAGGAATAAACGGGTCATTCTCAGATTGGCAGGCTGTGGCTAGTGGGATACCGCAAGGATCATTGCTTATGCCCCAGCTGTTCACAATCGACATCAATGATTTTGATGTGGGGACCAAATGTAATATTTCTAAGTTTGCTTGTGACAGAAAACTTGGTGGGAATGTGAGTTGTGAGGAGGATGCAAAGAGGCTTCAAGGGGATTTAGACAGGCTAAGTGAGTGGGCAAGAACATGGCAGATGGAGTATAATGTGCAAAAATGTGAAGTTATTCACTTTGGTAGGAAAAACGGAAATGTAGAGTATTTCTTAAATGATGAGAGATTGGGAAGTGTTGATGTCCAAAGGGACCTGGGTATCCTTGTTCATAAGTCGTTGAAAGTTAACATGCAGGTGCAGCAAGCAATTAGGAAGGCAAATGGTATGTTGGCCTTTATTGTAAGAGGATTTGAGTACAGGACTAAAGAAGTCTGGCTGAAATTGTATAGAGCTTTGGTGAGACTGCACTTGGAGTATTGTGTACAGTTTTGGTCTCCTGACCTAAGGAAGGATAAACTTGCCATAGAAGGAGTGCAACAAAGATTCACCAGACTGATGCCTGGGATGGCCTATGAGGAGAGATTGAGGAAACTGGGTCTATATTCTCTAGAGTTTAGAAGAATGACAAGTGATCTCATTGAAGCAAACAAAATTATTACAGGTCGCGATAGGGTTAATGCAGGAAGGATGTGTCCTCTGGCTGGGGGCCTCTAGAACCAGGAGACGTAGTCTCAGAATAAGAGGTAGGCCATTTAGGACTGAGATGAGGAGGAATTTCCTCACTTGGAGGGTGGTGAATCTTTGGAATTCTCTACCCCGGAGGGCTGTGAAGGCTCAGTCATTGAGTATATTCAAGACCGAGATCGATAGATTTCTAGATAAAACGATATCAAGGGATATGGGAATAGTGTAGGGAAATGGCTTTGAGGTAGAAGATCAACCATGATCTAGCTGAATGGCGGAGCAGGCTCGATGGGCCAAATGGCCTACTCCTGGTCCTATTTCCTATATTTCTATACCATTTGCCTTCCAATTTGTTTGCTGTACCTGCATGTTAACTTCATGATTCATGTACAAGGACACCCAACATTTACTAGTCTGCTTTACCAACATTTACTAGTCTCTCATCTTTTAAAAACTGTTTTGCTTTTCCATTTTTCCCACCAAAGTGGCTAATTTTACTTGTCTGCTTCTTTGCCTTACGTTTGATTGAAGACAGACTAGTCCCAAATTTTCTATTGAAACTGCACTAATTCTCTTAATCTTTTTCTCTTCTACTCTTCTAAGACAAGCATGATTCCAGTGATAGATCATACAAATACTCAGGTTTTTAATCACTGTATGGCTAGGTGTATAACTTGTGTATCAGTACATTTTTAGTTTGCTGCATTATGTAAAAGCCACAGCAACTTATACATCAGTTAGAGCAGTATGATGAATTTTATGGCTTTCTTGCAAGATTTTATCAATGGCATGCCGTTTCTGAGAAGGCAAAGTTTGTTTTTATTCATTTTGTGGGATGTGGGCATCACTGGCTAGGCCAGAATTTATTGCCTATCCCTAATTGCCCTTAAACTGAGTGACTTGCTAGGCCATTTCAGAGGACATTAAGAGTCAACCACATTGCTGTGGTTCTGGAGTCACGTGTAGACCAGACCAGGTAGGGATGGCAGATTTCCTTCCCTGAAGGACATTAGTGAACCAGATGGATTTTTACAACAATCAACAATGGTTTCATGTCTCACAAAGTGTTCTTTCAGAGGGCCATGATCAGCTTTTGTAATGCAGATTAGCATTGGTGTGGTTTGTTTGAAATCTGTAATTGGTGTGTTTGGAGTTCTCACATGCAAAAACATTCTTCCCTGTTTTTTGGACTAGTAATAGAAAAGAAGGGAAGACTTGCATTTATATAGCATCTTTCACTATTTCAGGACATCTCAAAGCACTTTACAGCCAATGAAATGCACTGTAGTCACTGATGTAATGCAGGGAAACATACCAGCTAATTTGCACACAGCAAGATTCCACATACATCATTGAACTAAATGATCAGATGGTCTTTTTTTTTAGTGTTATTGGTAAAGGGATAAATAATGGCCAGAAGACAAGGAGAACTCCATTGCTGTTCTTCAAGTCATACCGTGGATTCTTTTATGTCTACTTGAGAGGGCTCTGTCTCGGCTGAAAAACAGCACCCACTATGGTGCAGCATTTCCTGAATACTGCACAGGAATGTCAGCGTAGATTATGGACCAGTGCTACTTGAAAGCAGAACTCCTACTGAGGCTGAACTCCAGTTCAACTGGCCCTTCAAACTCAACTGACTTCTTGCTGCTCAAGACTGCTGTCTTGATAGTGAACACAATTCTTATGCAGTAGTCCAGTTGCTGTGGAAAAAAATCTGTCAATCCAACGTTTTTCTCATATACTTAAGGCTGATACTATATAGCTGATGAGAAAACCTGTGACTTAGAGTGACAGTTGCTGCAAAGTGTTACCAGCTGGCTAGATGTACAATCACATGACCATGTATCCAGGGTTTAATCCTGATCTTGATTGAGTTGCAGAGAAATATGGTGTAGGGCCCATGCTATGGCCAGAAAAATAGAGGAAATCAGTTCACCCATTTTAAAGTGAGTTGTGCTATCCACGATACCCTTTTGGAGGTGTTCCTGGCATCTGCTGTCCACCTAGCAAAGGATCAAACCAAAACTTGTCAGTTGTTTTGTGAAGACATAGTGACTATCCTTATTGGGTGGTAAGCAGGTTTCTTTGGGGGCAAATTTGCACCAAGGTGACTTTCCCAATAATGGGAGATTGGAACCAAATCCATCTTTATGGCAAACTCAATACCTGAACCAGGAAGATCTGCAGCTCAGCAGGAACGTTTTTAGTACATCAACAAGACGGAATTAATAATAGATCAGGCAGCCTATCTCATTGAGACTTAGTAGGTTAGATCTGTCAATAGGGGTTGGGATCCTTCCCATACAGCTCCAGATATGCAAACCAATGTCCTAATGGATTCTACTTGGACAAATAGTGGGAAGTGCACCAATACTCTGTGTAGGTAGGCTGCCTAGTTTCAGGTAGTTGATCTCCAGCTGTACCTCTGTATACAGTTTAGGATTCATGAGGCTTGGCATTTTTTAGCCAGGTGACCAAGATGGCCTTGGGTTTCATGAATTCCTTTGGTGACATTTGAGGCACTAACTTCATCTGATCTCACTGTGGCCACATCTCCCTGTGACGTGTGCAACATTAAGCTGTATTGGTTTTTTGACCCAGCATACCTAAGACTTGAATAAGAAAGCTATTCAGGAGAAAGAAGACAAGATTGACAGCCATATAGATAATGCATTAGTTCAACTATTAATTGGGCCCATCATCTAATGGGGCTTGAGTTATCGCCTTTGCAGATCTTACCTTTGTGCAATAATAAACATGTCAACTCATTGGGATGGAGATGAGGCAAAGGAAGGAAATGATGTTTGGAGTCTGAGAGATCAGTGTTACACACTTTCTTGTGTCTAGTTTCAGAATTACTTTAATGGAATTTGGGGTAAGGTTGCACATTTGATCCCTCTGCCAGGGAATTGTATGTGGAGTTAGAATAACTGGAAGAGAAAAAATAAATTGTGTCTTTTGAAAAAAGTGTAAACATTTCATTTTAACATTCACATTTTATTTCAACATTTAAATCAGATTAATTTTGATTAAAATCAATCATATTTGAGGACTGATTCTCATTTAACCACTGATCTGTTTGAATGTTCAATTGCAGTCCAATGGGCAGTTAAATTGGTCAAAGTTGAACCTTTTAAGGCGTCAGAGTGTTAATTTTGAATGAGTGTATGCAGTTGTACCTTACGTGACCTCAAGAAGTAAAAACTTTCAATTGACAGTAACCAGACTTCTAAGTCATTTACTCATCAAACACACAAAAGTTTGCTTTTTTGATTAAAAAATGAACACAATGGGAAGCAATTAGTACATTTTTAAATGATGTGCTTGTACCAGAAGCAGCTAATTTAATTTTGGGGGGGAAATTGGGTCCATGTACATTTTAGTGATGTCATCATGTAACTCGTGACTGTTTTGACTACTTTTTGAAAAATTTTCATAATCTTCACCAGCAACAATTATTGCAGGGGGATAGAGAGATTTGTGTCAGTGTTGCTGACATTTCTAGTTGACTAACTGTTACAGCTTTGTTTTCACAAATAGCATCGAAACCACTGAGGCGGAGGTTATAATAAGCTACTGCCTTTAACAGACTGTGGTCTGTAGTAACATTTATACACCTTTTATCTGTAACATACACATTCTTTTAGGTTTTGTAATTTTGCAAATATGTAATGGAGCAGGTCCATTGCATTTAATAATATTTACAAAGGTCACTCAGTACAGAAAGTTTTAAAGGGATATTACAAGGAATATCTTGATAAGCTGTGTGATTATCAAAACTGCTTTGAACAGCCTCCTAACATGATTATCAGGAGAGCAACATTATTTTTGTAAGTTCTAAAAAATGAGATCTTGAAATATTACCAAGCTGCATTTTCTCCACCATGTCAGAAGCTAGTATATTTTACCATAAGAAAAGTCAAAGATGATGAAACATCACTATAATACCCCAGCTTTCCCTTTATAACATTTAGAAGTAGTAATTCAAGTCGAGCAGTGGCGCCAAGTGAGTAGTATCGGATCGGCCGTCCGTTATGTGCAGCGCTGAATATTTAATGCCACTGAGTGCAATGTAACGGAATATCAGGCACTGCATATAATGGGTGACTGGTCCGATACGGCCCGTTTTACACCACCGTTTGAGATGAACTGAGATGCTTAGTCTCATTTTGAATGTCTTAATATTTTGCCTTTACTACCTTGCTGGCATATAGTTACGAATATCTTATCACTCTGAGTAAGGAAAATGGTCCTCAATTCTGTTTTAAACTGCTTCTCATTCATTTAGATTTAGATCCTCTAGATATGCTTTCCTGACCTTGATTTGAAGTACTCTAGGCTTACCATTTAACATTTAGCATGCTTCACTGAAGTCATCTCCTCAATACCCTCTTTAAAGACCACAGCTACTGAAATGGCAGGCTGTATTCCATGTTCAGAATTGCCTGTTGCTCGGTTTTGGTGCCACCAGGAGTACTCAGCTCCAGACCTCATTACATCCTTGCTCCATCCATGTGACTGCCCTTGACATCAAGGCAGTATTTGACCGAGTGTGGCATCAAGAAGCCCTAGTAAAATTGGTCAGTGGGAAACGGGGAAACTCTCCACTGGCTGGAGTTGTATCCAGCACAAAGGAAGATAGTTGTGGTTAGGAACATAGGAGCAGGAGTAGGCCATTCAGCCTGTTGAGCCTGCTTTGCCATTCAATTAGATCATGCCTGATCATCTACTCAACGCCACTTTCCCACACTATCCCCATATCCCTTGATGTCATTTGTCTCCAGAAATCTATTGATTTCTGTCTTGAACATGCTCAGTGATTCAGCTTCCACAGCCTACTGGGGTAGAGAATTCCAAAGATTCACCACTTCTTCATCTCAGTCTTAAATGGCCACCCCTTATTCTGAGACTATGTCCCCTGGTTCTAGACTCACCAGCCAGCGAAAGCATCTTATCTACATCCATCCTGTCACGCCCTGTAAGAATTTTATAAGTTTTGATGAGATCACTTCTCATTCTGCGAAACTCGAGAGAATATAGGTCCAGTTTCCTCAATCTCTGTTCATAAGACAAACCTGTCATCCCAGGAATTAGTCTGGTGAACCCCCTTTGCATTCCCTCTATGGCAAGTATATCCTTCTTCAGATAAGGAGACCAAAACTGTACACAATATTCCAGGTGTGGCCTCACCAAGGCTCTATACAATTGCAGCAAGACATCTTTACTCCTGTACTCAAATCCCCTTGCGACGAAGGCCAACATACCATTTGCCTTCCTAATCGCTTGCTGCACCTGCAAGCTAGCTTTTATGACTCATGAACAAGGGCACCCAGGTTCCTTTGGACACCAACACTTCCCAACCTCTCACCATTTACAAAATATTCTGTCTTTCTATTTTTTCTACCAAAGTGGATAACTTCACACTTATTCACATTATATTCCATCTGCCATGTTCTTGCCCATTCACTTTGCCTGTCCAAGTCTGCTTGAAGCATCCTTGCATCTTCCTCGCAACTTAAATTCCCACAAAGTTTAGAGTCATCAGCAAATTTGGAAATATTACAATTGGTCCCCACATCCAAATCATTTATATAGATTGTGAACAGTTGTGGCCCCAGCACTGATCCTTTTGGTACCCCACTGGTAACAGCCTGCCATCCTGAGAATGACCCATTTATTCCTACTCTGTACTTTCTGTCTGTTAACCAGTTCTCAATCCATACTAGTTTATTACCCCCAATCCCATACGCTCTAATTTTGTTTACTAATCTGTGTGGGACCTTATCAAAAGCCTTATGAAAATCCAAATACATCACATCAACTGGTTCTCCTTTATCTATACTAGTGTAGATAGAATATGACATACAAGTAACATCCTCAAGAAAATCCAACAGGTTTGTCAAAGGTTATTGTGGAAAATAAAAGCTCATGGTGTAGGGGGTAACATATTGGCATGGATAGAAGATTGGCTAGCTAACAGGAAACAGAGTGGCATAAATGGGTCATTTTCTGGATGGCAAGATGTAACGAGTGGTGTGCCACAGGGATCAGTGTTGGGATCTCAACTTTTTACAATTTATATAAATGACTTGGATGAAGGGACCGAAGGTATGGTTGCTAAATTTGCTGATGACACAAGGATAGGTAGGAAAGTAAGTTGTAAAGAGAACATAAGGAGGTTACACAAGGATATAGATGGGTTAAGTGAGTGGGCAAAGATCTGTCAAATGGAGTATAATGTGAGAAAATTTTAAATTGTCCATTTTGGCAGGAAGAATTTTAAAAAAGCATATTATCTAAATGGTGAGAGATTGCAGAGCTCTGAGATGCAGAGGGATCTGGGTGTCCTAGTGCATGAATCACACAAGGTTAGTATGCAGATTCAGCAAGTAATTAGGAAAGCTAATAGAATGTTATTGTCTATTGCGAGGGGAATTGAATACAAAAGTAGGGAGCCTATGCTTCACTTATACAGGGCATTGGTGAGACCACATCTGGAGTACTGTGTACCGTATTGGTCTCCTTTTTTAAGGAAGGATGTAAATGCGTTGGAAACAGTTCAGAGAAGGTTTACTAGACTAATACCTGGAATGGACGGGTTGTCTTATGAGGAAAGTTTGGACAGGCTAAGCTTGTATCCGCTGTGGTTTTGGAGAGTAAGAGGCGACTTGATTGAAACATATAAGATCCTGAGGGGTCTTGACAGGGTGGATGTGGAAAGGATATTTCCCCTTGTGGGTGAATCTAAAACTAGGGTCACTATTTAAAAATAAAGGGTCACCCATTTAAGACAGAGATGAGAAGTTTTTTCTGTCAAAGGGTTGTGAGTCTTGGGAACTCTCTTCCTCAAAAGGCAGTGGAAGCAGCGTTTTTGAATATTTTTAAGGCAGAGATAGAAAGATTCTTGATAAGCAAGGGAGTGAAAGGTTATTGGGAGTAGGCGGGAATGTGGAGTTGAGGTTACAATCAGATCAGCCGTGATCTTATTGAATAGCAGAGCAGGCTCGAGGGGCCAAGTGGCCTACTCCTGCTCCTAATTTGTATGTTTGTATGTCAAACATGATTTCCCTTTCAAATATCGATGTTGACTCAACTCAATTTTGCCATTATTTTCTAAGTATCCAATTATCATATCCTTTATAATAGACTCAATATTTTCCCTCCTACTGACGTCAAACTAATAGGTCCATAGTTCCACGTTTTCTCTCTCCCTCCTTTCTTAAACAGTGGGATTACATTTGCTACTTTCCTGGAACCTTTCTCGAATCTATAGAATTTTGAAAGATAACCACCAATGCATCCACTATCTCTAGCCACCTCTTTCAACACTCTGGGATGTAGCTCATCTGGTCCAGGGATTTATCAAACTTCAGTCCAGTTAACTTTTCAAGTACTGCCTCTTTACGAATACTAATTTCTTTCAGTTTCTCAGTTTCACAAGTTGGTTGGTTGCCTAGTATTTCTGGGAGATTTTCTGTATCTTCTTG
This sequence comes from Heterodontus francisci, assembly GCF_036365525.1. Classification (NCBI taxonomy): domain Eukaryota; kingdom Metazoa; phylum Chordata; class Chondrichthyes; order Heterodontiformes; family Heterodontidae; genus Heterodontus; species Heterodontus francisci. The sequence continues at coordinate 126,162,643 of NC_090372.1, read as the reverse complement.
TGACGACAGACACAAAGCAATTTAGTTTCTCTGCCATTTCCCTCTTCTCTACTATAAATTCTCCTATCTCCACCTGTAATGGTTGTTGGTGGCTAGTCATCTTAGCCCCAGGACATTGCTGCAGGAGTTCATCAGGGTAGTGTCCTAGGCCCAACCATCTTCAGCTGCATCATCAATGACTTTCCCTCCATCCACAAGGTAAGGAGTTGGGATGTTCACCGATGATTGCACAGATTCAGTTCCATTCGCAACTCCTTGAATGATGAAGCAGTCCGTGCCTGCACGCAGCAAGACCTGGACTACATTTAGAATCAGACTGATAAGTAGCAAGTAACATTCGTGCCGCACAAGTGCTAGGCAATGACCATCTCCAACAAGAGAGAATCTAACCACCTCCCCTTGACATTCAATGACATTACCATTGCTGAATCCCCCTTTACCAACATCATGGGTTTCACCATTGATGAGAAACTTAACTGGACCAGCCAAATAAACACTGTGATGACAAGAGCAGGTCAGAGTCTGGGTGTTCTGTGGTGATTGACTCACTTCCTGATTCCCCAAAGTCTTTCCACCATTTACAGGGCACAAATCAGGAGTGTGATGGAATACTGTCCACTTGCCTGGATGAGTGCAGCTCCAACAACACTCAAGAAGTTGGACACCATCTAAGACAAAGCAGCCCACTTGATTGACACCTCTCCACCATTTTAAACATTCACTCCCTCCATCACTGGCGCATCGTGGCTGCAGTTTTTTCCATCTCCAAGATGCACTGCAGCAACCTGCCAAGCCTCCTTTGTCAGCACCTTCCAAGCACAGTATCTCTAGCACCTAGGAGAACCAGGGCAGCAGACGCATGGGAACACCAATACCTGCAAGTTCCCCTCCAAGTCACACACCATCCTGACTTGGAAATATATCCTGTTCCTTCATCGCTGGGTCAAAATCCTGGAACTCCCTAACTTACTGCGCTGTGGGAGTACCTTTACCACCACCTTCTCAAAGGGCAGTTAGTGATTGGCAATAAATGCTGGCCTTGCCAGCGACACCCACATCCCATGAATGAATGCAAAAAAGACAGTTTCTCATTGTAAGCACAGCCTATAAGCTGTTTTTGTGATGTTGTCGGCTCCGTGCCCACAGCTTCTGTATAATCTGCATGGTGTAGCTTTAACAAATTTGATTAGTTTTCTCCTCTTCATTGTATATACTTTATTGATGTGTAAATGTAAAATGTATGGTCTGAGTTATTTTATCTAAGCCTGTCTTTGGGTACTGTAGATATACTTTCTGATGCCAGTACTAATGAGATTGGAGCATGTTGAGTGCAACTTTTGATGACTTCCAGCTGTGCAGAACTCTTTGCAATTCCCAGGGTGAATCACGATTCATTGTGAGCTCCCAACCCATTGGGCCTGACCCCTGAAGTTGGCCAAAGGCTTGGCGATGGGGGGTTGGGGTACGTGGGGGTGGCGGTGGAGTGGGAGGAGAGGCTTTAAAGGTATGTATGACCACTTAATGTTAAGTGCCTGCAAATAGGAGAGAACAGATTGAATATTGTCACCTTTCCAAAAGTTACATTTGATAAAATTGGAGCTAATAGTACTAAAACTTATAATGCAGAATATAATGAACATTGTAAGGAGATTTGAAGGGCTAAAGATAAATGTGCAAAAAGACTAACAGCTAATATAAAAGGAAATAGAGCTTTTTAAGCATGTAAAAGAATGATTAAAGAGAAGGTAAGATCACCCAAAGATGAAATGGAAATCTCATTGTGGAGGAAAAGGTATAGCAAAGATATTAAAATTTTTTTTGCATTTTTTTATGATGGTGGAAGTGAGAATGTTGATGTTCTAAGGAGGATTTGGAACAATTGTTGAGATAACTCTAGGAAAGAAATTGGTTCTGAAAAAATCAGGAGAATTCAAGGTGGATGAGTCACTTGGCCATGACATGCTGTTGAAGAAAGCAAGAGAGGAGATATCAGAGGCTTTGACCACAAATTTTCAGTTCTACTTAAATATGCAAATTGTGTTGTTGGACTGGAGGGTAGCTGAAATAACACCTCTGCTCAAGAAGGGAGGAAGAATAAACCGGGTATAGACCATGATGTGAGCCTAACGCCAGTGTGGGAAAACACTTAGAATCCATAATTTGAAATAAAATGAGTGAACATTTAGAAATGAATAGGTTAATCAAGGACAGGCACCAAGTGTTTGACAAATTTAGTAAATTTTTGAAGATTTGACCAATTGCATAGATAAGGGGAATGCAGTAGATGTGGAATAAAAGCAATTTTAAAAGTGCTCAACAGGTGTTCAAAGAAGGTTTGTTACCAAATCACAGCTGGTGAAGTGGAAGAAGAATGGTATCTTAAATCCAACGGTAGTATTTACCACCTGGATGGCTCACAAAGTGTTGCCTGTAAATTAGTTGTTCATCTGTTCCTGGACTGTCCCGAGTCAGAGTCATTAATGGCATAGAACGAGAGCAATCCAGTCAGTCCCACTCCCCCGCTCGATCCCCCGTAGCCCTGCAAGTTTATTTCCTTCACGTGTTCATCCAATTTCCTTTTGAAATCATTGATTGTCTCCACTTCTACCACCCTTGTGGAGATCGAGTTCCAGGTCAATACCACTTGCTGCATAAAAAATTTCTTCCACACATTCCCCCTGCATCTTTTGCTCCAAAACTTTCAATCTGTGTCCCCTAGTCCTTGTACCATTAGTTATTGGGAACAGTTTTGTTTTTGTCTAACTCATCTAAGCATGTCATAATCTTATACACCTCTATCAAATCTCCCTTCGATCTCCTTTGCTCCATGGAGAACAACTCCAGCTTTTCCAACCTAACCTTGTAACTAAAATCCCCAGCCCTGGAACCATTCTGGTAAATCTCCTCTGAACCCTCTCAATGACCCTCACATCCTTCCTAAAGTGTGGTGACCAGAACTGGAAGCAGTACTCGAGTTGGGGCCTAACTAGAGCTTTATAAAGGTTCAGCATAACTTCCCTGCTTCTGTACTCAATGCCACTGTTTATGAAGCCCAAGATCCCATATGCTTTACAAACCACTCTCTCAATATGTCCTGCCACCTTCAAAGATCGATGTGCATGCACCCTCTGCTCCTTCTATTCCTGCACACTCTTTAGGACTTAACATACATAGAAACATAGAAAATAGGACCAAGAGTAGGCCATTCAGCCCTTCGGGCCTGCTGCGCCATTCAAAAAAGATCATGGGTGATCATCTAATTCAGTACCCTGTTCCCGCTTTTCCCCCATATCCCTTGATCCCTTTGGCATTAAGAAATATATCTATCTCCTTCTTGAATATATTTAATGATTTGGCCTCCACTGCGCCATTAAGTCTATATTGCCTCACCCTATCCCATCTGCCAAAATGCATCATCTCACATTTGTCTGTATTGAATTCCATCTGCCACTTGTCTGCCCATTCTGCTAGCCTATCTATGTCCTGTTGCAAGCGGTTCTTATGATCCTCACTGTTTGCCTCTCCTCCAAATTTGGTGTCATTGGCAAATTTTGAAATTCTACTCTGTATTCCAAGATCCAAGTAATTTATATATTATAATCTGTAGTTTTTTGGGGGGAGGAATGTGGTGTGCCCTTAAGGCTGGGAAAAGGAGCCGTACTGCTTTAAAGCAGCAGGCTCCAGAAGCTGAGTCAAAGAATGCATTTTCGTTGCCCCAGGAAACAGCCATTTGGAGACTGCATTTCAAAGGGTGCATTCTTGTTGCCTTGGATACAGCCACTCGAACTGAGCATCGAGAAATACGTTTATTACAAATTAATTTTGAACTGGCTTATAGTACAAACAGCCTGTTCTAACAGAGGACAGACAAGCAGCTGCATGTTAGCACCTGAAAGGAGTGCTCTCAGACCATTTAAACTGAAGAAAGAAAGTTTAGTCTGTTTATTTATTATTCTCTCTCAAAGTTCTAAAACGTCAAGCCAAAACCGAGAACTCTGATAGTTTAAACTGAACGAAGCAAAGTTAGACTCTGACAATCTTGTATCCCTCAAAAATTCTAAAGCCAAACTGATTCATCAAAAAGTGTTTGCAAGTTGCTAATTGTAGAAATTCATCGCTGGAGAAGGAAAGCAACAATTTTGACTTCTGGATTAGACTACGGACTGTTCTACTGTTGAAGAACCGTTTTTCCTCATCGGACGGCTGTGAGGACTTCAAGTAACCTTGAACTGTTTCACATCCATCAGGAGTGTAAATTTGCAAGGGCTCCAATTTTTTCTACTTTAAATGTTGTTTATATCTTCGTAGTCTTTAAGAATTTAGTTTTTCTAATTAAACAGTTAATTTGTTGATTTAAAGACACCTGGTTTGGTTAGCCTCACTCAGGGGTTAATAGATGGTACAATTTGGCTGGGTCTTTCTTTAATTATTGAATTAACAGTGCGTTTCTCCCACCACAATCAGAATCATATATATTGATTGGGGGCTTTGACTGGAGGGGTTGGTCGTAACAATATAGCAAAAAAAAAGGCAGTGGTCCCAGCACTGACCTTTGGGAACATCACTGTCTACCATCCTCCAGTCTGAAAAACAACCATTTACTATGCCTCGCAGCTTTCTGTCCTTAAGCCAATTTTTTTATCCAATTGGTTACTGACCCTCCTATTCCATGAGCCTCAATTTTGTTAACCAGCCTTTTATGTGGTACTTCATCAAACGCTTTCTTAAAATCCATATAGACAACATCCACCACATTCCCTTCATCAAACTTCTCTGTTACTTCATCAAAAAATTCAATGAGATTAGTCAAACATGATCTGCCTTTTACCAATCCATGCTGGCTATCCTTAATTAACTCAAACCTTTCCAAGTGCCTATTGATTTTTTTTCCCTGATTATTTCTAAGGTTTCTAAAACTTTACCCTCTACTGATGTTAAACTGTAGTTGTTAGGATTGTCCTTACACCCTTTGTTGAATAAGGATGTCACATTTGCTACTCTCCAATCCTCTGGCACATCCCCCATGTCTAGGGAAGATTATCGCAAGCCCTCCCGCTATCTCCACCCCCACTTCCTTTAGCAACTGGGATGCAAGCCATCCTGACCAGGTGACTCATCTATCCTAAGCGTAGCCAGCCTTTCCATTACCTTCCTCCCTCTCAATTTTTACCCCATCCATTGCCTCTACTTTGTCCGCTTCTATCGCTATTTTGTCAGATTCCTGTTCCTCAGTAAACACTGATACAAAGTATTCATTAAATATTCTAGCCTTGCCCTTACACATCTTTCCAGCACGCATGCCTATATTCTAAAAGGTAGACATTCAAGCTGTAAATTGCACCTTGCATCCTTGCTGTCCTGTGCATCAGTCACCTATTTAATACGTGTGGGGAGCACCTTGGCTGGTACTGCAAATGGTTCCTATGGTAGTCTGGGAGGAGAGAGACCCAAAATAGCTGATAAAAGAACGAACTTGTTTTATATGGCGTCTTTCACCTTCGTGGCATCACAGCCAACGAAGTGCTTTTGTGGTGTAGTCACTGTTGTAGTGTAGAGAAGCATGGGACTGCAAGGTCCCACCAAAACTCAATAAACAAAGTGACCAGTTAGTCTTTTTTCTTTAGTGGTGTCAGTTGAAGGATAAATGTTGGCGAAGACACTGGGAGAGTTTCCCTGCTCCTCTTTGAAATAGCACCAGGGGATCTTTTACCTGAGAGTGCAGAAGGAACCTTGGCTTAATGTCTCATTGGAAAGATGGCACCTCGCAGAGTGCAGCACTTCCTTAGAACTGCACTGAAGTGTCAACCTAGATTATGTGGAAATTGAGCCCACAACCTTCTGACTTAGAAGTGAGAACTGTTTCCTACATTAGAACAGGAACTACACTTCAGAAGTATTTCATTGGTTGTGAAATGCTTTGGGGCCTCCTGAAGTTGTAAAAGGTGCTGTAATTACCAGTCTTTTTCTTATCTTTCACTGTGCCAAAACCCAAGAAGTGGACAACTTTTACTGGTACTGAAAATGCTGTCCCTTTGGTGCAGGATGGTTTCAGGTTTTCTTGTGGCTGACGGCACAGATCTGCAACTGACTGTATGTTGACCTGCTACTTGTAGAGCTACTTCCTCCATGACCTGTGACAGGGCCATTTATAATGTATTTTGATATAATAGTGCAGGCAATCTAACTGTGGTCCATGCTGATCTGCCTAGCATGCATTCTTTCATAAATGAAAACAGAAAATGCTAGAAATACTCAGCAGGTCAGGCAGCATCTGTGGAGATGCCTGTGGGTTAACATTTCAGGTCAATTACCTTTCATCTTGCACCACTTTAACAATGAAATAGTGTATAGTGCTTCAGAATGGACTACTATCATTTACCTAAAATTTATTTACCAGCTGTCACCAACCTTCAATGTCCTGAGCTCCCAAGAAAGTTTATATTGGTAGGAACTCTTTTTTTTTCAGCTCTTCCTATTCTGCTGAAGTCTTGGAACTGTACCAGTTACAGTAAGCTTTCTGATAAATTAACGGTCAATATTTTGGCTAATTTAGCTTCCGCACAAACATTATGTATTTTTAAGTATAAAAAAAAATGCTCAAAAAAATAGGGGAAAAAATCAGGGGTCAGCAAAGGATAATAGCAGAAGCCAGCACTACCTCATCACCGCCTCTCTCAAACCCTCCACTGTTTCTAAAGTGTTAGATTGATTGTCAATTTCCTCCAACTAAATATCAGGAAGACTGAAGCCATTGTTTTTTGGTCTCTGCCACAAACTCCGTTCCCTCACCACTGACTCCTTCCCTCTCCCTGACAACTGTCTGAGGGTGAACCATACTGTTTGCAACCTTGCAGGCATATTTGACCTCTGAGATGAGCTTCCGAGCACATATTCGCACCATCACTAAGACTGCCTATTTCCATCTTGGTAACATCACCTCACTCTGCCACAGCCTCAGCTCATCTGTTGTTGAAACATTCATGCCTTTGTTAACCTCTAGACTTGACTATTCCAACACACCCCTGGCTGCCTTCCCACCTTCTACCCTCCATAAACTTGAGGTTATCTAAAACTCTGTTGCCCATGTCCTAACTTGCACCAAGTTCCATTCATCCATCACCCTGTGCTCACTGACCTACATTGACTCCCAGTTAAGCAATGCTTTGATTTTAAAATTTTCATCCTTGTTTTCTAATCCCTTCATGGCCTCGCCCCTCCCTATCTCTGTAATCTCCTCCAGCCCTACAACTTTCCATGATCTCAAACCCCAATTTGAATCACTCCTCCATTGGCAGCTGTGCCTTCAGCTTCCAAAGCCCTAGGCTCTGGAATTTCCTCCCTAAACCTCACTGCCTCTCTTTCTTTCTTTAAGACACTCCTTAAAACCTGCCTCTTTGATCAAAGTTTTGGTCATTGGCCCTAAAATCTCCTTATGTGTCTAAGGTGTCGAATTTTGTTTGACAATGCTTATGTGAAGTGCCTTGGGACATTTTACTACATTAAAGGTGCTGTTAAAGTTGTTGTTGTGCTATCGGTGTTGTTGTTATAATGGACTATTCAAATGTTTGTTGCATCTCAGTAGAAACTTTACTGCAACCTGATTGAATGTGGGTTCTGCAATGTGCTGTGTCGTCACACTGAAAAACCTTGTCTCATTTGGATTTCATTTTTCTGCCAGTGTGCCTCTTGCCCAGCCAAGAAAATAAAGACAAATAAATATATCACAACTGGTTTTGGTGCAAGTGGGTTAGATCTGTGTACCACACTGGTAGCATGCTAATGGTGGCTAATTTGGTAACAAGATTCATTATCATTTTGGTTTAATCTGCAGAGCTGTTAACAATATGTGGTATTAACAGAAGAATGTTTTGGCTTTTGGAATTGATCTTTGTCATCAACTGTGTCTATTAGAGTGATATTTATTACCCTATAGCTTATGGGCTTGAATAATTAGTTCTTTTTTTGGTCTCCGTTTTTAATGTTCTTCTGAAAAGATGGTAGGGAACAGATTAGTAACTTGCATTAATTGTTGCACAAGTAAGATTGGAGCACTCTCTCAAGGCTGTTTCTGGCACAGGCTGCTTATCATACAACAGGCTGAATTGACATTGTTGGGTGTGCATGGCCTGTTGTATGTCGAGACTGTGCCACTCATGGTGGACAGTGCAACGAGTCAAGGCATGATATGGACATACAACTGACTGGTGGCAAGAGAGTATGTCTGTTCAAAATTAGATGTGTTAATGCACAGTGATTCACCACCAAAGCTGATGATCTTTTTCACTAGTGTGTTCCAGATCATTTCATGTTCTGGAATGTGGAATGATATTACATTTAATGATGTGAATCATCACAACAACATGAATTAAATATAGTATCCAAGGATGATATTTTGTGGTGTTTTGAGGGTTTATTGTCTGCTGACAGTTAACAGCGTTACCCCTGCCTTTGTAAAGCTTGCAGTGTACCTAGTACTAGTGGATAATTACATTGGGTTCACGAAAGACCTAGCTTATGAATGCTGAAGCCAACTGCAGTGCTTTAACTTATGCACTGTCCAAAATCAGCTAACCTAGCACAGATCTGAAATCAAACATAGGCCTTTCCATGTCTGTATGGTTCAGTAGCACACTTAGCAGTGACTGTACGAACTGTACCATTGGGTAGATACACCAAATACATTTTTAAGGTGATATTTGAGAATGTAGGTGTGGTTTGGCCATTGGTAGGATTATACATTAGACTTGCTCTTTTAGATAAATGCATTTATTCAGCATTTTTGGGGATTATTCTTCTGATATTACCCACCCCCTCCTGATTTTGTTTCTGCAATATTATATTCAGCAATCCTTTTCCTTTTTCACCTCCTTGTCTCGAGAGACAATGGGTAAGCGCCTAGAGGTGGTCAGTGGTGTGTGGAGCAGCGCCTGGAGTGGCTATAAAGGCCAATTCTCGAATGACAGACAGGTGCTGCAGAAAAAATTGTTTGTCGGGGCTGTTACACAGTTGGCTCTCTCCTTACACCTCTTTCTCTTTTCCTGCCAACTGCTGAGTCTCTTTGACTCACTTCTCTTCAGCCCCGCCTTTATAGCTGTCCGTCAGCTCTGGCGAATACTGGCATCTGGCACCCACGACTTGTGATCCATGTCGCAGGACTTCATGTCGCGTTTGCAAATATCTTTAAAGCGGAGACATGGATGGCCAATGGGTCTGATACCAGTGACGAATTCGCTGTACAATGTGTCCTTGGGGAACCTGCCATGTTCCATGCGGCTCGCATGGCCAAGCCATCTCAAGCGCCCCTGGCTCAGTAGGGTGTATATGCTGGGGATGTTGGCTGCCTCGAGGACTTCTGCGTTGGAGATACGGTCCTGCCACCTGATGCCAAGGATTCTCTGGAGACAGCGAAGATGGAATGTGTTAAGCCGTCGCTCTTGGCTGGCATACGTTGTCCAGGCCTCGCTGCCGTAGAGCAGGTACTGAGGACACAGGCTTGAAACACTCGGACTTTTGTGTTCCGTGTTAGTGCGCCATTTTCCCACACCCTCTTGGCCAGTCTGGACATAGCGGCAGACGCCTTTCCCATGCGCTTGTTGATTTCTGCATCGAGAGACAGGTTACTGGTGATGGTTTAGAATTTAGATTTAGAGATACAGCACTGAAACAGGCCCTTCGGCCCACCGAGTCTGTGCCGACCATTAACCACCCATTTATACTAATCCTACACTAATCCCATATTCCTACCACATCCTCACCTGTCCCTATATTCCCCTACCAGCTACCTATACTAGGGGCAATTTATAATAGCCAATTTACCTATCAACCTGCAAGTCTTTTGGCTGTGGGAGGAAACCGGAGCACCCGGAGGAAACCCACGCAAGCGTATGGTTGAGCGTAGGTAGGTGAACTCTTGAATCACTTCCAGAGCATGGTCGCTGATATTGATGGATGGAGCATTTCTGACGTCTTGTCCCATGATGTTCGGTTTCTTGAAACTGTTGGTTAGGCTAAATTCGTTGCAGTCAGCTGCAAGCCTGTTGATGAGTCTCTACAGACACTCTTCCGTGTGGGATATTAATGCAGCATCGTCAGCAAAGAGGAGTTCCCGTACTTTGGTCTTCGCTCTAAGACGGACAAGGTTGAACAACCTGCCATCTGATCTTGTGTGGAGGAAAATTCCTTCTTCTGAAGACTTAAACGCGTGAGACAGCAGCAGTGAGAAGAAGATCCCAAACAGTGTAGGTGCGAGAACACAGCCCTGTTTCACACCACTCACTTCCATTTACTTTCTTTATTGCTGTTGCTCATTGATTTGACATATTAATTGCTGAATGTAATATTAACCCCAGATCACTCAGGTTTCTTCTTAATTTTTTAACACCAATCATTGTATATGTATGGTACACATTTTTCATTAGATAGGAGTTTTCACTTGTCTGTACTAGATGTTATGCACTAATCAACATGGTATTTTACTTTTAGCTGTGTGTGACATCAAGTCCTGAATGAGTTGTAACTTCCTCCAACTCAACATCAGGAAGACTGAACCCATCATTGTTTACATATTTTCCAACTGTGCTCTCTTGCCACTGACTCCAGGCCCTTTCTTGGCCATATTCTCTGACTAAAACATACAATTTCTAATCTTGATGTCTTGTATCTTAGCTGAGTTTTTAAACCCCACATCCTACCCATCACAAGAACACAAGAAATAGGAGTGGGGGTAGAGCATATGGTCGGTCGAGCCTGCTTCGCTATTTAATATGATCATGGCTGATCTTGGGCTTCAGCTGTACTTTCCTACCTGTTCCCCATATCCCTTGAGTCCCTGAGACACCAAAAATCTGTCTATCCCAGCCTTAAATGTATTCAATGATGGAGCATCCACAACCCTCTGGGGGTAGAGAATTCCAAAGATTCACAACCCTTTGAGTAAAGTAATTTCTCCTCGTCTCAGTCCTAAATGATCAGTCCCTTATCCTGAGACTGTGGCCTCGTGTTTTAGATTCCTTGACCAGTGGAAACCATCTCTCAGCGTCTACCCTATCCAGCCCCTTTAGAATCTTGTATGTTTCAATGAGATCGCCTCTCATTCTTCTAAACTCTATAGAATATAGGCCCAGTTTACTCAGCCTTTCATCATAGGATAACTCTCTCATCCCAGGGACCAATTTAGTGAACCTTTGCAAGAACCCACTGCATTCTTTCCTTCAGCCAATTTTCTTATCTATATATCCAACGTGCTGTAAATTTCTATGATTCTATGAAATTTTATTTTGAAATCTCACTGTTTTCAGTTTCAGCTGCAGCTTTCATAAGAAATGTTGTTGAAGACATTCAGGTCATGAATTTCCACTGTTCACTTGGGATGCCACTTCCTTAAAAAAAAAAGTCAAGGAGGTTGGTCAGTCAGAATGTTTCCCTTTTCTGAAGCTGTGCTGCTTGTTATTTAGTATATACAAACTATCTTAAATATTTGCTCCTGATCGGTTCCATTCATTTATTGGTTATCCATGTTAGGCCAATGAACCAATGGTTACCCAGATAAGATATATCCTCATTTTAGTGGGACCGCCCTAGCACTTAGTAATTCTCTTTTGGTAATGTTGTCCTCCTTGCTGTCTCTTAGTATCCCAGGATACTATCCAGGGGTTAATTATTTTTCAGTCTGTTTGGAACCTCTTTTGTAATAATGTTTCCATTAATGGTCAGCATGTTAATATAGTGTTTTGTAGGGTAGTAAATAATTTAGGGACTTTATCCACTAGTATATTCTCTGTTCAAGTTCATGCTTGTTAAAGTGTCAGTAGTAGAAATTTTGGGCATAGTTTCTTGGCCTGTCAGCAGTTAGCACATTGTCCAAGAGATCACAGAGGGAGAAAATCAAAGTATCCTACTCTCAAAATATAGATCTGAACATTATTTATTAATTTTGAATATGAAGTATTTCCTTTAAGGTGTTTCACTTATAAAAACTTTATTTTCAATATGATATTGCTTTGTGTTTCATTTTGTATTACTTTTGGTGGTTTTGCATTAGCTTTTGCTTTCATCTTACCAATTTATTTTGCTGTTATTAGGTTTTCTGGGGGGAAATATGTTGTCAAGTGTTTTCCCTATCCTACCTTGATTTTTAAATAAACTAGCAACATGCTAACTGCATCGCAAACCAGACCCCTATGGCATCTGTAACTGGAAGCAATGGAAGCTTGGTGCCCAATATTTGGGGAAAAAAGTTCCTTACTGGAGCTACAGTGGATGATTCCTGCAAGGTTGATTGCAAAAGTTCAGTGTTTGCAACAGTTGATCATCTGGTTCAGTGAGGACACTGCTGAAGGTAACTGTTTCTCAGAAGCATTTGATAACCAAAGCTTTAAGTTTGTTTGGAGTAAAAGAAGTTTAAAGCTTAGCCATGTACCATGGAAGAAGTTAGTTTATGCCAAGCAATGTGTTTTCCCTTGTTGGTGCTTTGTTTATGCTGCTTTCAGAAAACAGTAACTTTTCACCTCCTAACTCAAACTCAAGTTCCTCATCAAGCTCTGGATTTTTTTTTCTTTGAAAAGTTAATTCCTTTCTGTGCCTTTCCATGGGTTCTTAGTTTAGTTTAGAGATACAGCACTGAAACAGGCCCTTTGGCCCACCGAGTCTGTGCCCACCATCAACCACCCATTTATACTAATCCTACACTAATTCCATGTTCCTACCACATCCTCACCTGTCCCTATATTTCCCTACCACCTACCTATACCTAGGGGCAATTTATAATGGCCACTTTACCTATCAACCTGCAAATCTTTGGCATGTGGGAGGAAACCGGAGCGCCCGGAGGAAACCCACGCAGACACAGGGAGAACTTGCAAACTCCACACAGGCAGTACCCGGAATTGAACCCGGGTCGTTGGAGCTGTGAGGCTGCGGTGCTAACCACTGCGCCACTGTGAAAAGAAACTATTAGCTTGTTGCACCATCCCCTGGTTGGAGATTTTTTAACACAGTTTCCCTATTTAAATTTCCTGTTTGTATTTTCTTTAATTCACTATCTGTTTGCAGTAATAAGTTATTACTTTGCTTTGAATTGATAAGGAGATCTGCCGATCAAGCCCAAATTTGTACTCAGGCTGCACTGAGTTAAGGAAACTATGTATACTGTGAATTAGTAGCCAGGAACGAAAAGGACGCTGACTGTCATTCTTTCAAAGTAGCTGATCAGTAAGTAGAGCCATGGTTGATGCCAGCTGAAGTTCCTCGCAATCCCTGTGTTATGATGCAGAGTCTGAATGGGAGCTAGATCCACAGTGTGAATCTGGATTTCTCTTATTTTTTAGAAATATTATCTGTACAGGGGTGGCAGAAAGATTGAAATACCTGGTATTGAATGTACCTTTCCCACCCCCACAGTACTGTTTTCATTTAGCATGGACTTGCCAACTGAAATATTTTGCTGAATTTATGAGGCACTGCTGGTGTCACAGGATGGGTCATTCGGAGTCAGGAAAAGAAATCCACACTGCTAGCAAATGCAGGCCTCATATCAATGTTCAAATTACCTAGAGAAGGTCTCATGTTAAATTTTAAATTTTTGGACAAAGTTCTGCCCACAGTTTAGATGTAGTGCAAAAAATGGATGTATAGAAGTGCCTAGACCTGGTCTGAAAAGTAGGCTTACATAGGTTTTCCATGAAATAACTTTGCTGTGTTTTCATGTGCCATTTACTGCATTTTGCTCTGTATAATAATTGATGTTGCTGGTGGTCTTCAATTTTTGAATTTTTTTTTTTTGTTTTTTGTCCCCTGTGAATTCTTCCCCTGTCAATACTTCAATAAGCTGAAAATTCTGGAAATACACACCATCTGTAGAGGGAAAGGACATCGACATCTCAGCCATGCATCTCTTCGTCAGAACTTTTTCCTTATTTACTTTGTTGTTGCTTGGTGCTGTTGACTTTGACATTGTACCATGCAAAGAGTTGACAATGGAAATACTTTTGAGGGTACTGAATGTGTTACATAATTGCTGTGAGCTACAGGAGTCCATGAGGACCAACAAATGTAGATGCAGTAACCCCAAGGTCTTTTGACCACACATTACCCTGGGATCTGTCCTTCTAGACCCCCATCAACATGTATCTGGATGTATAAGAGGAGACTTGTCTTTGCTGCTCCCTCTTCACAAGCCAGGTTGCCACAGAGTTGCACCATCTGCTGCACAATGACCTGCACACAATCTCTGCATCTCTTCCTTGGGGAAGTGAGGTTTTCACTCCTTTAAACCATCCAGGAATGATCTGTAGTGCACACTTGTATCAAATAAGTGACAGTTTCTGTGCTTTCATGAGGGAAAAACCCATCATTTTTGCAATGGAAGGGAGTTATAAGCTTGACAGGACACACAGCTTTCATTGGTTGAATGTAAAAAGCTGCACATGGGAATGTTGTGGGCATCAGGGCTTTTCACATCATGAACAGAAAGAGTTGTCACGCAACCAATTTTCAAATGATGTCTGATCACAGAAACGTCATTATGCACATCCAGGAAGCAATCACAATGTCTTCATTGTGCAGCATTTTAAGGTTCCAGCATTTTTGAAGACGAAACAAGGGCTAGATAGCTCTTAGGAGACCAAGACTAAGTTCTACATCCATAGCTGCTGACGCCATTGAGAAACACCCTCCCAGCAACAACTACTTGCATTTATATTGTGTCTTTAACATCGCAAAATGCCCAAAGGTACTTTACACGGAGTCAGGCAAAAATAGGCGCCATGGTAAGGAAGGTGATATTAGGAAGGGTGACCTGGATTAAAATTAGGTTTTAATCTCAAAATAAATAAATTCCCTAAAATAAATTGTAGTATCCCAGAGTGTTGAAAGACACTAAGAGATTTGTTAAGCACTGGCAATCATTATGAGGAGGTCTGTGGACACTGGTGAGGTACTGGAAGATTGGAAACTGCTAATATAGTGCCTGTGTTCAAAAAAGGTGGCAGAACAGACATAAGCCACTTCAGTCCCAATCGTCGTCCTTCCATTTTGTGTAAAATAATGGAATTGATTATCAGGACAAATTTAGGAAACCGCAGTCAACGTCAATTCAGAAGATAACAAAAAGACAGAACTAAAGGCTCTGTATATGAATGCACGTAACAAAGTAGATGAACTGATAGCGCACATTGAAGTAAATAAATATGATCTGATAGCCATTATGGAGACGTGGCTGCAGGATGACCAGGATTTAGTCCTGAATATTGAGTGGTATATGGCATTCATTAAGAATAGGAAGCTAGGTAAAGGTTGAGGGGTAGCACTGTTAATCAAGGATGGCATTGGTGCAGTAGTTAGAGATGACCTTGGTTCAGGAGATCAGGATGTAGAATCAGTTTGGGTAGAGATGAGGAATAGTAGGGGAAACAAGTCACTAGTGGGAGTGGTCTACAGGCCCCCTAACAGTAGCCACAATGTAGGATGAAGTATACAAGAAGAAATATTGGGTGCTTGTGGTCAAGGAACGGCAATAATCATGGGTGATTTTAATCTACATATAAACTGATAAAATCAGATTGGCAATAGTAGTCTGGATGACGAGTTCATAGAATGCTTTTGCAATAGTTTCTTAAAGCAGCACGTTATGGAACTAACCAGAGAGCAGGTTATATTAGACTTGGTATTGTGTATGTGACAGGATGAATTAATGACCTGAGAGTAAAGGCACCTCTAGGTAGCAGTGACCACAGTATGATTGAATTTTACATCCAGTTTGAAAGAGAGAAAAGAGAGAAGACTGGGTCTAAGACTAGTATTTTAAACTTAAATAAGGGCAACTATGTAGGCATGAAAGCTGGGCTAGCTGAAATGAACTGGGTTACTAGACTAGGAGATAGATCAATAGAGAAGCAGTGGCAGACATTTAAGGGGATATTTTAGAATACTCAGAATAAGTATATTTCTACTATAAAGAAAAATTCTAAGGGGAGGACGCACAATCCATGGTTAATTAAAGAAGTTAAGGAAAGCATCAAACTTAAGGAAAAAGCATATAATTGCGCAAAGATGAGTGCAGGTCAGATGATTGGTCAGAATATAAAGAACGGCAGAGAATGACTAAAAGGTTAATCAGAAGAAAGAAATTAGAGTATGAGAAGAAGCTAGCTAGAAATGTAAAAACAGATAGCAAGATTTTTTACAGGTATTTAAAAAGGAAAAGAGTAAGTAAAGTGAGTGTTGGTCCTCTAGAGAGTGCGAATGGGGAGTTAATAGTAGATAATAAGGAAATGGCGGATGAAAAGAACAAATGTTTTGCTTCTGTCTTCACTATAGAGGATACAAAAAACATTCCAGTAGTAGCCGTAAATCAGGAGGTGGAAGGAAGAGAGGAACTTGGTGAAATTGCAATCACTAGGGAAGTGGTACTGAGCAAACTGATGGAGCTGCAGGCTGACAAGTCCTTGGGTCCTGATGGACTTCATCCTAGGATCTTAAAAGAGGTGGCTAATGAGATAGTAAATGCGTTTTTCAAAATTCGCTAGATTCTGGAAAGGTTCCATCAGACAGGAAAGTAGCAAATATAACCCCTCTATTCAAGAAGGGGGGGAGGCAGAAAACAGGTAACTATAGGTCAGTTAGTTTGACGTCTGTCGTGGGGAAGATGTTAGAATCGATCATTAAGGAAGTCATAGCTGGGCACAGAAATACTCAAGGTAATCGGGAATAGTCAGCATGGTTTTGTGAAAGGGAAATCATGTTTAACCGATTTATTTGAGTTCTTTGAAGGAGTAACAGGTGCTGTGGATAAAGGGGAGCCTGTTGGCATACTGTACTTGGATTTCCAGAAGGCATTTGACAAGGTGCCACATAAAAGGTTATTGCGCAAAGTAGGAGCTCATAGTGTAGGGGGTAGCATATTAGCATGGATAGATGATTGGCTGGCTGGCAGAAAACAGAGAGTATGCATAAAAGGGTCTTTTTCTGAGGGCAGGATGTGACGAGTGGAGTCCCACTGAGGTTTGTGCTGTGGCTTCAAATTTTTACAATTTACATCAATGACTTAGATGAGGGAAGCGATGTGTGGTAGCTAAATTTGCAGATGACACAAAGATAGCTAGGAAAGTATGTTGTGAAGAGGGCATAAGGAGATTGTAGACCGATATAGGTAGGTTGAGTGAGTGGGCAAAAATCTGGCAGTTGGAATATAATGTGGGAAAATATGAAGTTGTTGCCTTTGGCAGGATGAATAAAAAAGCAGAGTATTTCTTAAACAGAGAACAACTGCAGAATTCCAGGGTATGCAGGGATCTAGGTGTTCCAGTGCATGAGTCACAAAAAGTTAGTATGCATATACAGCAAGTAATGAAGGCTAATGGTGTGCTGTCCTTTATTACGAGAGGAATTGAAAATAAAAGTAAGGATATTATGCTTCAGTTATACAGGGCATTGGTGAGACTGCATCTCGAATACTGTGTGCAGTTTTGGTCTCCTTATTTAAGGAAGGATGTCAATGCGTTGGAGGCAGTTGCTAGACTGGGCTTGTTTTTACTGGAGTTTAGAAGAGTGAGGGGAGACTGGATTGAAGTATATAAGATGCTGAACGGTCTTGACAAGGTGGATGTGGAAAGGATGTTTCCTCTTGTGGTTGAGTCCAGAACCAGGCGGCGCTGTTTTAAAATTAGGGGTTACCCTTCTAGAACAGAGATGAAGAGAAATTTTTTCTCTGTGGGTTGTGCGACTTTGGAACTTTCTGCCTCAGCAGGTGATGGAAGCGGGTCAATGAATATTTTTAAGGTGGAGGTAGAAAGATTCCTGTTAGGGAAGGGAATCAAGGGTTATCGGGGTAGATGGGAGTGTGGAATCCAAAACACAATTAGATCAGTCATGATCTTATTGAATGGTGGAGCAGGCTTGAGGGCTGAGTGGCCTACCTTTGCTCCTAATTTGTATGTCTGTATGTAGAAGGGGAATATCCTGCCTGATGTAGCTCCTTGACTTCTTTCTAGAAGTCACAACCCAAATGGACTGAGAAAAACTGTACCAAGCGGTGTACCTTCACTTCCAAAAGGCTTTTCAACAAAGTTCCAAACAAAATGCTGTTAGCTGGGTTTTGGGGTGACCCCTTGGAATCGATAAGAAACTGGCTAAAAGGATAGGAAACAATTACATCAGAGTTGGGGCAGTTACTGAGTGGGATGCCTCGGGGCTCAGTGCTGGCACCACTGCTGTTTCTAATTTACATAAATAACCTGGATTCAAAAGCTCAATACAAAATGGTAAAATTTGTAGATGATACCAAATTAGGATAAGCAGTGGAATTGAAAGATGCAGCTCAGAAATTACAGAATGAGCTTGGCAAGAAAAATAAATGGATAGAATATGGCAAATTAAATTTAATGCAGACAAATGTAAAGTGCGACACTTTGGAAGAAAAAATAAATAATATAGGGAATGGTGTTGAAATAGCTGAGATCTGAGGCTAAAAGAGAGCTACAAGTCTTAATGGATTCAGTGCTATAAACATGTCCAACTAATGCAGAGCAGCAATCGTCAAGATATTTAACTACATAATCAAGAGTAGAATATAAGTCAAAGGAATGCAGATTCACCAGAATGATACCTGTATTTAGAGGGTTAAATTATGAGGACCAGATTGCATAGACTTGGCTTGTATTCCCTTGAGTATCGAAGACTGTGATGATCTAAGCAGGGTGTTTAAAATGTTAAGAGGATTTGAGAGGGTTGATACAGAGAAACTATTTCTTTTGGTGGGGCAATCAACAACAAGGGGACATGATAAAATTAGAACTCGACCATTCAGGAGTGAAATCAGGAAGCACTTTTTCATATACAAGGTAGCAGAAACCTGTAACACTCACCTCCAAAAGGCTCTGGATGCTAGGATAATTTGAGTATTCAAGACTGAGATGGATAGTTTTTTAAGGTCAGGGTATCAAGGTGTATGAAGCAAAGGTGGGAAAATGGACTTGATATGCAGATCAGTCATGATTTAATTGAACCATATTTGTCACTTCCTTAAAGAACAGGATCAAGTTTGTCAAACATCATCTACCTTTGTGAAATCTGTTCGACTGCTTTCTGGGAACGGTAGCATTATGGATATGTTGCTGCACTAGTAATACAGAGGCCTGGAATAATGATCCATAGATATGAGACCAATCCCACCATGGTAGCTGGGAATTTAAATTCACTTAATTAAAGAAATAAATCTGGAACAAGAGCTAGTATCAGTAATGGTGACCATGAAACCACTGCATTGTCGTAAAAAACCTATCTGGTTCACTAATGTCATTGAGGGAGAGAAATCTGACATCCTGACCTGGTCTGGCTTATACATGACTCAAGACCCACAGCAATGTGTTTCACTCTTAACCTATGAAATGACCTAGCAAGCCATACAATTGCATATAATCGCTATGAAAAAGTCTAATAAAAATAAAACAGGTCAGACCTAGGTACTGGACATAACAACAATACATTCAGCCCAGTCATAGAATCATAGAAAGTTTACAGCACAGAAAGAGGCCATTTGGCCCAGCATGACTGTGCTGGCTGAAAAACAAGCCACCCAGCCTAATCCCACCATCCAGCATTTGGTCCGTAACCCTGCAGGTTATGGCATTTGAGGTGCATATCCAGACACCTTTTGAATGAGTTGAGGGTTTCTGTCTCTGCTACCCTTTAGGGCAGTGAGCTTCAGATCCCCACCACCCTCTGGGTGAAAAAATCTTTCCTCATCTTCCCTCTAATCTTTCTACCAATCACTTTAAATCTATGCCCCCCGAGTAACTAACCTCTCTGCTAAGGTAAAAAGGCCTTTCACATCCACTCTATCCAGGCCCCTCACAATTTTGTACATTTCAATCAAATCTCCCCTCAGCCTTCTCTGTTTCAAGGAGAACAACCCCAGCCTGTACAATCTTTCCTTATAGCTGATTTTTTCCATTTCCGGCAACATCCTCATAAATCTCCTCTGTATCCTCTCTGTAGTGCAATTACATAGTTTCTGTAATGAGGTGACCAGAACTGCACACAGTACTCAAGTTGTGGCCTAACCAATGATTTATACAGTTTCGGCATAACCTCACTGCCCTTATATTCTATACCTCAGCTAATTAAAGGTAAAGATTCTATATGCCACCTTAAACACCTTATCAACCTGTCTTGCTACCTTCAACGATCTGTGGACATTCACTCCAAGGTCCTTCAGTTCCTCCACACAAGATTGTCAGTAGGGCTCACAGTGTGGCGCATTTGCAGATACTGGAAGCTACATATATCAATACACAAGGCCCTATTCTTTGCAGACAGAAAGAACATGTACACACATTGCACCTGTTTCAGCGAAACAAAATAAGTGACAGCCATTCGCTGGTTCATTCCTCAGGGTAATGCCTTGACCAATCAGAGTCAAGATGTCTGGTTTAAATTTCAAACAAAGCTTGGCAGTTAACTGTCAGTCACCATAACTGGTGCATTCTCCATGGCAACGCCTCTACCAAGCAGAGTTCACTTGCTAACCAATCAGCACTCTCTTCTCATACAGTATAAAGTTGTTGCTTCCCCTTACATTGATATTCTTGCGAATTGTCCTGATGAATGCAAGATGAAAAGCTCGACAACATGTTTCTATTTTCAGCAGTACTTTTAAATGTGTAAGATTCTGAAGAGTATGGCAGAGTACTTGCTGAGAGGCTGTTTCCGCTGGAGGGAGAATCTAGATCTAGGGGGCATAGTCTCAAGATAAGGGGCAATAAGGAGGAATTGCTACGTTTGGAGGTTTATGAATCTTTGGAATTCTCTTCCCCAGGGGCGGTGTGCATACTCAGTTGTTGAGTATATTTACGGTTAAGATAGAAAGATTTTTGGATTCTAGGGGAATCAAAGGATATGGGGAGTGAGCAGGAAAGTGAAGCTGAGGTCCAAGATCAGCCATGACCTCATTGAATGGCAGAGTTGGGAGAGCTGTCCCACAGACTAGTCAAGCAACAGCCTGACATAGTCATACTCACGGAATCATACCTTACAGACAATGTCCCAGACACTGCAATGACTATCCCTGGTTATGTCCTGTCCCACCAGAGGGAAAGACCCAGCAGAGGTGGCGGGACAGAGGTCTACAGTAGGGAGGGAGTTGCCCTGGGAGTCCTCAACATCGACTCTCGACCCCATTAAGTCATATGGCATCAGGTTAAACATGGGCAAGGTAACCTCCTACTGATTACCACCTACCGCCCTCCCTCAGCTGATGAGTGAGTACTCCACCATGTTGAACACCACTTGGCGGAAGCACTGAGGGTGGCAAGGTCACAAAATGTGCTCTGGGTGGGAGACTTCAATGTCCATCACCAAGAGTGGCTCGGTAGCACCACTACTTACCGAGCTGGCCGAGTCCTAAAGGGCATAGCTGCTAGACTGGGTCTGCTGCAGGTGGTGAGGGAACCAACAAGAGGGAAAAACATACTTGACCTTGTTCTCACCAATCTGCCTGCCGCAGATGCTTCTGTCCATGACTGTATTCGTAGGAGTGACCACCACACAGTCCTTGTGGAGACTAAGTCCCGCCTTCACAGTGAGGATACCGCCCATCGTGTTGTGTGGCACTACCACCGTGCTAAATGGGATAGATTTTGAACAGATCTAGCATGAGGCGCTGTGGGCCATCAATGAAGAGTGCAGGAGGGCATGCCAGGAGCAGCACCAGGCATTACTCAAAATGAGGTGTCAACCTGGTGAAGCTACAACCCAGGACTACTTGCATGCCAAACTGCATAAGCAACACACAATAGACAGAGCTAAGCGATCCCATAACCAACGGATCAGATCTAAGCTCTGCAGTCCTGCCACATCCAGCCGTGAATGGTGGTGGACAATTAAACAACTAACTGGAGGAGGTGGCTCCACAAGTATCCCCATCCTCAATGATGGGGGAGCCCAGCACATCAGTGCGAAAGATAAGGCAGAAGCATTTGCAACAATCTTCAGCCAGAAGTGCCGATTTGATGATCCATCTCGGCCTCCACCTGAAGTCCCCTGCGTTACAGATGCCAGACTTCAGCCAATTCGATTCACTCCGCGTGATATCAAGAAACGACTGAAGGCACTGGATACTGCAAAAGCTATGGGTCCTGAAAATATTCCGGCAGCAGTCCTGAAGACCTGTGCTCCAGAACTTGCTGCTCCCCTGGCCAAGCTGTTCCAATATAGCTACAACACTGGCATCTACCTGGCACTGTGGAAAATTGCCCAGGTATGTCCTGTACACAAAAAGCAGGACAAGTCCAACCCAGCCAATTACCGCCCCATCAGTCTACTCTCAATCATCAGCAAAGTGATGGAAAATGTCATCAACAGTGCTATCAAGCAGCAACCTGCTCAGTGATGCCCAGTTTGGGTTCCGACAGGGCCACTCAGCACCTGACCTCATTACAGCCTTGGTTCAAACATGGACAAAAGAGCTGAACTCAAGAGGTGAAGTGAGAGTGACTGCCCTTGACATCAAGGCAGCATTTGACCGAGTATGGCATCAAGGAGTCCTAACAAAACTGAAGTCAATGGGAATCAGGGGGAAAACTCTCTGCTGGTTAGAGTCATACCTAGCGCAAAGGAAGATGGCTGTGGTTGTTGGAGGTCAGTCATCTGAGCTCCAGGACATCACTGCAGGAGTTCCTCATGGTAGTGTCCTAGGCCCAACCACCTTCAGCTGCTTCATCAATGACCTTCCTTCAATCATAAGGTCAGAAGTGGGGAGGTTAACGGATGATTACACAATGTTCAGCACCATTCGCGACTCCTCAAATACTGAAGCAGTCCGTGTAGAAATGCAGCAAGACCTGGACAATATCCAAGCTTGGGCTGATAAGTGGCAAGTAACATTCGCACCACACAAGTGCTAGGCAATGACCATCTTCAACAAGAGAGAATCTAACCATCTCCCCTTGACATTCAATGGCATTACCATCGCTGAATCCCCCACTATCAACATCCTAGGGGCTACCATTGACCAGAAACTGAACTGGAGTAGCCATATAAATACCATGGCTACAAGAGCAGGTCAGAGGCTAGGAATCCTGCGGTGAGTAATTCACCTCCTGACTCCCCAAAGCCTGTCCACCATCTACAAGGCACAAGTCAGGAGTGTGATGGAATACTCTCCACTAGCCTGGATGGGTGCAGCTCCAACAACACTGAAGAAGCTATACACCATCCAGGACAAAGCAGCCCGCTCGATTGGCACACCATCCACAAACATTTACTGCCTCCAACACCGACGCACAGTGGCAGCAGTGTGTACCATCTGCAAGATGCACTGCAGCAACGCACCAAGGCTCCTTAGACAGCACCTTGCAAACCCACGACCTTTACCACCTTGAAGGAAAGGGCAGCAGATACATGGGAACACCATCACCTGCAAGATCCCCTTCAAGCCACACACCATCATGTCTTGGAACTATATCACCATTCCTTCACTGTCGCTGGGTCAAAATCTTGGAACTCCCTTCCTAACAGTGCTGTGGGTGACCTACCCTACATGGACTGCAGCGGTTCAAGATGGCAGCACACTACCACCTTCTCAAGGGCAATTAGGGATGGGCAATAAATGCTGTTCTCGTCAGTGACTCCCACGTCCTATGAATGAATAAAAACAATTCACTTAACGACACCAAGAAACGGCTGAGCCCACTGGATACAGCAAAGTCTTTGGGCCCCGTCAATATACTGGCCATAGTGCTGTAGACTTGTGCTGCAGAACTAGCTGTGCCCGTAGCCAAGCTGTTCCAGTACAGCTACAGCACTGGCATCTACCCGACAAAGTGGAAAATTGACCAGGTAGGTCCTATCCGCAAGAAGCAGGACAAATCCAATCCCAGCAATTACTGCTCAATCAGTCTACTCTCAATCATCAGAAAAGTAGTAGAAGGTGTTGACGACGGTGCTTTTAAGCATCATTTACTCACCAATAGCTAGCTCTTTGATGCTCAGTATGGGTTTCTCCAGGACCACTCAGCTCCAGACCTCATTACAGCCTTGGTCCAAACATAGACATAAGAGCTGAATTCCAGAGGTGAGAGTGACTGCCCTTGGTATCAAGGCAGCATTTGACCATGTGTGACATTAATGATCCCCAGTAAAATTGAAGCCAGTGGGTATCAGGGGAAAATTCTCCACTAGCTGGACTCGTACCCAGCACAAAGGAAGATAGTTATTGTTGGAGCTGAATCATCTCAGCCGCAGGACTTCACTGGACGAGTTCCTCAGGGCAGTGTACTAGGCCCAACCATCTTCAGATACATCCTCAATGACCTTTCTTCTATAATAAGGTCAGAAGTGGGGATGTTTACTGATGCTTGCTTAGTGTTCAGTTCCATACGCAACTGCACAGATACTGAAGCAGTTTGTGCCGCATCAGCAAGACCTGGGCAACATTTGGGCTTGGTCTAATAAGTGGCAAGTAACATTTGAGCTAAACAAGTACCAGGCAATGACCATCTCCAACAAGAGAGAATCTAACCATCTCTCCTTGATATTCAGTAACATTGCCATCACTAATTTCCCACCATTGCCCAGAAACTTAACTGGACTAGCTACATAAATACAGTGGCTACAAGAATAGGTTAGAGTCTGGGTATTCTGCGGCAAGTACCTCACCTCCTGGCTCCCTAAAGCCTTTTCACTATCTACAAGGAATGTGATGGAATATTCTCCACTCACCTGGATGAGTGCAGCTCCAACAACACTTAAGAAACTTGACATCATCCAGGGCAAAGCAATCCGCTTGATTGTCACCCCATCCACCACCTTAAAGTTCACTTCCTCCATCACCAGTGCACAGTGGCAGTAGTGTGTACCATGTACAAGATGCACTGCAGTAACTCACCAAGGTTTCTTCGACAGCACCTTCCAAACCTGCAACCTCTACTGCCAAGAAGAGCAAGGCAAAGGCATGTGGGAACAGCACCATCTGCAAGTTCCCCTCCATCCTGACTTGGAAATATATTGCTGTTCTTTAATCATCAATGGGTCAAGATCCAGGAACTCCCTACCTAACAACACAGTGGATATACTTGCACCACAAGGACTACAGTGGTTCAAGAAGCTCAACACCATCTTCTTACGCACAATTAGAGATGGCATTAAATGTTGCCCTTGCCAATGATGCCATGTCATGAATGTATAAAAAACTTTCCTTTTTGAGTCTCTTTAATTAAATTTCCATTCTTGCCACAGCATTGAAATGGCCCTAACCAAAGTCGCAAACAGTATTCTCTGTAATTGTGATGCTCTGGATCTCTCTGCAGCTTTTGACATGGTTGACCACACTATCATCCTGTATTGTCCAGCTCAGTCGAACTGTCCTCGCCTGGGTCCACTCTTAATTATTCAAGCATACTCTTACCTATCTGATCATAGGCAGACCATCTCCAATAGTGGCCTTTCTTCCAGCCCTCACACAGTTCCTTCCAGAGTCTTCCAATGATATATCCTTGGCCCTCTCCTCATCCTCATCCACACACTATGTCTCGATAATATCATCTACAGATTGAGTTAGCTTCCACATGTATGTTCAAGAACTCAACTCTACCTCTTTACCATCTCTCTTGATCCTTCCAATGCCAGACTGATTGTCCAACATCCAGACTTGGAGGAGCTGCAATTTCTTCCATTTGGGAGTACTCAGGCTATTGTTTTGGCCCCTGCTGCAAACACTTTACAACATTTCCCCCAACCCCCGGCCACTATCTCAGGGTAAACCAGACTGTTTGCAACCCCGAGCTGAACTTCCAAACCCAAATCCTCTCTGTCACAAAGACTGCCTACTTCCACCTGTGTAACATCGCTCATCTTCACCTCTATCCTAGCCCATCTATCATGAAACATGCTTTTGTTCCCTCCGACTCAACTATTCCATTGCTCAACTGACCTCCTATGTTCCACCCCCCCATAAACCTCAGCTGATCCAAAGCTCTGCTGTCCACATGCTATCCTATACCTGGTCCTTCTTGCCCACATCCCCTTTCCTCACTAAACTACACTGGCTCCTAATCCTCCAAGACCTCAAATTGAGAATTCTCATCCTTGTGTTTAAATCCATTCATGGTTTCACTCCTCTCAATCTCTCCTTCAGTTATACAACCTCCTCCCTACCTCCACCCACAACTGTTTACTAGTGTGGTCTCTTATACATCCTGCTCTCTTTGCACCACCATCCCTATCCATACCTTCAGCCACCTAAGTACCACGCTCTGGAATTCCTTCCCTAAACTTCGCCGTCTCCCTCTCCTCCTTTAAGACCTTCTTGAAAACTCTCGTCTTTGAACAAGCTTTACATCACCCCTCCTAATATTATTTCTTTGGCTCAGCATCTATTTTATAAGTAATGCCACCCTGGGATGTTTATTTGTGTTAAAGGCGGTATATAAAAATGTTATTTTTGTTAATGCCTCATTTTAAATTAGCTTTACATGGATATGCTACCATAGAACTCAGAAACCTCAGCTAAATAGTAACAGAAGATGTCTGATTCCACATTTAGACTGTTGAACTACTCCTGCTATATTATTTCTCCGTCAGTCAGTGTTTTAAAATCTTTCTTATGATAATGTGATAGATTCCAGTAGAACAGGCTATGCAATCTAAATGAGATATTGTGATAGTGGCTTTCATCTTCTGACCACAGACCTTACCTGATGACAATGAAATGAACAGAATGCAAAAGCAGGTTGGCAGAACATTCAGTAATTTTCAGTTTTTCTAAACATATAGATAGCCCATCTGCTTGTAATTGTCTGCTGTATTGATGAATTTTACACCTGTGAGATAGATTGACCACAAAATATAGTCTTAATACATATATCCTAAAATTTGATTCTTCCAAAAATATACAGATGGTGGGAATTTGTCCGAAGTCTCACTGGAATAGATAAAGCAAGTGGAGTCCACTTTTTTTTAAAAACAAAAGCTAATTCACAGGTTAGGAAATAATGTAGAGATGCCGTGGGTTCAAGGGTTTAGCTTTCTGCTGTCATGCTCATTTTTCAGCATTGCAGCAGGACAGTACTGACTGCAGACTTCTTCATTAATGTTATAAATGCAGTGGCACACTCTTACACTCCAGCATTACTCCACTCGCAAAGTGATAAACACTTCCAACATACATTTAGTAGTAAGGCAAAGAATGAATAAAAATATTCCCAACGAAGGTGAGAAAATCCATCAGATTTTATGTTACAATCATATGTGCTTCGAGTCCAATACTCTGTGAAAGAGCCACCAGAGAGAGAACCTGTTCTATGAGCATGCTGCTCCCAGTAAGAACCTCCAGTGTTTTTTAAATTAAATTCATTAATGCACATTGACTCAATCAAATGCTTTTATTTGGTTGGACTTTTGGTACGTTCCAGATTTTTAAACACTTTTATATTTAAGGTTCTATGCATTTTCTTCCATCCTTGGAAAAATATGTATGGACTCTGATTGGCATCAAATCTTCCAGCATCATGGAAGCATCATCTTTTACAAATGTTATGACTTTAAACACTGGGCACTGCAGGTGACCACTTGAGCGAATAGCCCCTTCTGATTTTTATACAATTAATAGCTGAACTGTAATTGGTGAAATATTCACAAAAACCATAGTCCTTAACCCTTTCGTCTTTAGAATCATAGATGAGACTTTCAAATTAGCAATCTACATGAGGCCTTTCCAGTACAGAGGCCATCCATGTGAGGTGACAAAGTTGCTGGATTGTCCGTGAATATGGGTGGGTGTGTTTATATGGATAGAGAGTTTATAAGGAGAACAGGATGACAGTGAAATCAGAAGTGTGAGGGCAGGGTGAACTGTAACAGAGATGGAAGGATATTTACCAAACCTGGAGTCATCTGACTAAGCTGTGTGTAACGTATGAGACAAATAGAGAAATCAAAGCTTGATCAATGTAGAGATCAAAGACAAATCTGTTACTAACACCTGCTAAAGGAAATAAAGGTTAAAAAAAATTGCAGAAAGACAAATGGATAAAACTGCAACAAGAATTGATGAGAAAGAGGAAAGACGCTACAAAAACAAAGGGGTTTATTTTGGATAAAGATTTTTTGAAACAGACGCTAAATGGGTGCTGTGCAGATGAGACATGGCTGGTTAAAAGTCTGGTTTTAGCATACAAATTTTGGGCAAACTGCTTCTTACCATGATTTAAACATACCTGGAAACACTAAAATAGACTTTTGCATGTTTAGCACTCACATTGGAAGTCCTGGTGGAGGAGGTACAGCAGAGGAGGGATGTCCTGTACCTGCAAGAGAGAAGGAGGCCACAGAGCTAACTAATGCATTGGATTTGGGAGGAGATTGCCCAGGAGGTCATGGCCAGGAGCACCGTCCCTAGGACATGGCTCCAGTGCTGCAAAAAATTTAATGATTTGACACGAGTGGCCCATCTCACAAACACACTTCTCAGTAACTGCTCCACAACCAGCATCACAACCTCAACACACTGTATCCACAATCTAACTTGTTATGAAAGTGCTTCCATTATTTTTAATATTTTTATTTTTTTGAGAACTTGTGTTAAAACTGAAAAGCTTCCGTGGATGTGTTTTTTTTTTACCAAGTTCACCAACAGGACAAGATATTGTTTGAAAGCCACCTGTGCTGGAGGCCACCTGTGATTTGGGCTCAGGAAACAGCAGAACCCTTGGTGAATTGAAACAAAAAATGGTTACAGAGAAGCCATATGTCAAGGTTTATGGAGGTCAGGAGGTCAACTCACTGTTTGGGGTTTGAACATTGTTTTCAATTTTAGTTGTTGTGGTATGAACTGTTTGAAGACAGTTGGTGTTTTCCTGCCAAGGAAAAAGAAACCACCCAGCTCACCACCTCCTCTACCTTTTTGAAGAAATCCTGCCAAGATCCAGTGTGGGGGAAAAAAAAATCCCCAGTGCCGTATAGCTCCTGGAGCTGAAAGAAAATCCTGCGATTCAAGTGTGTGCTGGTGGAAAAACCTTGATGTCATATTTCTCCTAGAAAGTCTACTAGAATAATTCTTGACATTTCCAGAACGGACTGCTGCTGAAACGATCCTAGTGCTCCATCTCTGTATACCATATGCCCAACCAAAAAGGGGACAACTGACTTCCTTCCATATCTTTCTTTTTTTGTCAAGAAATAGCAAGTATTTGGTCAAAGTAGTTTTTTTGTCCTTTTTTTTGTTACAGACCTCTGCAGAGTGAATTTCTGTATTTTTTTAAGTATGTGTGTAATTAGGGAATTTTTTTTAAAAAGGCTCTTTCATATTTTAATCAGTGTGTTAATGCTTTGCTTCTTTACTGGTTAAGTCTTATTTTATAAGACTTATTGAAGAAACCTGGTTAGTATATTTTGTTCTGGGATAACAAAAATAGAGTATATGATTGGCTGTATCGGTAACCAGGTAAACATTTAAATAGATGTTGTGACCTTTGGAGAAATGGAACTAGAAAAGACAGTGTACTCCTCCACCTCGGTCGTAACAAACTATACACTGGCAGTCACACATCCCACACTAATGCATGCTTCACAAGCACAACTCACACCTCAGACACACAAATACAGCTGCCAGTACACTCATTCACCATCATCACTCTTTGTTTTCCAGGACAAGATGGCACATAACAGGCGCCAGCAGAACCTGGCTTGAGGAGGGAAGCATAACTCCATGAGATCACTTCCCTTGAGTAGGCAGTGCAGGTGTTAATCGGGAAGGGAGTGGCAGACGCTGTGGCCGCAGACAAAGCTGATTTCCTGGAGGTATGTGGCATCAAGGAGCCCTAGCCAAATAGAAGTCAGTGGAATCGGGGGAAAACTGTTCACTGGTTGAAGTCATACCTAGCAGAAAGGAAAATGTTTGTGGTTGTTAGAGGCCAATCATCTCAACCCAAGGACATTTCTACAGAAGTTCCTCAGGGTAGTGTCCTAGGCCCAATCATCTTCAGTTGCTTCACCTTCCCTCCATCTTAAGGTCAGAAGTGCGGATGTTCGCTGATGATTGCACGATGTTCAGTACCATTCCTCAGATACAGAAACAGTCCGTGTCCAGATGCAACAAGACCTGGACAACATTCAGGTTTGGGCTGATAAGTGGCAAGTAACATTTGCGCCACACAAGTGCCAGGCAATCACCATCTCCAACAAGAGAGAATCCAACCATCTCCCCTTGGCATTTAACAGCATTTCCATCTCTGAATACCCCACTCTCAACTTCCTGGGGTTTACCATTGACCAGAAACTGAACTGGAGCAGCCACACTGTGGCTACAAAAGCAGGTCAGAGGCTGTGAATTATGTGGTGAATAACCCACCTCCTGACTCCCCAAAGCCTGTCCATCATCTACAAGGCACAATTCAGGAGTATGATGGAATACTGTGTTCGAAGTCTATCCTATTTAGCACGGTAGTAGTGCCACACAACACGATGGAGGGTAGCCTCAATGTGAAGACGGGATTTTGTCTCCACAAGGACTGTGTGGTGGTCACTCCTACCAATACTATCATGGACAGGTGCATCTGCAGCAGGCAGATTGGTGAGGACAAGGTCAAGTTTTTTTTTCCCTCTTGTTGGTTCCCTCACCACCTGCCCCGGACCCAGTCTAGCAGCTATGTCCTTTAGGACTCGGCCAGCTAGGTCAGTAGTGGCGCTACCAAGCCAGTCTTGGTGATGGACATTGAAGTCCCCCACCCAGAGTACATTTTGTGCCCTTGTCACCCTCAGTGCTTCCTCCAAGTGGTGTTCAACATGGAGGAGTATTGATTCATCAGCTGAGGGAGGGTGGTAGATGGTAATCAGCAGGAGGTTTCCTTGCCCATGTTTGACCTGCTGCCATTGGACGTTATGGGGTCTGGAGTTGATGTTGAGGACTCCCTCTCCACTCTTGACCACTGTGCCACCACCTCTGCTGGATCTGTCCCTCTGGTGGGACAGGACATACCCAGGGATGGTGATGGTGGTTTCTGGGACATTGTCTGTAAGTTATGATTCCAAGAGTATGTCTGTGTCAGGCTGCTGCTTGACTAGTCTGTGGGACAGCTCTCCCAACTTTGGCAGATGTTAGTGAGGAGGACTTTGCAGGTTTGATAGGGCTGTGTTTGCTGTTGTCATTTCTGGTGCCAAGGTCAATGCCAGGTGGTCAGTCTGATTTCATTCCTTCTTGACTTTGTAGTGGTTAGATACAACTGAGTGGCTTGCTAGGCCATTTAAGAGTCAACCACATTGCTGTGGGTCTGGAGTTACATGTAGGCCATACCAGGTAAGGACAGATTTCCTTCCCTAAAGGACATTAGTGAATCAGATGGGTTTTTACAACAATCTTTCATGGCCATCATTCGTCTAGCTTTTAATTCCAACCTGTCTTGCCACCTTCAGTGACTTATGAACCCATACACCCAGGCCCCTCTGTTCCTGCACCCAGTTTATTATTATCTCTCCATGGTCTTCCTACCAAAGTGAATCACTTCACATTTCTCCACATTGAACAACTTCTGCTGCTTGTCCGCACATTCCACCATCATGTCTATGTCCTTTTTGAAGTTCTATACTATCCTCCTCACAGTTCACAATGCTTCCAAGTTTTGTATCATCTGAAAATTTTGAAACTGTGTCCTGTACACCAAGGTCTTGGTCATTAATATATATCAGAAAGAGCAAGGGTCCCAACACTGACCCCTGGGGTACTCCACTACATACCTTCCTCCAGTCCAAAAACATCCATTAACCACTACCCTCTGTTTCCTGTCACACAGCCAGTTTCGGTATCCATGTTGCTACTGTCTCCTTTATTCCATGAGCTATAACTTTTCTCACAAGTCTGTTCTGTGGCACTATATCAAATGCCTCCTGTCCATCCTCTCCCTCTCTCCTGCAGCAGCTGGTGCTGCTCTGCCTGACTTCATCTCCTCCTCCCAACCAATGAGGATTCCTAGCCAAATACTCCCCTTGTCCCGGTGACTCCTATAAGGTCTCCAATAAGGTACAGTAGCATAGCACACAGTCTCTTTAGATTAAGTCCTCAGAGAATTTGAAGAATACATGGTGACAGAGTGTTGCTGAAGTCTTGACAAAGTGTCCCAGAAACATTCCCAATTTGTATCAAAAGACCTCTTCAAATGCAGTGTAGTCGATCTATCTCCATAAACAAGTGAACAGTGAAAGCTCTGCAGGGCGTAAAGTAGCACGCGCAGTCCTCGCCAGTTACATTTTTACTCCTCTTCAGCTAGTCACTGTTTGGAGAGCTCACTAATTTCAGCGCTAGCCAGCGAAAATCCCTGTAGCCTCTTTAATGAGTGTTAGGAGCCAATTTAATTGGCAATCAGAGGCTTAGTCATCCTCAGGGCAGGCATTCCATGTTAAACTCCAGAAAGCTTGTCATGGAAGGATAATGCTGGAGCCTATCTTTACTCAGTTTCACATTTATGGTACAGTGTAAAAGGATTACAAACATGGAGCTGCTCACTCAAAACCCTCCACCTGCATATGATCAAACAATTGATGCACAATTAACAGATAACATTCCTAGCATGCACTTAATCAGATGTTGCAGCTGTAGACTCCAGCTTGGCTACTTCGGAGACTCTTTAGCACCTGAACTACCAGTGTTACAATGGGGAAAACAACCCCCCAAAATCCTTAAGGATAAATCTTTACAATTGCTTTATTTTTGATTAGAATTGTATAAGAATATTCATATCACCCAAATTATAAATGCATTTTTTATTCAGAATCCACAATAGTAGGCCTCCCAAGCAAGATGGCTATTTCATCTTTTTGCAGGATAAGTGCTGAAGTGTCACATTTCCTTTGCTTACCCTCTGCTCTCACAGCATCTTGATCATTATTCAGAAGAGGGGCTGGGAATTAAAATCCAGGAAACAATCACAGTTTAATACCATGCCTCAAAAACACAAAACATTTGGACGCATTTAGGAGTCTAACCACTGCATGATAAATTTTACAATTAAACATATCATCCTCTCTCCTGCCGTAATAATCTCAAAGATGTCTTTAAGCTACTTATATTGTACTATTGAACACAAATGAGAGAAAAAGGTGAATTTTGCATTTTAAACCCCAGTTATTTAGCATCCATATGTGTGCATTTTGCATTTACCAGGCAGCTATTATGACACCGAATTCATGAAGAGGCAAAGAATGAGGTGACAGTCAGATGTTTTCTCCCAAATCACTAAAGATTAGCTTCCACTAAAAAGAATATTTGAGCACATAGGTACCCGAGTTAAATTCTTATAATGCACTACTCGAAGTAAAACCTGCGGGGAAGTGAAAGCCTTTTATAAAAGGCTGCCTGCAGTGAACCAAAGAACCACTAATTGCAGGTGAAAAATAGCGAGGCTAGCAAATAGTAGCTGATCCGGCTTAGATCCAGTGTCTTAGCCCACAGGCCTATTTCTTATTGGCATTAATCCAAAGATGAAGTTACTAAACAGACAAGAGCAGCATCCGCATGGGCACACCATCACCTGAAAGTTCTCTTACAAGTTGCACACCATCCTGACTTGGAAATATATCATTGTTCCTTCATCATTGCTGTAGCAAAATTCTGGAACTCCCTACCTAAACGTATTGTGGGAGTATCACATGGACTGCAGAAGTCCAAGAAGGTGGCTCACCATCTCTTTCTCAAGAGCAATTAGGTATTGGCAATAAATGCTGGCTTTGCGAGTGACGCCCACATTCCATGAATGAATAAATTAAAAATATGTATGTAACAGTGCCTATGCTATCTCTTCTCTAACTTCAAATTGTAACCAGAGAATCACCTGCAATGGCTTCTCTTGGGGTCTTGACAAGGTGGATGTGGAAAGGATGTTTCCTCTTGTGGGAGAATCTAGAACTAGGGGTTACTGTTTAAAAATAAGGGGTCGCTCATTTAAAACAGAGATGAGGAAAAAATTTTTCTCTCTGAGGGTCATGAGTCTTTGGAACTCTCTTCCTCAAAAGGCGGTAGAAACAGAGTCTTTGAATACTTTTAAGACAAGAGTTAGATAGATTCTTGATAAGTAAGGGGGTGAAAGGCTATCGGGGGTAGGCGGGAATGTGGAGTTGAGGTTACAATCAGATCAGCCGTGATCATATTGAATGGCGGAGCAGGCTCAAGGGGCCGAGTGGCCTACTTCTGCTCCTAATTCGTGTGTTCATATGTACATGCTACCCTTTGGCGATATCATCTGAAAACACAACATCAGGTTCCACATGTACACTGATGACATTCAGCTCTATCTCACCACCGCCTCCTTGGCCTCCTCAACTGTCCTTGATTTGACACACTGCTTGCCCAACATCCAGTATTGGATGGGCAGAAATTTCCTCCAACTAAATATTGGGAGGATTGCTTTTGGGCCCTGCCACAAGCTCTGGCCTCAATCCACCATTTCCATCCCTGCTCACTGTCTTAAGCTGAGCAAGATTGTTCACTACCTCGGTGTTGTGTTTCACCCCGAGATGAGTTTCCAACCACATATCCACACCATTAACATGATTGCCTATTTCCGCCACTGAACATCATTCAACTGTTCCAGTGCTCTACCGGCCGGCCTCCCATCTTTTGCACTACATAAAGTTGTATGCATCCATAATTCTGCTGCCTGTACCTTAACTCACTCCAAATCTCATTCACCCATCATCCTTGTGCTTGCTGACCTTCACTGGCTCTCTGTCCGACACTGCCTCAATTTTAAAATCCTCATCCTCATTTTCAAATCTCTCCATGGTCTCACCTCTCCCTATCTGTGTATCCTCCTGCAGCCCTACAAGCCTTCGCGATATCTGCACTCTTCCAATTTTGGCCTCTTGCGCATTCCTGATTTTAATTGCTCCACCTTTAGTGGCCATGTTTTCAGCTGTTTTGGCCCTACCTTTGAAATTCCCTCCTAAACCTCTCTGCGTCTCTACCTCTTTTTTTTTTAAGATGTTCCTTAAAATATACCTCTTTGATCAAGCTTTTGGTTCTGATTTCTCCTTCTGTGACTTGGTATCAAAGATGTTTTTATTGGTACCGCTCATGTTAAAGTGCCTTGGGACATTTTACAATGTTAAATGTGCTATATAAATATATGTTGTTGTTTAATATATGTAGATACAATCCATCCATCCTCTCTTAAATTTGATTACTTTATCAGTTATCTCCCCACTTTGTCTTAAATGCCTTCATATCCTTTTTGATCTTTTCTTCCAATGTCATGTCCACTTTGTTAGTGCCTCTGGTAAATACTGGGGTAGAATATTCTATATTCCTGCCATTTCACTGTCATTACCTGTGAGTTTAGTTTGTGCATCCCTTAATAGTCCAATTCCTATCCTGTTTTTTCTTTATTCTTTTATGGGATGTGGTACTGGCAAGACCAGTGTTTGTTTCCCTTCCCTAATTGCCCTTGAACTGAGTGGCTTGCTAGGCCATTTCAGAGGGTATTTAAGAATCAGTCACATTGCTGTGGGTCTGGAGTCACATGTAGGCCAGACCAGGTAAGGATGGCAGATTTCCTTCCCTAAAGGACATAAGTGAATCAGGTGAGATTTTACGACAATTGATGATAGCTTTATTGCACCATTACTGAAACTAGTTTGCAATTCCAGATTTTTAAAAATTAATTAATTAAATTTATTAATTCATTGAATTTTAATTCCACCAGCTGCCATGGTGGGATTTGAACCCATGTCCCCAGGGCATTAGCCTGAACCTCTGGATTACTAGTGCAGTAACACTACTACGTCACCATCTTCCCGATTGTCCTTTTGTTATTTATGTGTCTGTCACTTACTTTTTAAAAAATTTCTTGATAATTTAATTTTGTGGTTCTGCTTTGCTTTCCTGATTGTTTTTAGACTTCTTTCCTAATCTCTTCCTATTCCCTTTTGCAGTCTATGTACAGTCCATGTACTGTATTTAGTGTACATTAGTGTACTTAGTGTCTGCATTTCTCTTCAGTTTCACTTTTACCCATATCTCTTTATTCAATCATGGTAGTTCATTATTGGCTATTTTGTTCTTGTCTTTTAGCAGAATATATTTGTTATGAACTCTACTGACAATGTTTTAAATAATTTCCACTGCTGTTCTGTCTCTTTGTCACAATTTTTTTGTTTCATGAGTTGCCAATTGAGAAGAAAGAATGGCTTAATAAGCACTTTGCTTTTGTTTAAAAAAAAATCATAGAATCATAGAAAGTTTAAGGCACAGTAAGAGGCCACTTGGCCCATCATGTCTGTGCTGGCTGAAAAACATTCCACCTATTCTAATCCCACCTTCTAGCATTTGGTCCGTAGTCCTGCAGATTACGGCACTTGAGGTGCATATCCAGACTCCTTTTGAATGAGTTGAGGGTTTCTGCCTCAACTACCCTATCAGGCAGGGAGTTCCATACCCACACCACCCTCTGGGTGAAAAGGTTTTTCCTCATCTCCCCTCCTAATTTCCTACCTATCACTTTAAATCACCTCCACTCTATCCAGGCCCCTCAAAATTTTGTACATTTCAATTAGATCTCCCCTCAGTCTTCTCTGTTCCAAGGAGAACAACCCCAGCCTATGCAATCTTTCCTCATAGCTGCATTGTTCCAGTCCTGCAAAATCCTTGTAAATCTCCTCTGTATCCTCTCCAGTGCAATTACATCCTTTCTGTAATGAGGTGACCAGAACTGCATACACTACTCAAGTTGTGACCTAACCGATGATTTATACAGTTCCAGCAGTCCCTGCTCTTATATTCTCTACCTCAGCTAATAAAGGTTTGGATTCCATATGCCTTCTTAACCACCTTATCGACCTGCCCTGCTACCTTCAGAGATCTGTGGACATTCACTCCAAGATCCCTCACTCCTCTACACTTCTCAGTATTTTCCCATTAATCGTATATTCCTTTGCCTTGTTTGACCTCCCCAAATGCATCACCTCACGCTTCTCCAGCTTGAATTCCATTTGCCACTTTTCTGCCCATCTGACCAGACCATCAATATCTTTCCTGCAGCCTACAACTATCCTCCTCGCTATCTACCACACGGCCAACCTTTGTGTCGTCTGCAAACTTCTTGATCATGCCCCCTACATTTACGTCCAAATTGTTAATATATACCACAAAAAGCAGGAGACCCAGTACTGAGCTCTGCAGAACGCCACTGGAAACAGCCCTCCAGTTGCTAAAACACCCGTCAACAATTACCCTTTGTTTCCTGACACTGAGCCAAAATTTGTATCCACCTTACTGCATTTTCCTGGATCGCATGGGATTTTATTTTTTTAACCAGTCTGCCATGTGGGACCTTGTCAAAAGCCTTGTTAAAATCCATGTAGACCACATCAACTCCGCTACCCTCATCTATCTTTCTTGTTACTTCTTCAAAAAATTCGATCAAGCTGGTCAAACAAGATTTTCCCTTAACAAATCCATGCTGACTATCTTTGATTAACCTGTGCCTTTCTAAGTGATAGTTTATCCTGTCTCTCAGAATAGATTTCAATAATTTGCCCACTACTGAGGTTAGACTGACTGGCCTGTAATTATTCTGTCTATCCCTCGCTCCCTTTTTAAACAGAGGTACAACGTTAGCAGTTCTCCAATCCTCCGGCACCACACCTGTATCCAGTGAGGACTGGAAAATGATGGTCAAACCTTCTGCTATTTCCTCTCTTGCTTCTTTAAATAGCCTGGCGTACATTTAATCTGGCCCTGGAGATTTATCAACATTCAGGGATGCTAATCCCATTAATACTTCCTCTTTCCCTATGTTTATCACATCCAATGCTTCACACTCCTCCTCCTTAACTAAACTATCTGCTTCATCCCCCTCTTTTGTGAAGACAGATCCAAAGTATTCATTAAGAACCATACCAACACCTTTCGCCCCTCCACATAGCTTACCTTTTTGGTCTTTTATGGGCCCTACTCTCTTCTTAGTTATCCTCTTACTCTTAATGTATTGATAAAACATCTTTGGGTTCACCTTGATTTTGCTTGCCAATGTTCTTTTATGTCCTCTCTTTGCTTTCCTAATTTCCTTTTTGATTTCACCCCTCCACTTTCTATACTCCTCTCAGCTTTCTGTAGTATTGTGTTCCCGGTGTCGGACATAAGCTTTCCTTTTCTGCCATATCTTACCCTGTAAGCTCCTTGACATCCATGGGGCTCTAGATTTGGCTGTCTCAACCTTTTTCTTTGTGGGAACATGTTTACTTTGGACCCCTTGAATCTCCCCTTTGAATGCCTCCCACTGCTCTGACATTGATTTACTTTCAAGTAGCTGTTTCCAGTCCACTTTCGCTAAATCATTCCTCAGTTTAGTAAAATTGCCCTTGCCCCAATTGAGATATATAACTCCTGTTCTATCCCTGTCCTTTTCCTTAATTATGTTAAAACTGACTGAATTATAATCACTACCACCAAAATGCTCTCCCACTGCCATTCCTTCCACCTGCCCATCTTCATTTCCTAAAACTAAGTCTAAAACTGCACCCTCTCTTGTTGGACTTGCTACATACTGGCCAAAAATGTTCTCCTGAATGCACCTCAAGAATTCTACTCCCTCAATTCCTTTCACACTAAAACTATCCCAGTTAATATAGGGATAGTTAAAATCCCCTAGTATAACTGCCCTATTGTTCTTGCACTTCTCAGAGATTTGCCTACATATCTGCTCTTCTGCCTCCCTCTGACTGTTTGGGAGTCTATAGTACATGCCAAACAGTGTGATTTCCCCTTTTTTGTTCCTTAGCTCAATCCATATGGCCTCATTTGGTGAACCTTCCAACATATCATCCCTCCTCACGACTGTATTAGTATCCTTGACCAAAATTGCCACTCCCCTTCCTTTCTTATCCCCCTCCCTATCGCATCTGAAAACCCTGGAACCGGAAACGTTGAGCTTCCATTCCAGTCCCTCCTTAAGCCATGTTTCAGTAATAGCTATGATATCACACTGATACGTGTCTATCTGTGCTCTCAGCTCATCTGCTTTATTTGCTATACTCCTTACATTGAAGTAGATACCCTTGAGCACTGCCAAACTTTTTTTAACATTTTCTAACCTTTGTTTCCTCTGTCTTCCAGACTCATTCATTAATTTTCTGCCTTCCATTTTCATTTCTGATTTTGTCTCAACTGAGTCTACCCTCTGGTCCCCATTCCCCTGCCAAACTAGTTTAAACCCTCCCCAACAGCACTAGTAAAGCATCCCGCAAGGATCTCAGTTCCGGCTCTGTTCAGGTGCAACCCGTCCAGCCTGTACAGGTCCCATCTCCCCCAGAGCCGGTCCCAATGTCCGAAGAATCTAAAGCTCTCCATCCTGCACCATCTGTCCAGGCATGCATTTATCTGTCTTATCCTTCTATTTCTATACTCACTTGTGCATGGCACTGGGAGTAATCCGGAAATTACTACTTTTGAGGTCCTGCTTGCTAATTTCATACCTAGCTCCCTAAATTCTGACTGCAGGACCAGATCCCTCTTTCTACCAATGTCGTTGGTTCCGATGTGGACCATGACTGCTGGCTGTTCACCCTCCCCCTTCAGGATACTCTACAGCAACTCAATAACATCCTTGACCCTGGCACCAGGGAGGCAACACACCATCCTGGATTCACGTCTGCAGCCACAGAAAAGCCCGTCTATTCACCTGACTATTGAATCTCCTATCACAATTGCTCTTCCAGTCTTCCTTGTGCCCCCACTGTGTTGCTGAGCCACCAGTGGTGCCATTGACTTGGCTCTGGCTGCACTCCCCAGGTGAAGCATCACTTTCCTCAGTATTCAGAACTGAATACCTTTTGGAGAGGGCCATGCACTCAGAGGTCTCCTGCACTACCTGCCTTATTCTTTTTGACTGCCTAGTGGTCACCCATTCCCTCTCTCCCTGCATGCTCTTAAACTGTGGGGTGACCACATCTATAAACGTGCTATCCACTTAGCTCTCATCCTCACAAATGCACCGCAGTGTTGACAGCTGCCGCTCAAGTTCCAAAACCCAGAGCTCAAGCTGCCGCAGTTGACAACACTTCCTGCACAAATGGTTCTCCAGGATATGGGAAGCATCCTGGAGCTCCCGCATAGCACAGGAGGTGCATTCTCAAGGCTGAAGCACCCTTGCCATTCCTTTATTTATTAGTTGACCCTTTGCTATTGCTAAAAAAAAACCTTACCAATACTACAACATCTTCGAATTATTAATAAAACCTTACTAGTACTGATAAGTCCTACTAAAAATCAATAACTTTCACTAGTTAAAATAAACCTTACTCAAAAAAAACTCACTTGTTTGTTGAGACGCTGTAACCCAGCTATTTGCTCATACTCACTAACAG
Organism: Heterodontus francisci; assembly: GCF_036365525.1. Lineage (NCBI taxonomy): Eukaryota > Metazoa > Chordata > Chondrichthyes > Heterodontiformes > Heterodontidae > Heterodontus > Heterodontus francisci. The sequence goes on along the minus strand of NC_090372.1, from coordinate 126,122,302 downwards.
CAGTTTCTCACCAGTCAGTCACCTTGCAGCTTCCTTGTGATGTCACTGTTCACTTTGTTTTCAAACTCTGGCGCACCTGGACTCCTCTCCGCTCCACTCTCACTGTTTCCTGCTCTCTGAGTGAACTCTCGCTCTCTCTCTCTCTCCTGGTCTCGTTATGCTCCATTCCACTCTCGCTGTTTCCTGCTCTCTGAATGTCGCTCTGCACTTTTGTTTAAATTTGTCAAATGCCTGTACGAGATCATCAGCTTTGCAATTCATTATGAGTTGTAGCTGTGCATTCATTGCTGTGCCAGTGGTCATTTTATTTTCATACGATTCACTCAGTTTCTCTATGTTTGACACTAATTTGGATCAATTTTTCAACCTAATTCAGCATTAAATTCATTTAAAATGTTTTAGGCTTACTCACCTGCTGCCACCATATATCTTCTGGTTGTCTTCCGGTTCCCATATGTTAGAAATAATCACACTTTATACTTGGAAAGGCTGGAGCTCTTTGTTTATTTCATTCAGCATCCATACTGCTTGGTAAGGACCGCCCTAGAGCAGTGTAGTGTTACGCATCAAATGATTTGCAGTGCAGCAATGCAGTGTGGACCCCTGGAACACACTTACACAGAATTAGTTCCTAGTTAATTAGTTTCTAGCCCTTTACCACTAATATAACAATATATAACACTCAGTTATGCAGGATATAGCCACAGTAGCAGCAACCAGCTGACATTTGTGTTAGTGACAATTCTGCGACACTATGTAGCCCTCTTTAAGTGGCATATGATACTAGCTGTGAAAACAGTGACCAGTGTAACTCCCAACAAAAGAGAGTTCTGGCACTGATTCAGGCTCATGAGTGCCTATATGTGCCTTGCACATTGTGAGGTGATTATGCAGTTAGTGAACAGTGCTACGTGTTCAACCAGAGGAACACTAGTTTCACTTTTAATATAACTTAGGGTTAGTCATCCTATGATTCTGCAGAAAAGAAATAGTCCAAAGGTTAAAAAAATGCATGAATCCTGAAATGTCCGTTGTGGTACAGAAGTTAAGGATAGATATACTGCTGGTAATGCAGTCCTCTATGACTTCAATCTACGCATTCGCTCCTCTCACCCTCTTCCCTCCTGTCTTCATTCATTCTCACTCTCCGCATAAGCTCCCCCATTCGAAACCATGGAGGCATGTCAACTTTATCATTCCTTGAAATGAGGCCATTCCTAATATCTACAGTATAGGCAAGGCAGTCTTTGCTCATTTCCTTCATTACAGTTTTATCCCCCACCTTCCCTCGCACACTACCCTCACCATCTGCCAGTGGGAAAAACTCTCCCTGAGTAGTTCATTCTCAAACTCCTGATTTCTTCCACTCCCCATGTGTCATTACAGTCCTGTTGTAATTGACCTGCTTAAACTGCTCCCTTGCCTACCTTTGATATCCTTGTTTGTACTAAATCACTCAGTTTCACACCTCTGGTATAGCCCCCATCTTCAGGATAGAAACTAGAGCATACCTGGTGCACAGCTGGTCCAGTTATTCATCACCACATTTGGCTCAATTATTTCTGAACCTTGCTTTTCACAGCTGAAATTTTCAGACCTCTTTCCCCATTCCTTCCATCATCACTTTCAAATGTAAAGGTTATTGTTGTGTGACAAAAGCCACTTCAGAGTCAAAATTGAGCTGAACTTAGAAAATCTTTATGACTAGCATACAGGGGAGAGCCTTCAGCAAGCTAAAGTCTCTTGAAAAAATCATGATTACAGCAGAGATATTTATACAATAACTTTATACGGATTTAATACAGCTAGTTACTCATTTGGTTATCTTACTATTGCTAATACATTTATTTTCAACACTACAACACTGAATATTGACGGGTACATGACATTTAGGAAGGGCCGGAAGCTAGGGAAAGGTGGAGGGGTGGCTCTGTTAATTAATGATGCTATTAGCACATTAGAGAGGGAGGACTTAAGTTCAGGAAAACAGGTTGTAGAAACAGTTTGGTTAGAGATGAGAAATGATAAAGGCAAGACGTCACTCGTGGAAGTGGTATACAGGGCCCCTAACAGTAACCACATGGTAGGACAGAGTATAAAGAAGAAATAATGGGAGCTTGTCAGAAAGGTACGGCGATAACCATGGGGGATTTTAATCTACATATAGACTGGAAATATCAGATGGACAAAGATAGCCTAGATGAGGAATTCATAGAATGTTTTCGGGATAGTTTCTTAGAACAGCGCATTCTGCAGCAAACCAGCGAGCAGGCAATTGTCATGAAAGTGCTTCTATTTTTAAAATATTTTTTGAGGACTTGTGTTTTAGAATTGTGGAGATGAATTCATTGGAGGACTGAAATGATTCCATAGATGTTGGACTTTGTTATTTTTAATTGGTCACCGGAAGGACTCTGTTTAAAAACAACATTTACTGGATGTCGCATGTCTTCAGCCAGGTAGACAACAAGCCTTCTGACTATGGGAGTTGTTTACAAGAGAAGTGGCGTGTCAAGATTTATGTTGCTCAAGAGTGGGTTTCATTTTTGAATACTGTTTTGAAGCAGTTGGGTTTGTAGCCTGCTGAAAGCAACATCCAGCTCATCTTTTCTCCACCTCGCTGAGAAACCCTGCAAATAATCCAGTGTATGATAGCTGTAACGCCTAATGCCACATTTCTCCTTTGAAGCTTTTAGAAGACTTCATCTCGACATCTCCTGAACAAACTGCTTCTGAAAAGATTCCAGTGACTCGTCTACGTGTACTCGTACACCAGACTGTACACCATCTGGAACATAACATATCTTATCCTTTTTCTTCAAGAATTAGCAAGTACTTAAATAAAGCATCTTTATTTTTCCTTTAACCGGTGTGTGTGTGTGTATCTGTGTGTTGGGCATTTAGAAGGCAATGCATATTTGTATATATTTACTGTCATATGTCAAACTGTATCTTAAAGCTTTACATCTTTATTGACTAAGTCTTGTTTTATAATAAATTAATACCTTTGTTTATTAAAGAAACCTGGTTGGTGGATTTTATGAAACTAAAATAAATAGTTTATCATTGGCAGCATCAACTGGGTAAACATTTAAATATATATTGTGACCTGTAGAGAAGTGGAACTAGCGAACGATGGGGCATTGCTCCCGCCTCAGCCGTATCACTACACTCGACCTGGTATTGTGCAACGAGATAGAATTAATGAATGACCTCATAGTAAAGGCACCCCTAGGTAGCAGCGATTGATTGAATTTTACATTCAGTTTGAGGGAGAGAAGAATGGTTCAAGACTAATATTTTAAAGTTAAGGGCAATTATGAGGGCATAAAAGCAGAGCTAGCTGTAGTGAACTGGCAAATTAGGTTAAGGGATAGGTCAATAGAGATGCAGTGGCAGACATTTAAGGGGATATTTCAGAACACACAGAATAGATACATTCCAACGAGAAAGAAAAAATCCAAGGGGAGGACCCACTATCCGTGGTTAACTAAAAAAGTTAAAGATAGTATCAAACTTAAAGAAAAAGCATATAATTGTGCAAAGGTGGGTGGCAGGTCATACGATTGGTCAGAATATAAAGAACAACAAAGGAGGACTAAAAGATTGATAAGGAGGGAAAAGCTGGAGTACGAGAGAAAGCTAGCTAGAAATATAAAAACAGATAGTAAGAGTTTCTATAGATATATTTTAAAAAAAGTGTTAACAAAGTAATTGTTGGTCCTATAGAAAGTGAGTCTGGAGAATTAATAATGGAAAATAAGGAGATGGCAGATGAATTGAACAGGTAGTTCGCATTGGTCTTCACTATAGAGGGTACAAGTAACATCCTAGAAATGGCTATAAATCAGGAAATGAAAGGGAGAGAGGCCTCAAGAAAATTACAATCACCAGGGAAGAGGTGCTGAGCAAATTGTTGGAGCTGCGGGCTGACAAGTTCACGGGTTCTGATGGACTTCATCCTAGAGTCTTAAAAGTAGTGGCAAGTGAGATAGTTGTTGCGTTGGTTTTAATTTTCCAAATTCCCATGATTCGAGCAAGTTTCCATTAGATTGGAAACTAGCGAATGCAACTCCTTTATTCAAAAAGGGAGGGAGACAGAAAGCAGGAAATTACAGGCCAGTTAGCATAACATCTGTCTTAGGGAAAATGTGAGAAGCTATTAAAGACGTTATAGCAGGGCACTTAGAAAAATTGACGGTAATCAGGCAGAGTCAACATGGTTTTATGAAAGGGAAATCATGTTTAATCAATTTATTGGAGTTCTTTGAAGAAGTAACATGCTGTGGATAAAAGGGAACCAGTGGATGTATTGTACTTAGATTTCCAGAAGGCATTTGATAAGGTGCCACATCAAACGTAATTGTGGAAAATAAAAGCTCATGGTGTAGGAACTAACATATTGGCATGGATAGAAGATTGGCTAGCTAACAGGAAACAGAAAGTAGGCATAAATGGATCATTTTCTGGTTGGCAAGATGTAAAGAGTGGTGTGCCACAGGGTTCAGTGCTGGGGCCTCAACTTTTTACAATTTATATAAATGATTTGGATGAAGGGACCGAAGATATGGTTGCTAAATTTGCTGTTGACACAAGGATAGGTAGTTATGAAGAGGACGTAAGGAGGCTACAAAGGGATATGGACAGGTTCAGTGAGTGGGCAAAGATCTGACAAATGGAGTATAATGTAGGAATATGTGAAATTGTCCATTTTGGCAGGGGGAATAAAAAAGAAGCATATAATCGAAATGGTGAGAGATTGCAGAGCTCTGAGATGGAGAGGGATCTGGGTTTTCTAGTGCATGAATCGCAAAAGGTTAGTATGCAGGTTCAGAAAGTAATTAGGAAAGCTAATAGAATATTATTGTTTATTGGAAGGGGAATTGAATACAAAAGTAGGGAGCATATGCTTCAACTATACAGGGCATTGGTGAGACCACATCTGGAGTACTGTGTACAGTATTTATTTATTTAGCGATACAGCACTGAAACAGGCCCTTCGGCCCACCGAGTCTGTGCAGACCAAGAACCACCCATTTATACTAACCCTACAGTAATCCCATATTCCCTACCACCTACCTACACTAGGGGCAATTTACAATGGCCAATTTACCTATCACCTGCAAGTCTTTTGGCGGTGGGAGGAAACCGGAGCACCCAGCGAAAACCCACGTGGTCACAGGGAGAACTTGCAAACTCCACACAGGCAGTACCCAGAATTGAACCCAGGTCCCTGGAGCTGTGAGGCTGTGGTGCTAACCACTGCCGCTACTGTGGTCTCCTTATTTAAGGAAGGATATAAATGTGTTGGAAGCAGTTCAGAGGTTTACTAGATTAGTACCTGGAATGGGCGAATTGTCTTGAGAGGAAAGGTTGGACAGGCTAGGCTTGTATCTGCTGGAATTTAGGAGAGTAAGAGGTGACTTGATTGAAACATATAAGATCCTGAGGGGTCTTGGCAGGGTGGATGTGGAAAGGATGTTTCCCCTTGTGGGAAAATCCAGAACTGTGGGTCACTATTTAAAAATAAGGGGTCACCCATTTAAGACAGAGATGAGTAGAAATCTTTTCTCTGAGCGTCGTGAGTCTTTGGAACTCAGTTCCTCAAAAGGCAGTGGAAGCAGAGTCTTTGAATATTTTTAAGGCAGAGGTAGATAGATTCTTGAGAAGCAAGGGGGTGAAAGGTTATTGGAGTAGGCGGGAATGTGGAGTTGACGTTACAGTCAGGTCAGCCATGATCTTATTGAATGGTGGAGTAGGCCCGAGGGGCCGTGTGGCCTACTCCTGATCCTAATTCGTATGTTCGTATGTAATACCAGTTCTTCTCCGCAATTTCGCCCTCCCCAATTTTATCTCTTTCAACAGGTAAACAGACCAAGGCCTCATGATGGAAAAGGTTCAGCAACAGAAAAACAATTTCAGCTGTATGAACCTTAGTAACCCTATGAACCCTTCATTTTCCACATCAGTTATTAAAGGATTCAGTAGACCAGACATTGGTAGTATTTTTCCACTTGTGGAGGACATCAAAACTAGGAGCCATACATATAAGATAGTCATCAATAAATCCAATTGGGAATTCAGGAGAAACATCTTTGCCCAGAGAGTGGTTAGAATGTGAAACTTGCTACCACAAGGAGTATTTGAGGTGACCAGCATAGATGCAGTTAAGGGGAGGCTAGATAAGCATGTGAGGGAGAAAGGAATAGAAGGTTATGCAGCTCGGTTAGATGCAGAGGGGTGAGAGAAGGCTTGTGTGAATTGTTACGGTCAAGTGAGGAGGGGATGAAGGGCTTCCCTCTTTTCCCCCTCCTTGTTTGACCACAATAAAGAGGTTAACTTTATTGCATCCAAATCAATGAGTAAAATAATAAACAACGCACCAACTTTCATTCACACACACACACTCTGGAGGTTTACACACACACAAATAGGTTACAGAGTGGGGAAAGGTATATTGGTTGGGTTGGAGTCCATAAAAAAAGGTACAGCGTCTGTGGAGTTTGGGGATTCGGCTGGCTTCTAGCTGAAGTCAGTGGTCCTGAGGCTTTTAGTTTGAAGAGGTGGATGACTGGTTAGGTGAGTCTCTTGAAGAAAGCGATGCGGATGATTTCCTTCAACAGGGTTTCTGATTATAGCTGGAGTATGCAGAGCTGGTCAGTCAACAAGCAGGGTTTGAAAGCTTACAAGCTGGAATCGAGAGAGAGAGAGGGACCCCCACTTAGGGTCTGCTCATGTCAGGATCCAGTTGCTTCTCCTCTGCTGCAGAGAAAACACCAACTTAAAACCACAGATAGGGAGGGGCTTGTCACATGACAGTCAGTCAGTCAGTCAAACATAGCAGTTAGCAATAAAAACAAGAAATGCTGGAAATACTCAGCAGGGCCGGCAGCATCTGTGGAAAGAGAAGCAGAGTTAACTCCGTTCCGAAGAAGGTTACTGACCTGAAACGTTAACTCTGTTTCTCTCTCCACAGATGCTGCCAGACCTGCTGAGTATTTCCAGCATTTCTTGTTTTTATTTCAGATTTCCAGCATCTGCAGTATTTTGCTTTTATTATAGCAGTTAGCAATATTTCTTCTTGCTAAAAGAAAGAGAACAAACAGTTCCTTTAAACTTCCTAGGTCTTGGTTCTTGCTGGGAAATGCACAGACATTTTGTCTTCCTCCTCACAGTCCTTTGCAATGTAGGATACAGTGTTTGTCTTTTAAAAAAATATAAATTTAGATCTCCAGTCAGTGGACCAAAGAAAATTATCATTCAACAAAACACATTGGTGTAATAGTATTCTAAACCCTGGCATGGACCAGTTCAGCCAATAGCCTGTTTCTGTGCTGTATATGCGGTATAATTCTACATACAGAGCTCATAGATATGTTCATTTCAAAGATTAAGACCATTGGTACAGCTACCTCTGTTGGTACCTGCCCTTCCTCTCACTTGCTGTTCCGAACATCCCACTCATTCTAACCCTAATTCTCCGAGGCTTTGCAACTTCTCTCCCATCTCCTCTCCCAGTTTGTCTTTTCCATGAGACTCATCTGTTATTTTGACATTATCCCTAGGTATGGAGTTCATCTTCCATATGTATGCAGATGACATGCAGCTTTACCTCATTCAAACCCCTCAGCCCTTTAATTACCCCTGTGCTAGCATTAAGTTATGCATGAATCAAATTTCCTTCAACTGGATATCAGGAAGACTCGAGCCCTGTTTTTGGCTACTGACATGAACTGCCTTCCCTCGCCACTGACTCCACTCACTTGGGCTAAATCAGATGGTGCAAAACAGTGATGCCTTGCTGGGGAAATTTCAAACCGCACATCCTGTTTACCTCCACATTGCTTGTCTCAGCTCCTCTGCCACCAAAACCCTTATCCGTGCTTTTGTTATTTCTAGACTTAATTTTTTCTAATGTCCTCCTTGTTGGCCTCCCATCCTCCATAAACCCCATTTTGTCCACAATTCTGGTTACTACCCAGATTATGTCCTCCATTATCCTATACAGGATCCCTGATCCCCAAGGAATTTAAAATTCTCATCCTCATCCTCAAATCCTTTTACAGCCTCACCCAGATCCTTTCTCTGCAATCTGCTTTAGCCTTATATCCCTTCCCACATTCTGGCGAGGGACTGAGGTTTAGGGTGGTGGCCAAAAGCAATGGCATCTTCTCTCCCACCCCCCCCTTCACCCACCCCCACCCCACCATAGTGGAATGGTCTTCAACCACCTTGACCCATTCTCTGAAACATCCTTCCCAAACTCATCCTCCTCCTCACTCCTCTCTCTATCATTAAAAATCATCTCTTTGACCAAGATCCTTGCCGCCTTTCCTAATCTCTGTTCTGCTTTAGCTTGGCAGCCATTCCTTAGGGAATATAGGAACATAAGAGCAGGAGTAGGCCATTCAGCCCATTGAGCCTGCTCTGCCATTCAATACAATCATGGCTGATCATCCACTTCCATGCCTTTTTCCCACACTATCCCCATAACCCTTTATGTCATTTGTGTTTAGGAATCTGTCAATCTCTGCTTTAAACATACTCAATGACTGAGCTACTACAACCCTCTGGGGTAGAGAATTCCAAAGATTCACAACCCTCTGAGTAACGAAATTTCTCCTCATCTCGGTCCTAAGTGGCTTCCCCCTTATTTTGAAATTATGTCTCCTTGTTCTAGACTCCCCAAATATGGGAAATATTTTAGCTGCATTTACCCTGTCTATCCCTTTCAGTATTTTGTAAGTTTCAATGAGATGACCTCTCATTCTTCGAAACTCTAGAGAATACAAGCTCAATTTCCCCAATCTCTCGTCAAAGGACAGTCCTCCCATCCCGGGAACGAGTCTGGTGAACCTTTGTTGCACTCCCTCTATGGCAATTATATCCTTCCCAAGGTAAGTTCTCCCTGTGTCTGCGTGGGTTTTCTCCGGGTGCTCCGGTTTCCTCCCACAAGCCAAAAGACTTGCAGGTTGATAGGTAAATTGGCCATTATAAATTGTCACCAGTATAGGTAGGTGGTAGGGAAATATAGGGACAGGTGGGGATGTTTGTTGGGAATATGGGATTAGTGTAGGATTAGTATAAATGGGTGGTTGATGTTCGGCACAGACTCGGTGGGCCGAAGGGCCTGTTTCAGTGCTGTATCTCTAATCTAATCTAATCTAAGGAGACCAAAACTACACACAAGTACTCCACGTGTGGTCTAACCAAGGTTCTATACACTTGAAGCAAGACTTCACTACTCCTGTACTCAAATCCTCTTTCGATAAAGGCTAACATACCATTAGCCTTCTTAATTGCTTGCTGCACTTGCATGTTAGCTTTCAGTGACTTATTGACGAGGACATCCAGCTCCCTTTGTACATCTACATTTTCTAATGTCTTGCCATTTAAGAAATACTCTGCACATCTATTCTTCCTACCAAAGTGGATAACCTCACATTTTTCCACATTATATTCCATCTGCCATGTTCTTGCCCATTCACTTAGCCTGTCCAAATCCCCTTGAAGCCGCTTTGCAACTTTCTCACAACACACATTCCCACTTAGTTTTGTGTCATCCATGAACTTGGAAATATTACATTTGGTCCCCCAAATAGGAAAGGGGTCTGATGAGGAGCCACCATGTTGAATTGTGCCTTTCATATTGTCATGGAATGAGGTGATGATACTTAGTAGCTTTGGTGGACATCCAATCTTTTCTAGTAGTCTGAAGAGACCACGTCTGCTGACGAGGTCAAAGGCTTTGGTGAGATCAATGAAAGCAATGTAGAGGGGCATCTGTTGTTCGCGGCATTTCTCCTGTATCTGACGAAGGGAGAACAGCATGTCAACGGTTGATCTCTCTGCACGAAAGCCACACTGTGCCTCAGGGTAGATGCGCTCGGCCAGCTTCTGGAGCCTGTTTAGAGCGACTCGAGCAAAGACTTTCCCCACTATGCTGAGCAGGGAGATTCCACGGTAGTTGTTGCAGTCACCGCGGTCACCTTTGTTTTTATAGAGGGTGATGATATTGGCATCGCGCATGTCCTGAGGTACTGCTCCCTCGTCCCAGCACAGGCATAGCAGTTCATGTAGTGCTGTGAGTATAGCAGGCTTGGCACTCTTGATTATTTCAGGAGTAATGCTGTCCTTCCCAGAGGCTTTTCCGCTGGCTAGAGAATCAATGGCATCACTGAATTCCGATTTTGTTGGCTGTATGGCCAGCTCATCCATGACTGGTAGAGGCTGGGCTGCATTGAGGGCAGTCTCAGTGACAACAATCTCCCTGGAGTAATCATTTAGATTCTCTGTCATTTCTCTATTCTCCATTATAAATTCTCCTGACTCTGCCTGTAATGGACCCAAATTTGTCTTAGCCAAACGTTTTTTTTTCTATGTAACTATAAAAGCTTTTACAGTCCGTTTTTATGTTTTTTGCTAGTTTACATCCATATTCTATTCTCCCTTTCTTTATCAGTTTCTTGGTCCTCCTTTGCTGTTGTCTAAAATCCTCCCAATCCTCAGGTTTACTACTATTTCTGACAACTTTATTGGTCTTTTAATCATATACAGTCCTTAACTTTCTTTGTTAGGCCATGGTTGACTGCCTTTTCTTTGGGGTTTTTGTGCCTTGAAGGAATGTATAGTTGCCTATGTAATAATTCTTTAAAGACTATCCTTCTTCCTCCCCAAAGCCTGTCCACCATCTACAAGGCACAAGTCAGGAGTGTGATGGAATACTCTCCACTTGCCTGGATGGGTGCAGCTCCAACAACACTCAAGAAGCTCAACACCACCCAGGACAAAGCAGCCCACTTGATTGGCACCCCATCCACAAACATTCACTCCCTCCACCACCGCGCACAGTGTGTACCATCTATAATATGCACTGCAGCAATGCACCATGGCTCCTTAGACAGCACCTTCAAAACCCGCGACCTCTACCACCTAGAAGGACAAGAACTGCAGATGCTTGGGAACACCAGCACCTGCAAGTTCCACTCCAAGTCACACACCATCCTGACTTGGAACTATATCGCTGTTTCTTCACTGTTGCTGGGTCAAAATCCTGGAACTCCCTTCCTTACAGCACAGTGGGTAAACCTACCCAACATAGTCTGCAGCGGTTCAGGAAGGCAGCTCACCACCACCTTTTCGAGGGCAATTAGGGATGGACCATAAATGCTGGCCGAGCCAGCGACGACCCACATCCCTTGAACGAATAAAAAAAAAGCCTATGTACTATCATACCTTTTAATGTATTTTCCCAATCCATCTCAGCCAGTTTGCCCCTTATACCTTCATAATTTCCTTTGTTCAAATTTAAAACCCTGGTGTTAGATTGAACTATCTCACTTTCAAACATAATGTCAAATTCTATCATATGGTTCTATCATTCTATTATGGTCGCTCATCCCTAAAGGTTCTTTTACAACAAGATTATTAATTAGCCTTTTCTCATTACATAATACGAGATCTAAAATAGCCTGTTCTCTAGTCAGTTCCTCAACATACTGCTCTATAAAACCATCCCGAACACACTCCAGAAACCCGTCCTCCATAGCATTAGTTCTCATTTGGTTTACCCAGTCTATATGCAGATTAAAGTCATGTATGATTACCATATTACCCTGCTACATGCTTCTCTAATCTCTTGATTAATACCATGCCCCACACTACCACTACTGTTTGGTGGCCTATAAACAACTCCTCCCAATGTTTTCTGCCCCTTGCTTTTTCTTAGCTTCACCCAAACATATTCCACATCCTTCCTTCCTTTATTTCTACTATGCTGTAAGCTTAAAATGTTAACAAGTAAAAAAAAAACTAACCTTTTCCTCACGTTTCACTAGTATTCAGTGATCCATTTTGGTAGGGGGAAGGAATCCTCATAATAGTGCTGAATGTGGATGAATATCCATTAGCATTTTAGATTTTTTTAGATTTAGAGATACAGCACTGAAACAGGCCCTTTGGCCCACTGTGTCTGTGCCGACCATTAACCACCCATTTATACTAATCCTACACTAATCCCATATTCCTACTACATCCTCACCTGTCCCTATATTCCCCTACCACCTACCTATACTAGGGGAAATTTATAATGGGCAATTCACCTATCAACCTGCAAGTCTTTTGGCTGTGGGATGAAACCGGAGCACCCGGAGGAAACCCACGCAGACACAGGGAGAACTTGCAAACTCCACACAGGCAGTACCCAGAATTGAACCCGGGTCGCTGGAGCTGTGAGGTTGCGGTGCTAACCACTGCGCCACTGTGCCACCCATTTTGTGCTGACATTACATCACCCTTTACTCATGTCTACCTTTCGGCATAGTTAGTGGAAAAAGGGACATTATTACCAGTTGTACTGACTGGGTTTCATATATTCTTTGCCTCATTATTTCAAATTTGCCACACTGTTTCCATTTTGTATTGTATATATTTATTGTCATTCAATTTCCATTTTTCTTTGTAAATATTTATGATGATTTAGGGCTGTTTTTTCTGTGTCCACACACAAGCCCACTAGATCAATACTTAATCATTGCCACAAGTACTCACTCGTAACCCTGATGCTTTCAATTTTCTAAGAGCTTTCCTATTACCAACTTGTCTTCTGATATCTTTCACTTGCAAAGGTACAAAGCATTCACTTTTCTTTGAAAACTATTTTGGCTTGCTTTCTCAAAAAGTTTATAAAAATTTTTAAATTCTCTCCATCCCACCCCAAACTTTCCCTTTCACAGACTGTGGATACCATTGGCCTTTGCATTTGCAGTGGACAAAATTTCACCCATGAGGTGATTATGATTTTTAAACAGAGCACTATGTTTGTACTTGTCTAATTTCCTCCCCTTGCTAACAAAACTGAACCTATTTTGGAGATGGAAGAAATGAAACCAAATCTGAAAATAAAAACTAAAAATTTATATTTTGTTGCATTAGCAAAGTACAGACCTATATTAAAAATAACCTGTCTGTGCACATATACTGTCTACAAAACATCACTTCTTTACATTACAAATACTTGTGTCCACATTTATAATGGAAACTGCCCATAGGAACTTGTCACACTGTAATTACATCCCGTGGTGAGTGGTGGGGCTGTGTTGCCTCAGTTTTGCATCTTTCAGATCTTCAGCCTGTACTGCAAACTCTATGCTCCAATCAATTCTACTTCTCAAGTTGCCATACATTTTGCTTTTTATATATATAAATAATAATAAAGATAAACTCCAAATATTATATAATATTCAGAACAAGAGTATGATTCTAAAATGGGGACTGAATTATATCTGCACATCCTAGTCCAGTATCTCCTGCCCTGCTTCACCTGTAGACGACATTTGCTTTTGACTCTCCAAGTGCAATGCTGCAGGAAAATGAACCATTTTTCTGCTGTGATTAATTGGCATGTGCGGTGCGCTGGTGTATTATGTTCCAGAGTTATAGTAATCTTAGCTTGGTTCAAGTCCACTTGTTGGATAGTAATTAAAATAAAATAGACTTGATTGGAACAAGCTAAGAAGTGTTAATGGATAAACACAAGTGTATACTTACATCAGACTTATATAAAATTTTGTTCAGGATTTTTTAATACGCTGCAGGATATTTTGGTGGTCAGAGAATTCAACATGTATTGTAATTGTGAATTCCATTCATGCCTGAATTGGTTTAAGCGATTTTTAAGTATCCTAAATTAAGAAAAATTGCTTTGAGGCCAGAGTCCACGATTCATATAGGTTCATGAGTTGCTTTTTTGAGTTGGAGGTTAAGGTAATTTGTTGAGCAGAGAAAAAGAGGATTGCTCTGCCTCTGGTATGCTTCAGCTTGAGTTTTTGATCATCATACTGTGTAAGTGCTGCAACAGTGTATTCCTCACCTTTATAAGCATAAAAGTTCACTGAAAAATGAAATAACTCCGAGAGCTGATGTCCTACAGATTGATTTTTCCTCACTTTGTCTTACAGCAACTACGAGCTAACATGAGGGAAATGGAAACATTATGCCTTCGGGTGAGAGATGAAGATTCACAAGCTTTGGAGAAAATAATAAACCCTGTAAAGGAGCGGGCTGCAGCAGCAGTGCTGCAGTTCCTGAAACTCCATTCAGAGCTTGTAGAGGAGCCGAGTGGACATTGTAACATGGATAATTCACGGGGACCGCACTCATCTCTAGTGAGGTCCCAGACTATAGAAGGTAATATTTCAGTTCAGGGGTGCATAAAACACAAATAATGGTTGTTTTCCTCCTTTAGCTTTGATTGATTTGTTTACTTCCTATTTAAGCAACAGTGCAGCTTCAGTGAAGGATGACACTTGTGGTGTAATTTTACTCCTATGTTATGCTTCTTATTATTACTTTTATGTGTGTTTGGTCTGCGTGCACTTTTTCTTCCTTCTGATGCTGGGTGCAATTAGAAAAATAATCTTTTTGTATGTTATTTGTCCTGCTGTTGCCTTCCCCCATATAGGTAGGAATGGAAACTTTTACCACCCATAGGGCTGAATTTTATGCATGAGGCGGGGTTCCCGGCGCCAGGCTGAAAGGTTGGGGGTACCCTGCCTCTGCATTTTTTCAGCCCACCCAGAGCAATTCTCTGGTCTTTGGGGGTGAAAGTTTGAGGAGACAGGATCCCCGTTCCTTTAAAGACTTAATAGAGTTTGGGATCCTGCTCCCAAGAACTGCCAGCCAATCACAGAGCCGGCTGCTCAGCAGTATTGGCAGTGCCACTGGGAGTGGTGGCCACTGCCGGTACTGCAGAGGCCTTGGACCCAGGCCCAGTGTTGGAATGCTGGCTCACTGGGATCAGTCCAAAAGGCCCCGGCGAGGGAGGGTGGGGTTGTTCGTTGGGTCAGGGGGAGGGGGGTCTCGGGGGCTGAATTGGTTCCCGGTGGGGCACAAATCACCCACGGTGGGACCCCCCCCCCCCCCCCCCCCCCCCCGAAACTTGCAGGGAGCATGCCTCATTTTCCAAGGCGCCTCCCCGCATGGCTGAGACACCCCCCCCCCCCCCCCCCCACTACTATAGCGTTAAAGGGGAAGTGTATTCTTTAAGTGAGCATGAGCAAACTTTATATTTATATGCGTCCGAACACTCAGCGTTCATTACACTTAGAGCTGTCACAGACTTTTCTTGGGCTTTTGAGCAGCAACTTACAATCATCAGGTGTCTGAAACAATGCGGCACTCTCTATCAGGTAACTGGGACCTGTGTGAACTGGACAAGCAATAGCCTGTCTCTTCAAACAATGAAATTGAAGAAATCTTACTGAGGCATGCAGAATCTAAACCAGGAAGTCTCAGTTAGAATATATAATTCAATATAAAATCATATGCAGAAAATGAAATTTTCTACACAAACATGGGTGTTAGGTCAGAGGATTGGACAGAATATAAAATACAGCAAAGAATGACGAAAGGATTGATAAGGAGGGAAAAACCAGTATATCAGAGAAAGCTAGTTAGAAATATAAAAACAGATAGTAAGAATTTCTATAGATATTTAAAAAAGAAAAGAGTTAACAAAGTGAGCGTTGGTCCTTTTAAACTGAGTTTGGGAATTAATAAGGGAAAATAGGGAGATGAAAGATGAATTGAACTGGTATTTTGCATCAGTCTTTACTATGGAGGATACAAGTAACATCCCAGAAATAGCTGTAAATCAGGAAATGGAAGAGAGGGAGGAACTCAAGAAAATTACAATCACCAGGGAAGTGGTACTGAGCAAATTGTTGGAGCTGCGGGCTGACAAGTCCCTGGGTCCTGATGGACTTCATCCTAGGGTGTTAAAAGAAGTGGCTTGTGAGATAGTTGATGCGTTAGTGTTAATTTTCCAAAATTCCCGAAATTCGGGGAAGTCTCCACTGGATAGGAAAATAGTGAATGTAATTTCTTTATTCAAAAAGGGAGGGAGACAGAAAGCAGGAAACTACAGGCCAGTTAGCTTTACATCTGTTATAGGAAAATGTTAGAAGCTATTCCTAAATACGTCATAGCAGGGTACTTGGAAAAATTGAAGGTAATTAGGCAGAGACAACATGGATTTGTGAAAGGGAAATCATGTTTAACCAATTTACTGGAGTTCTTTGAAGAAATAAGGTGCTGTGGATAATGAGGAACTGGTAGATGTATTGTACTTAGATTTCCAGAAGGCATTTGATAATGTGCCACATCAAAGGTTATTGCGGAAAATAAAATCTCATGGTATATGGGGTAACATATTGGGATGGAAATAAGATTGGCTAGCTAACAGCTTTTTTTTTCCAGAGAGTAGGCATAGAACCATAGAAAAGCTACGTCACAGAAAGTGGCCATTCAGCCCATCGTGTCTGCGCCAACTGAAGAAACTAGCTGCCCAATTTAATCCCACCTTCCAGCACCTGTTCTGTAGCCTTGCATGTTACAGCACTTCAGGTGCAGGTTCAGGTATCTTTTAAATGAGTTGAGAGTTTCTGGCATCACCACCATTCTGGGCAGTGAATTTCAGACACCCACCATCCTCTGGGTGAAATTTGTTTTCCTCATGTCCCCTCTAATCCTTCTACCAATCTGTGCCTCCTGGTAATTCACCTCTCCACTAGGGGGAAACAGGTCCTTCCTGCCTGCTTTATCTGGGCCCCTTAAAATTGTGTGCACTTCAATTAAGTCACCCCTCAGCCTCCTCTGTTCTAAGGAAAACAACCCCTGTTATCCAATCTTTCCTCATAGCTGCAATTTCCAAACTCTGGCAACAGTCGTGTAAATCTCCTCTGTACTCTCTCCAGAGCAATTATGTCCTTTCTGTAATGTGGTGACCAGCACTGTATGCAATACTCCAGCTGTGGCCTAACCAGTGTTTTGTACAGTTCCAGCATCACATCCCTACTTTTGTATTCTATACCTTGGCCACTATAGGAAAGCATTCCATATGCCTTCTTCACCACTTTATCGACCTGTCCTGCCACCTTTAGGGACCTGTGGACATGCACTCCAAGGTCTCTCACTTCTTCTACCCCTCTCAATATCCTCCCGTTTATTGCGTATTCCTTTGCTTTGTTTGCCCTCCCCAAATGCATTACCACACACTTTTCCGCATTGAATTCCATTTGCCACTTTTCCGCCCACTCAACCAAACCATTGATATCATTCTGGAGTCTACAGCTATCCTCTTCACTATCAACTACACGACCAATTTTTGCGTCATCAGCAAATTTCATAATCACGCCTCCTACATTTAAGTCCAAATCATTAATATATACCACCAACCGCAAGGAACTCAACACAGCCCTGTGGAACGCCACTGGAAACCGCCTTCCATTCGCAAAAACATCTGTCGAACATTACCCTTTGTTTCCTGTCACTGAGTCAATTTTGGATCCAACCTTCCACATTCCCCTGTATCCCATGGGCTTTTACTTTTCTGACCAGTCTGCCATATGGGACCTTGCCAAATGCCTTATTAAAATCCATGTAGACAACATCCATTGCACTACCCTCATCAATTCTCCTTGTTACTTCCTCAAAAAATTAATAAATGGGTCATTTTCTGGTTGAGGAGATGTAACAAGTAGTGTGCCGCAGGGATCAGTGCTGGGGCCTCAACTTTTTACAATTTATATAAATGACTTGGATGAAGAGACTGAAGGTATAGCTGCTAAATTTGCAGTTGACACAAAGATAGTTAGGAAATTAAGTTGTGAAGAGGACGTAAGGAGGCTATAAAAGGATCCAGACAGGTTAAGTGAGTGGGCAAAGATCTGGCAAATGGAGTATAACGTGGGAAAATGTGAAATTGTCCATTTTGGCAGGAAGAGTAAAAAGAAGTATATTATCTAAATGGTGAGAGATTGCAAAGCTGAGATGCAGAGGGATCTGGGTGTCCCAGTGCATGAATCGCAAAAGGTTAGTGTGCAGGTTCAGCAAGTAATTAGGAAAGCTAATAGAATGTTATAGTTTATTGCGAGGAGAATTGAATACAAAAGTAGAGAGCTTATGCTTCAGTTATACAGGGCATTGGTGAGACCACATCTGGAGTACTGTGTACAATATTGGTGGTCTTATTTATGAAAAGATGCACATGTGTTGGAAGCAGTTCAGAGAAGGTGTATAGACTAATACCTGGAATGGGCGGGTTGTCTTATGAGGAAAGGTTGGACAGGCTAAGCTTGTGTCCGCTGGAGTTTAGGAGAGTAAGAGCTGAGTGACTTGAGTGAAACATATAAGATCGTGAGAGGTCTTGACAGGGCCGATGTGGAAAGGATGTTTCACCTTGTGGGAGAATCTAGAACTAGAGGGTCACTATTTAAAAATAAGGGGTCACCCATTTAAGATAGAGATGAGGAGAAATTTTTCCTCTGAGGGTTGTGAGTCTTTGGCACTCTCTTCCTCAAAAGGAAGCAGAGTCTTTGAATATTTTTAAGGCAGAGTTAGTTGGATTCTTGATAAGCAAGGGGGTGTGAAAGGTTATCAGGCGCAGGCGGGAATGTGGCGGCGTGGTTACAATCAGATCAACCATGAACTTATTAAATGGCGGAGCAGGCTCGAGGGGCTATGTGGCCTAGTCCTGCTCCTAATTCGTATGTTTGTATGAAATAAAGAGAGGGAAAGAAAGATGGGATTAAGAGAGAGAGAGCTAAAAAAGAAAGAAAAAATATGTTTTCATTGTTTTTTTTAACAATCTTTCACAATAATTAAAATCTGAAGGAATGACACCCCAGACCTGTAAAAGTAAATTTCCAGTTAAAGAGAGATTTTTTGGCAGTGATTCATTTGTACCACGCCATTAAGAATTCACTTACACTTGAATGGACAAACCCTATTTTTTTCTGGTGTTTAAAGGGTATCTAGTGAGCAAGTACTGTAACTTTGTGCCCTTCCTGTGTTTTGAATGCTGGGCCTCTCGCTGATGTACTGTTAGAGCAAAACTTGTGGATAAGCAGGGCAACTCACATAGTAACTTCCTGATTTCCTTATTTTATTGCACATGTGTGGACTCTGGATGTTGCTATTCAATTTACTCCATAACAACAGTGAGCGCTGATAGCCTCACCATTATTCTTAATGCAAAATTTGGGCCATGGGGATAAAAAGCCACGCAGTATTTTCAATTTGACATAACTGTGTTTTGGACTACTCTCAAAGGGAGCCCTAAAGCTTCCTCTATTGCAGTCATTTCACTTGTCCAGATATTTGGGTAAATTCGTTGTGTACCCAGAGAATGGATAGCGAACCCTCTTTGAGTATTTCCTATTTCACAGAAGAATACTACAGTAATCTTCACTTAGAATTTAACTGCTAAACACTGTTTTATTAAATAATAATAAAACAAGCATATAGCAGCAGCAACATAACAATGTGTTCACATCGTGATTCTTTTCTTTTTCTCATGCTCTGTTGTAGCTCTGCAGACTGACTGTGCCCCTTCAAAGGCTACAGAGAAACTCACCAATTTGAACAAGGCAGTTTAATAAAGTAATTGGGACCAAGCACATTTAACCAATACTAAAGGATGTTTGTGTTTGATTGAACAGCTTGACTACTTACTTGAACAAAACCAACTTGCATTTATATTGTGCCTTTAATGTAGAAAATCACCCAAGGTGTATTACGGAGTGGGTAAAATAACTAAAAGACCAGAGGTCAAGTCATGGAGGGAGAGTTAGGAAAGGTAATTGAAAGCTTTGTCAAAAATATTGGTTGAGAAGGTTTTTAAAAGATGGAGAAAGAAGTATCAAGTCAGACAGCAGGGCAGGCAGCATCTGTGGAGAGAGCAGCAGAGTTAACTTTTCAGGTCTGTGACTTTTCATCAGAACATTCTGATGAAACGTGACAGACCTGAAACATTAACTCTGCTGCTCTCTCCACAGATGCTGTCTGACCTGCTGAGTATTTCCAGCACTTTTTGTTTTTATTTCAGATTTCCAGCATCTGCAGTATGAGTATTATCAAGACAGGTTTAGGGAAGGAGTTTCAGACTGAAGTGACTGAAGGCGCTGCCACCACTGATGGATTGAATGGAGAGCAGGATACACAAATGCCAGAATTTAAGGACCTGAGTGTACAGAAGGAGATATAAACCTGAAGAAGTTTGCAGAGGTAGGGTGGGGCAAGGCTGTGGAGGGATTTGAGGATTAAGGTTTTAAATTTCATGCAGTACCAGACAGGGAGCAAGGATGGGGTGGTGGGTGAATAAGACTGGATATGGATATCTGTGTTTTGGACAAGTGTGATGAGGATAGAACATCAGCAAGGAGGACACTGGAGAACTAGAGTTCCGGTGACCTAAGTGCAGATGCAGGTTTCAGTGACAGTGGGGCTGAAGTAGGGGTGGAGTTGGGTAATGTGGAAGTAGTAGTTAGAGTCTTGATGGCTGATATGATGCTGGGTTTGAAGATCAGCTCTAATGAGGCGCCAAAAATTCAAAAGTTCAGTCTGTGTGAAATGCCGAGGAGAGAATGAAGGAGTTGGTGGCAAGGGAGTGGAGATAGTGAAGAAAATTTAATCTCATTCATGACTTGATGTCAGACAGAACTTCATAACAGCCTTGGTCCAAACATGGGCAAAAGAGCTGAACTCCAGAGATGAGGTCAGAGTGATTGCCCTTGACATCAAGGCAGCAATTGACCGAATATAGCATCAAGGAGCCGAGCAGAACTTGAGTCAATGGGAATCAGGAGGAAAGCTCTCTGCTGGTTAGAGTCATACTGAGCACAAAAGAAAATGGCTGTGGTTGTTGGAGGTCAATCATCTCAGCTCCAGGACATCACTGCAGGAATTCCTCAGGGTCGTGTCCTAGGCCCAACTGTCTTCAGCTGCTTCATCAATTACCTTCCCTCCATCATAAGGTCAAAAGTGGGGATATTCGTTGGTGATTGCGCACTGTTCAGCACCATTCGTGACTTCTCAGGTGCTGCAGCAGCCCTTGTCCAGATGCAGCAAAACCTGGACAACATGCAGGCTTGGGCTGATAAGTGGCAAGTTACATTCGTGCCACACAGGTGCCAGGCAATGACCATCTCAAACAAGAGATAATTTAACCATCTCCCCTTCACATTCAATGGCTTACCATAGCTGAATCCCTCACTGGGGGTTACCGTTGACCAGAAACTGAACTGAACCAGCCACACAAATGCTGTGGCTACGAGAGTAAGTCAGAGGCTAGGAATTCTACGGCGAGCAACTCACCTCCTGTCTCCCCATTGCCTGTCCACCATCTACAAGGCACTAGTCAGGAGTGTGATGGAATACTCTCCACTTGCCTGGATGGGTGCAGCTCCAACAACACTCAAGAAACCTGACACCATCCAGGATAAAGCAGCCCGCTTGATTGGCAACCCATCCACCAACTTCAAAATTCACTCCCTTCACCACCGACGCACAGTGGTAGCAGTGTGTACCATCTACAAGATGCACTACAGCAACTCACCAAGGCTGCTTTGACAGCAGCTTCCAAACCCGTGATCCCTACCACCTGGAAGGAGAAGGGCAGCAGATGCATGGGAACATCACCACCACGTGCAAGTTCCACTCCAAGCCACACAACATCCTGACTTGCGACTATATCGCCGTTCCTTCACTGTCGCTGGGTCAAAATCCTGGAACTCCCTTCCTAACAACATTGTGGGTATACCTACACCCCAAGGACTGCAGCGGTTCAGGAAGGCTGATCACCACCACCTTCTCAAGGGCAATTAGGGATGGTCAACAAATGCTGGCCTGGCCAGTGACGGCCACATCCCGTAACATGATCATATTGGAAGAGGTAAAGCTGGATGTCATCAGCTTATGTATGCAAACTGATCCTATTCCTGGGAATGAAGTTACTGAGGGACAGCATGTAGATGAGGAAGTTAGGCATGCCAGCATAGATCCTTGGGGCACTCTGAGGTAATGATGTGGGAACAGGAAGTGATGGCATTGCTGGAGGTGTGCTGGCCGCTTTTGGACACGGAGGAGTATGACTAAGCTGAGGCCATTCCCTAGTACTAGATACAGAGGTCAAGAGATAGAGGAGGATGAGGTGATTGCCTTCATTGTTGTGGAAAGAACAAGGGACTGACTTTGATGGGAGGGAGGGGTGAAGGGGTAGGGGGTGGAAATTTATGTGAAGGGTGAGTTTGGCTGAGGACAGAGAAATTATAGAAGAGGACCCTAAGGCAACATTTTGTATATGTTGAAGTAACTAACCAAGGAAGAGGAGTTGTTCTGTGTAGAGGATAAGGGAGAAGATCTCAGTTGGGAGAGTGGTGTGTGACGACTTGAAGTGAGATGTGATAAAAATGGTTCCATATGAGTAGGGGAAAGAGCCAAGGTGGAACTTGGTGGTAAGAATTATCTCCATATTTGACTATTCTAATGCACTCCTTTCCAGCTTCTGATCTTGCAGGCTCCATAAACTTGAATACACCTAAACCTCTGTTGCCCCTATCCTAACTTGTCTCATTCACCCATGACCCCTATCCTCGCTGAGGATTGCTTCTCTGTCTGGCAAAGCCTTAAATCCTTCCATAACTTTGACCCCCACCCCCCACTTCGATCTCTGGAACCTCTTCCACCCCCAGAACCTTCAAAGATCTCTGCATTCCTCCAACTCTGGCCTCTTGTGCATCCCAATTTTCAATGCTCCATTATCGGTTTCTTCAGCTCTGGAGTTCCATCCCTAAACCTTTCCCTCCTCCTTTAAGACTCTCCTTAAAACCTACCTCTTTGACCAAGCTTTTGGTCACATTTCTGAGTATCTCCTTGTGTGGTTCGGTGTTAAATTTTGTTTGATAACATTCCTGTGAAGTGTCTTGGGGCATATTAGTATGTTTATTGTGCTATATAGAAGCAAATTTTTCTATTTTGATTTGGAGGAGGGCAAGTAATAGAATGTACAGTGAAGTGGGGAGGTTTCAGTGAGGAGGAAGGAATTATTGCCCATAAGCCTGCTAATGCCAGGATGTTGATAACACCACTAAGAGCAAGGGCTATTTTTTGGTGAGGGAGAGAACTTTCTGGAGCAGAATGTAGGAGTGAAGGCAGTGTTTGATGATTCTTCAGCACCACAGCATCCGGCATAACAATTAACTAAAATTTTTAACAACTGTCTGAAGTTGATCTAAGAGTTTATTTCTGAGAGTACAGTTGTTTTTAATCCCTTATATACCATGACAAAATTAAAGAAGCCAGTACTGAGCTAAAACTTAGACTAAAATACATTGTTTATGATCATAGCATTATGTAGTTATTTACATGTAAAACTTTGCCCAACATTTATTTTCATGAAGACAGTGGCCATTTAAATTATCTGCAGGACAATTAGTAATTTGTAAAAGTAGCTTTTAAAAAATATTCTGAAACTTCTTCAACCCTGAATTCTAAAATGGAAAACTATTATTTAAAATTCTGAAAATAAAAATTTGGTGCATCCAAGTTGTAGGGGTTGGGAAGGATCTATTTCTATGGCTTATTTCCAGCCAAGTTTTCCTGGGATGGGTTTGACTGAAACAGACTAAATACAAAGGACATGGTTTCGACTCCCATCTCGGACCTCAAGGAGAAAAAAGGGGATTGGGAGTACCAAAACAATGGAAATATTGCCAATCTAGAGCCTGCCACTAGGAACAATTCATCTCCTGAAAGAAAAGCTGAAAATAAATCACAAGCAGGATTCCTGATATATTTTATTGGAGGGATGGTTAAGATTCTTTAAAATAGTAGTTTTCCCTAGGACAGCAAAATGTTTTGATTTTTTTTAATTCATTCATGGGATGTGGGCGTCGCTGGCCAGGCCAGCATTTATTGCCCATCCCTAATTGCCCTTGAGAAGGTGGTGGTGAGCTGCCTTTTTGAACCGCTGCAGTCCATGTGGGATAGCTACACCCACAGTGCTGTTAGGAAGGGACTTCCAGGATTTTGACCCAGCGACAGTGAAGGAACAGCGATATAGTTCCAAATCAGGATGGTGTGTGACTTGGAGGGGAACTTGCAGGTGGTGGTGTTCCCATGTATTTGCTGCCCTTGTCCTTCTAGTTGGCGGAGGTCGCGGGTTTGGAAGGTGCTGTCTAAGGAGCCTTGGTGCATTGCTGCAGTGTATCTTGTAGATGGTACACACTGCTGCCACTGTGCGTCGGTGGTGGAGGGAGTGAATGTTTGTAGATGGGGTGCCAATCAAGCGGGCTGCTTTGTCCTGGATGGTGTCGAGCTTCTTGAGTGTTGTTGGAGCTGCACCCATCCAGGCAAGTGGAGAGTATTCCATCACACTCCTGACTTGTGCCTTGTAGATGGTGGACAGGCTTTAGGGAGTCAGGAGGTGAGTTACTCGCCTCAGGATTCCAAGCCTCTGAGCTGCTCTTGTAGCCAAGGTATATATATGGCTACTCCAGTTCAGTTCCTGGTCAATGGTAGCCCCTAGGATGTTGATAGTGGGGGATTCAGCGATGGTAATGCCGTTGAATGTCAAGGGAGATGGTTAGATTCTCTATTGTTGGAGATGGTCATTGCTTGGCACTTGTGTGGCGCGAATGTTACTTGCCACTTATCAGCCCAAGCCTGGATATTGTCCAGGTCTTGCTGCATTTCTACACGGACTGCTTCAGTATCTGAGAAGTCACGAATGGTGCTGAACATTGTGCAATCATCAGCGAACATCCCCACTTCTGACCTTATGATTGAAGGAAGGTCATTGATGAAGCAGCTGAAGATGGTTGGGCCTAGGACACTACCCTGAGGAACTCCTGCAGTGATGTCCTGGAGCTCAGATGATTGACCTCCAACAACCACAACCATCTTCCTTTGTGCTAGGTATGACTCCAGCCAGCAGAGGGTTTTCCCCCTATTCCCATTGACCTCAGTTTTGCTAGGGCTCCTTGATGCCATACTCGGTCAAATGCTGCCTTGATGTCAAGGGCAGTCACTCTCACCTCACCTCTTGAGTTCAGCTCTTTTGTCCATGTTTGAACCAAGGCTGTAATGAGGTCAGGAACTGAGTGGCCCTGGCGGAACCCAAACTGAGCGTCACTGAGCAGTTTATTGCTAAGCAAGTGCCACTTGATGGCGCTGTTGATGACACCTTCCATCACTTTACTGATGATTGAGAGTGGGTTGATGGGGCGGTAATTGGCCGGGTTGGACTTGTCCTGCTTTTTGTGTACAGGACATACCTGGGCAATTTTCCACATTGCAGGGTAGATGCCAGTGTTGTAGCTGTACTGGAACAGCTTGGCTAGGGGCGCGGAAAGTTCTGGAGCACAGGTCTTCAGTACTATTGCCGGAATATTGTCAGGCCCCATAGCTTTTGTAGTATCCAGTGCCTTCAGTCGTTTCTTGATGTCACGCAGTGTGAATCGAATTGGCTGAAGTCTGGCATTTGTGATGCTGGGGACTTCAGGAGGAGGCCGATATAATGTTGGAAGTACTCAGAATTAGTTTCAGAATCAAACCATAAAATCTAAATATTTGAAAATATAAACCCAGCCAGCACAGAAAGCCCAACTGCAACAGTGTGTTATTTCCTGTACACCTGAAACATTTTAACAGGAGACTGTGAAGACATATGCATCCCACCAGCCTCAGAGGAACCTTACAACAGAAATAGGTATAAATTCACTAAGTGGTTAGACCTGGCCTGCGGCTTGGGCACCCTTGTCCAAAGGCAGTTTCTGCAGAATCAAAGTGTATGACATAACATATATGGTGTATAGCTGACATTTCCAGTTGGGTAACAAATGTCTGTTGGTAACTGAGGAACTTTTACTGCTTTAATAAAGTTGACAAGAACACTGGTTGTGACTTTTATTCTTTACATTTGTGGGCAAAAATAGATCAGTTGTTTTCTGTGTCAAAACAGCCCCCAGAGTACATATATTTATGTCTAAAACTTTATTTTTATTTGACAGACCTGTCAGTTTTCTAAATTACAAATCAGTCATGAAATGATCTCTTTCTGCACAGGGATCTTTTTTCTGTAGTGAATTTAAACCCTTTAAGGTAAATTTATTTGAATGAAATAGTTTACAGAATTCTGAGAAAGCAATGTGATCTTATGCTAAAATAAAAATGTTAATTTAAAAGTGCCAGTAAGAGGGACAATTCCAGGAATTGCCTGCAAGTGAGGTAATAAGTACTATTTAAACATCTAAGATTTTAAGACTGTGTGACTAGAAATTTTACAGTCCTGGTTCTGAGCAGCTTTTAATGGTGTAGGAACATTTACGAGTTCCCAAGACTCTGGCTCACCATTGTCTCAACATCTGGTTCAGCTGAACATGCCACTGCCACAGATTCCACAAGATCAAGATGCAGCCGAATCATGGGAGAAGTTGGAAGAGGCAAGCCATAATCTCTTAAATTTAAGATAATAATAATGGGAAATGGTAACTAGTGGAGTATGACATTTTGTAACACAGATCAGTATTGTTATGAATATGCTCTTATTCAGTATCATCTATGTTTAGTCTCTAATTCTTAAGTAGTTAGTATATATAGCATATTATATGGTGTGTGTGCTAAATAAATGCTAAGGGTGTTTAATTTCCATTATCCTGTTAAATTATGTAGGCTAATAGTGAGAGTTATTGCAGGTGCTATTAGACATTCATATTTAATTGATTTTCTCAGGGGCCTGTATGAGAAGTTTGTAATGTTAATTTACATATTTATTTTTCAGAATTTAATTGATCTTAGCAACTTGGTAAATGAATTTTCTCAGCTGCTTCATGTAAGTATTTATCTTCCAATTACTTGCATTCTAGAATGAAGGAAAAGCTATATCTTTAGTTTGTGGCTGCCATAGTTTTAGGGCCTGCAATAATAATTTGCAGCTAAATGCAGCAGAATTTAATTTATATGAACAAAAAAGGATATTCCATTTTGACACATAAGCAGCACCACAGATGAACATTTGGGTCTAGAGAAATTAGATTTAACACTAGTTGTCTGTATGGAATATGGTGCTAAATTAAACATGACCATACATCCGTGGAGTTTATTATAGCAGGACCAGTGCCAGCATTTGTGAGCTGTACAACCATAACTGCACTTCAGGCATAACTGTTTAATTGCTACTCACAAACAAATTTGTGTTGTAATTTCTTTTCCTTCAATGTTTTCTTCTATCCTTTTTATAATGGCAGCTACCTCTTCTGCTTTTAATTTCCCTATTACACCCTCTCTCCTTCCGCCAAATGATAATTATTATCTGTCGTAGTGCCATTTACGGAACAGAAGGGGACCATTCGGCCCATCGAGTCCATGACGGCTCTCCGTGGAGCAATCCAGTTAGTCCCATTCCCTTCCATGAACCCCATAGGCCTGCAAGTTGATTTCCTTCAAGTGCCCATCCAATTTCCTTTTGAAATCATTGTCTCTGCTTCCATCACCCTCGTAGGCAGCAAGCTCCAGGTCATGACCACTCGCTGCGTAAAAAAGTTCTTCCTCGCATTCTCCCACATCTCTTGCCCAAAACCTTCAATTTGTGTCCCCTAGTCCTTGTACCATCAGTTAATGGGAACAGTTTTTCCTTGTCTACTTTATCTAAGCATGTCATAATCTTGTACACCTCTATCAAATCTCCCGTCAATCTCCTTTGCTCCAAAGAGAACAACCCCAGCTTTTCTAACCTAACCTTGTAACTAAAATCCTCCATTCCTAGAACCATTCTGGTAAATCTCCTCTGCACCCTCCCAAGGATCTTCACATCTTTCCATAAATGTGATGACCAGAACTGGACACAGTACTCTAGTTAGGGCCTAACCAGAGCTTTATAAAGGTTCAGCATAACGTCCCTGTTTTTGTACTCAATGCCTCTATTTATAAAGCCCAAGATCCCATATGCTTTACTAATCACTCTCTCAATATGTCCTGCCACCTTCAAAGATCGATGCACATGCATCCCCAGGTCCCTCTGTTCCTGCACACTCTTTAGAACCATGCCATTAAGTCGATATTGCCTCACCCTATCCCTTCTGCCGAAATGCATCAACTCACACTTCTCTGTATTAAATTCCATCTGCCACTTGTCTGCCCATTCTGCTAGCCTATCTATGTCCTGTTGCAGGCAGTTCATTTCATTGTCACTGTTTGCCACTCCTCCAAGTTTGGTATCATCAACAAACTTTAAAATTCTACTCTGTATTCCAAGATCCAAGCAATTTATATATATCAAAGTGGTCCTAGCATTGACCCTTGGGGAACCCCTCTGTCTTCCATCCTAAAATCTGAAAAACAACCATCAGCCACAACTCACTGTTTTCTGTCCTTAAGCCAATTTTTTTATTGAATTGGAGACTGACCCTCCTATTCCATGAGCCTTAATTTTGTTAAACAGGCTTTTATGTGATACCTTATCAAATGCTTTCCTAAAATCCATATAGACAACATTCACCACATTCCCTTCATCAACCTTCTCTGTTACTTCATCAAAAAATTCAATTAGTCAAACATGATCTGCCTTTTACAAATCTATGCTGGCTATCCTTAATTAACTCAAACCTGTCCAAGTGCCTGTTGATTTTTTTCTCCTTGATTATTGTTTCTAAAACCTCACCCACCACTGAAGTTAAACTAACTGGCCTGTAGTTGTTCGGACTGTGCTTACATCCTTTCTTGAATAAGGGGGTCACAGTTGCCACTCTCCAATCCTCTGGCACAACTCCCATATCTAGGGACAATTAGAAGATTATGGCAAGTCCTTCCACTGTCTCAACCCCCACTTCCTTTAGCAACCTGGGATGCAAGCCATCCTGACCAGGTGACGTATCTAAGTATAGCCAGCCTTTCCAGTATGTCATCCCTGTCGATTTTTACCCTCTCCATTGCCTGTACTCCGCATCTACCGATATTTTGTCAGATTCCTTGTCCTTAGTAAACACTGATACAAAATTAAGTTTTCTAGCCTTGCCCTGCGCCTCTAATAGGCCCCACTCCACTTCTTATTGTCCACTTACTGTTTACTATTTACATGCCAGTAGAAGATTTTTGGGTTCCCTTTAATATTAACTGCCATTTACCTGACATGCATCATACACCATTTTTTTTGTTTCATCACAATTTCTATCTCCCTAGTCATCCAAGGAGCTCTGTTTTCAGTTCCCCTACCTCTCGTCCTTGTTGGAATGTACCTCGCCTGTACTTGAAGCATCTCTTCCTTAAAGATAACCCATTGTTCCATTACAATCTTTCCTGTTATTCTTTGGTTCCATTTTAGCCTGTCTGGTTCCCTTCTCACCACGTTGAAATTAGCCCTCTTCCAATCTCGACGTTCTACCTATATCATTCCTTGCTTCTCTGCATTACTAATCTAAACCTTATGATATGATGATCACTCTTACCCAAGTGCTCCCCCAGACACTTGGTCCACTTTATTTCCCAGCACCAGATCCAGCAATGCCTTCTTTCTGATTGGGCTGAGAACATCCTGATCAAGGAAGTTCTCCTGAACACATTTCAGAAATTTGTCCGCCTCCTTACCCTTTACTCTAACATTATCCCAATTGATATTTGGGTAATTAAAGTCCCTCAATATCACTCTATCGTTCTTGCACATCTCTGATTTCCTTGCAGATTTGCTCCTCCATGTGCCTCATATTTGGAGGCCTGTAGAATACCTTGCATAACGTGATCATACCCTTTTTGCTTCTCAACTCTCACCAAATGGATTTTGTCCTTGCCCCCTCAAGGACATCCCCTGTTTCCAACACTACAATGCCTTCCCTAATCAGTACTGTCACCCCCACCTCCCTTTTTTATTCTCAATCTTTTGAATACTCTATACCGTTGTATGTCAAGCACCTAGTTCTCGCCATTTTTAAGCCACATGTCCATTATTGCCATCATATTATATTCCCATATTCCAATTGTGCATGTAGCTCACCAACCTTATTCACCACACTTTGTGCATATACATACATGCATTGTAATCTCGTCTTTGCATTCTTTGTAGTCCTTTTCAGTCCACTCCTATTTAATATGGAACTACTCCCTTCTCTAATACTGTTCAACACCCTCACATTATGTACCGTATTCCTCTTTTTTACTTGTATATGCTGCTGCTCATCCCTCTGCCAATTTAGTTTAAACACTCCTCAACTACACTGTGAGAACATTGGTCCCAGTCCTGTTGAGGTGCAACCTGTCCCTTTTGCATAGGTGCCTTCTGCCCCAGAATTGGTCCCAATGCCCAAGAGCCTGAAGCCCTCCCTCCTGTACCATGCTTCAAGGCATGCATTGATCCTCCCTATCTTCCTATTTCTACTCTCGCTAGCATGTGGCACTGGGAGTAATCCAGAGATTACTACCTTCGAGGTCCTGCTCTTTAACTTCTTCCACAGCTCCTGAAAATCTGACCGTAAGACCTCAATACCTGCTCTCTCAATGTTGTTGGTACCAATGTGTACCACAACTTCTGGCTTGCTCACTTTCCCCTGCAGAATATTCTGCACCCTCTCCCTGATGCCCTTTACCCTGGCATCAGAGAGCCAAAACATTGTGCGGGATTCAAGATGATGTTTACATAAATGCCTGTCTGTCTCCTTTATCCTTTCCACCAGTCTTGCTGTGCTTTTGCTTTCTGGGCTGTTCTTTTATCCTCCCACAGTTCTTACTGTGCTCTCAGTCTCCAGGCCACTTCTTTATCCTCCCTGCCGCTGGTCTCGCTGATCTGTATAAGCAGTTCCTCCAAGTAATTCTACCAGCCTTAAATACTGATTTATTTTAGCCCATTTTTAATTATGCATATTTTGCAATGTTTTGAAATTGAAGTCCACGATATGCTGAACTAAATATATATTTAGTTTATGTGAAGCTTTTGAAGGGTGCAAAATGTGACGATACAAAAAATTAATTTATGAAGTGTTATTTTGTAGAAGAAAACTGCATTTCATGGACACAAACATCAGTGGCACATTACTGTAGAATGCTAAAATAATGGGTTTTGAAGTTATAGATGTGTGAGAAAAGGGCAATGGTACATTGCACAAAACTGTTGGTTCCTGTTTTGACTAAATGAGGGATTTTTAAGTGCCTAGTAGAGTTCTCTAGCAACACTGTGGTTGTAGTAATTAATTGGTAAGAATCTTTTTGTGCATTTCAGGAATACTGATGCTAAGTTACATAAACGGTAGCAGTGCATTAGAGTTTATAAAGAAGTTGGTTCCACAGATATTCTTTAGATTGCTTTTTCAAATGCTGTCTTTATATTTGTACAGCAGTGCTGAGACCAGTGTACTGAGAAATGAGCTAGAATCATGGTAGCCTTTAGATTTGTATCAAAATGAGACAGCATCACAAATGCTATATTTTGTAAACTTTAATATATGTTTAGAGGTGTTGACATGAATACATAAAGAAGTATGTAAAATGTAGCCTTTAGAAGAGTGTGCAGGACTGATTGTTTTAATGCAAATAGGCTAGAAAATACCCTTTTTCTCTACCCTAGGTGTTTCAAAGAATGTAGTCTCAGGAAAATGTATTTGCTCTGTATTACCTGGTCTCCCAAAACCATGCCCCAAGTGATGGTGTAAATTACCTGTCAATGCTAGTTGGAAATAAAAACAGAAAGAACAATTCTGATGAAAGCACAGACCTGAAACGTTAACTTTGCTTCTCTCTCCACCGATGCTGCCTGACCTGTTGAGTATTTCCAGCACTTTGTTTTTATTTCAGATGTCCAGCATCTGCAGTATTTTGCTTTTAATGTTTATCGGAAACTGACTGTGATGCAGTACGTTGGTGTTAAATTTTATTTTTTCCAAGTCCATATCACATTTGTGAACACAAAGGGCATTTTGTAAAGTTAGTGACTTGCACACTACCAAGCAACTTGTTGAAGGAATATTGACCTTCTCATCCTCTTGTAACAAAATAGTGCAAGACCTTCCCCTCAAAGAATTTGAAAAATACATTAGACATAAAAAGGGCATCACCTCTTTAATATGCACCCCTCCCTCAATCTGGTCCTAAACTGACTAACACTGAGGTACGATTTAACGGGTGGCAGCAACCCTTTGGTACAGCTGCTGTGTGAACATTCTTCATTCTGGATTAGTAACTTGTTATATGGCTCAGAGGTATTATAGCTGAGCCTGATTCTCTTCCAAGCCAACCGTGTATATTTCTCAGCACAAGTCATTAGATAACAAGAATCATTTTTGTAAAAAATTAAAGAAAATATCTATCTGTGCACAAGCCCAAATTTTGCAGTCAGTAACGAAGAAGCGCACTGGTTGCTGACCTCAAAGCAAGCTATATACAAAGATCTAGTGATTTCTGACGTGAACGTCACCTTTCCCGATGTTGATTTCATTCCAATATCAGCTATAGGGAATCTCTGGCGTCCAGCACCAGTGATACCATCAAGCAGACTAAGTAGCCAATCATATTGCAGTATTGTTACGCACAGCAAACCAGGAAGAAAAAAAACACAGATTATATTTTACTACTTACACGTTTTATAGATAGCCAAATAAAGATTGGAACATACACATAGGATTAAAGTAGAACCTGAAATCCCAAAATTTTATTTTATTTTAAAAAATGATGGATTTTTAAAAAATGGGAAATTTGATATTCCTCAAATAAAAAATCAGTTTTTCAGGGCCAGAGCAGTTGCTCAGCAGTAATTATGACTATGCTGTCAAATACCCAGTTGCACCTTGTTCAAAAAGGTACAACTTTTTCAAGGGTTTTTACAGCAAGACTAATATTGTAAAAAAAATGCACATTCACATCAATTAAAATGAATTCTAAGATTTCCATCTGCAAGGACTTTAACAGCATACCCTGTGGTGGAGTGGTGAATGACTGACAGCGATTTACGCAGTATGTGGATGCTGGAAGTTGTTGAGAATTTCAGTTTTAATGACGGTGAACACTGACAGCTTCACCATCATTACATCTTAAAATCTGGGCCAGTAATTTTTATGTTGACTGGAGGCAATGTTGGAATTTGCCTTGAAATATTTGTTGCTTGGATTCTTGAAACCAGTAATTTTGAGTGCAAACAGGGAAACAAAGAATGACAGACACATTTTTACACCATTTAGGGATATAACTTCCCCTTTAAGGGAAGAGTATTAGTTATGAGAAACTAAATTCTTGTACCACCTTTTCCATTTTATTTCAAGAGATTAAAATTATGCTGCATTAGTGTACATATAAACCAAATCTGAAGGGAATGCCTGTGGTGGCTTGAACCTCTGCCAATTATCTGTGGTTACGCACTTGAGATGTGTCACAATGACAGGGTGTGGTGATTAATTTGGAAGACCAGATGCAAGTATTTATAATGCTAGGTCCAAGTTATGCCAGCAATGTTTTTGAACTAATTTTGCAGAACATGTGACAATTTAATATTGAATTTTACTTTGTGGTTGACAGTTTCTTCTTCCTCCCACAATCCTTCAGTTTGTACGTAACGAGGGCATAGCTCAGATCTGGAACTCCAAAGTGTGACCCTTGTAACTTCCTCTATATCATGTTTCTAACTCCAGCAAGTTAGATTGTGGTAGCAGAGAGAGAGCATACTACAAAATTATTAACACTGCACGAACTACCCTATGTAGTGGGCAGAACTTTTAATGAAGGAGTCTTAAGAATCAAAAAAAATCTTGTAAATTAGAACTGCTGTCCTCAAATGGGTTAAACTATCACTAATCTATCATTTAAGGGCACATTTAATGTTAATATTTAAACACTTGGCAAACTATCTGAACAGTCTACAAGGCAAGGTGGTAGAGGAGGTACTGTTAAATTGTAGATGCATTGACGAGCAGATGAAAGATGTTGCAAACTCTGATTATAGGAATTATAAATTGTGTGTATTGGTTGACTGCTGCTTCTCAGCTGGAAAGCTAGCACATAATTCCTTTGCATCTAGACCCAACAGGAGAAGATTGACAGCATTGAAGACCATGTCAGTACTGCTGCTGAGAATGTTGAAGAGGGAACGAAGAATCTGGCCAAGGTAGGGATCTTTGCCTGCTGAGTAATCAATGGCACTCTGCCTGACAGCAATACTCTGAATTAACCCCACTGATTGATCTGGGCTCTCTAATGTTGAGGGAAGTAGCAATTAAGAAAATAAGGGAGAAGTGACACACTGCATGTCAAAAAAAAAATCAATCTGTATTGTGATGGTCTCGTGCAGTGAAACCAACTAGCACTGCTCTGTACATAGTAATCATCTATAGAACAGCTGCAGTAAAGAAAGACTTTACACTGATGGATTGGTACCAGCTCTTAAGACAGCAAGAAATCACACAGTAACTTGCAATCTAGTTTATGTCTTTGTTAAACCTGTTTTTCATTGATTTTTCAGGCCGCTAAATATAAACTTGCAATGTTGCCTGTGGCAGGTGCTCTCATTGGTGGTGTGATGGGAGGACCTATTGGTCTCCTGGCAGGCTTCAAAGTGGCAGGGGTCGCAGCTGCAGTCAGTGGAGGGATACTGGGCTTCACAGGTGGGAGATTGTTACTGAAGAAACAGCAGCAGAAGATAGACCAGGAACTTTCACTTTCTTCCAGCTGCCCAGAGCTGAAGACTCAAACTGGAAAATAATCTAGCTGAATTAACTCAGACATTGGCCATTTATGATCAGGCTGGGGAAAAATATTTTTCATACAATTTGCAAGCAATCAACAAGATTTATTTCCCAACAGATTCTTTTTCATTTTTAAATGTCTAAGATGATCAGTTGTATTGAATACTGTTAAAAGTGATGTTTAAAGAATGTACAATGATTTAAATGTAGATTTTTATATATTTTAAGCGCTTTATTAAAATATTGTCTAAAAACTAATTGGGATGTAAATTATATGTTGAACAAAATCTCTCCATTCATGTTGGTAGGCCACTTAGTTTATTTCTGATTCCTCAAAATAAAGAGGTCATACTTTCTCACAGGAATGGACAGTGAAACAGGAACACCTGAAGCCACTCCCACATAGCAAGTAATAAATGAACAGTTTGCACTCATTTAAAGAAAAATGTGGAAACAGAATACCAAAAGATGACACCAGTTTAATGGGACAATGCAAGTATGTGGCAAGCATACTCCTGGCAAATCCTAATACAAGATATGGCCTTTTATTAGAAAAAAGTTAGGATCTGCAAATGATCAGTGTTTTCCAGCATTTATACATTAACAGTTTTATTAAAATCTACTACACTGAATGACCACAGTACATTACCAACATATTCACAAGCCAGGGAAGCAAAGAAAAATAAAAACCCACAATTTGTCAAACATTTGTTTTCAGTTTTATCCAAAATAAAAACTGTACACACAGACTTATGAAAATATAGGCTTAGTATTTCTGCCTCATCAGGCAAAGCTCTTCGATTTCTGCTCTTGTACAGTTCCTTCATAGATCTATAATTCATCTTTTTCTCTCTTGAGGATGGTATACCTGTGTTCACTTGGAGCCAATTTCTGGAATGAGCTTTCTGGGGGGCTGCTTGCAACTTCATTTGGCTAAAATAAAAACAAAGATGTGCATTTGAAGCACGAATAAACCTTTGTGGAAGTTCCTTACATTTTAAAAGAAAGCATTCACAATTAAAGATAAATTTGGTTACATTTAAAAATACATAGGATAATCAAGGACAGTCAGCATTAATTTGTTAAAGAGAAGCTGTGTTTGGAAAAATTTAATCTATTTTTAAAAAATGACTGACGGATGGACAAGGAATGCACTATATGGATTTTTAGAAGATGTCCGAGAAGGGATATGGGAACAGGGTGGGTAAATGCCCCTCTTGGTTGACGAAGAGGAATCAAAGAGTTCGGACAAATCGCTAAAGCGCAGACCAGAGAGTTTGGGAATCGACTACCCCAGGATCATTGCTGGGTTCTATCTGTCAGACTTGGTTATAGGGAACACAATCTTTAAATTTACCAATGACGGAAAAATAGGAGGTTCAGTAAACAGGAGGACTATAAAAGACTTCAGGAAGATAGGCGGCAGATTAATGTGGCTAAGTGTGAGACAATACATTTTGGGGTAAGGGGGAAAACAAGGAATGGGAGTGCTTGAAGCTCAACAGAATCACATTAAACAGCATAAACTATTTGAGAGAAAACCAACATGTGTAAAACTTTCTGTACAGTGAGCATCGTCCTTGCTGACAATGGTGAAACTACTTTCTTTTTAAATATAAGGGAAGAGAAAGATACAAACAGAAACTCAGTACTTGAACACATTTTTCATTACCGTACCATAGTATTCCATTTAAACACAATGCTCCATAATAAACAGGATAATACAAGTCCTTATCTTGGGGACTGCAAGAGTCTACATTGCTTATTTAAATCACTGTGAAAATTTTCAATGTGAAGACTATATGCCTCTGAAGAGAATGAAAGCCAGGTTTCAACGTGGGTGAGATTTGAAGTATTTTCAAAAGTATTTTAATTTTATGATGTGGAGAGAATAAATTGACAATAACTAAATAGTTGTTATCCTATTTATATAAAAAAGGATCTTGTGCTTAAATTAGGGTGATCATGTTTTCTTGTGTGATAAGAATAGTGTTTAATTTCTTTATGTTCTCAACTTCCTTTGTTCATTGCAAGTACTTCTCATATAAGGAATTGCTTGCTTTGGAGTACAATTGAAAATTCCGAAATGGTAATTTAAATAATCAAATGTAGACTATTGCAGTCCCCAAGATCAGGACTTGTATTATCTGGTCTACTTTGATTTCCACAAAATATTAAAGAAATAAATCTTAAAAATAAGTTATGGTAATTTTAAAACTAAACTTTAGCATTACCATATTATTGATCCCATTACCTACACGGGCCTTTAGCATATTTCATGAAACACCTATGCATACAAGGTTCTTTTTCTTCAAAGTTTATTCATTGAAATGGTTCATCCAGGTGTTTGTCAATATTTTGTAAAATATTCATTTGTACTTTTGCTTTGCAGGTGCTGATAAGATTGCTGTATATTTTCAGCAGTTCCTAATATTATAGTTAACACAGGCTGGAAAAAGTAGGGATATTAACATATTATAGAGTCATACAGTTATATAGCACAAAAACCGGCCCTTCGACCCATCGTGTCCATGCCAGCCATCAAGCACCTAACTATTCTAATCCATTTTCCAGCACTGGTCCCGTAGCCTTGTATGCTATGGCGTTTCAAGTGCTCATCTAAATACTACTTAAATGTTGTGAGGGTTCCTGCCTCTACCACCTCTTCAGGAAGTGCGTTCCAGATTCCAACCACCCTCTGGTAATAGCTGCCCAAACATCTCCATGCTATCTGAGAGACTTCCCAGTGCACAAAATGGCTACCACATTTTGCATAAAAATATTTCAAAGGAATTCATGATACAGGGAGCACAAACATTTAGGATGTGATGAGGTGCTATATAAATACAAGTCTTGAACTGTCAATTAACATTACAATTCACTGGTACAATCAGGTATTTATAAAATATATAGTATTTACAGCACAGAAACAGGCCATTTAGCCTGTCGTCCAAGTCAGTATTTAATCGGCTTTATTTCCTGGTAATCAACTGTTGAATATGCCTCAATAGTGTTGTAGTAATTATAATCACAGTTTAATTGCTCATTGTGGGCATCGTCATGCATTGGCCAGCATTAGTTATATTGACCACCAGTAAAACAAATAAAAAGGGAAATTAAAGCTGAATAAAATCATCCAAGGCGTTTGTGTAGATTATAAAATTATGCACATGGATTTTTAAATATAATCTCAATTATAGATTTAATATACATTCAGACTTGTGTTTCACTCTGGATTTATGGCATCCTCCTGCTTAACATTCGACTGAGATTTCTAACTTGTAATTACCTCTGTTCATTTATTATTCTCTCTGTAATGCACTGCTTCAGAAGTTATATATACTGTGAGACTAAAACAACAATTATCAGTATTCAGTGTTAAAATTTGACACTGCCCAGAAATGTAAACGTTACGGCATTCAGTATAAAGTATACTGTATAGACCAGATACCATGGAGTAAGTCATGGTTGCACAGCCTGGAATTCAGACATTTGGTCTTGTGGTTTAGATTAAATATTTTTCATTCGCCCCACAAAAACTATTACTGTGAAGCTCTAATCCACTTTGGGCATCTATTACTTCATCTTAGCAATTGAGATTCTGGGCACTAGTGTTTCTTACCTGTCCAGGAGCAACATCAGTGGGATCAGGGCCATGGTGGAATTCCCTGTGTAACTTGCCAGAGTGTAGATCCAAAACAAACTGTTTCAGTGCACCTGGAGTACTGAAATTAAAATAAAAGTCAACCATGTGGGCAAACTAGAGTATGAAACAGGAAATAAAAACAAGGCATTTAAAAAGTCAATCCCAATTGATTCTTCCTTTTGGTTAGTCAGAGGCTATTTAATTAAAAGGAGGTAGAAGACGGAGTGTCAGTTTGCACTCTATGTTGGATCCTGGGATTCTTCCATCTCCCGAGGGCACCATAGCAATGACAGCCTATTGCTGCCCCTCAATAATTCCCACAGCGCATAGCCCCTACAACAGCTTTTCTGTATAGCAGCCAAAAAGCAGCAACAGCAGGTGTCAAACATAGAGTTTACAAATACGAGCACTAGTCAGGTAGTTGGTATTGACAGAAGGCTTTCAAAAGTCCTCTAGAGCAAAGTAATTGCATAGATACCAGAAAAAATGCTAAGGAAAGATCAA
This sequence comes from Heterodontus francisci, assembly GCF_036365525.1. NCBI lineage: Eukaryota > Metazoa > Chordata > Chondrichthyes > Heterodontiformes > Heterodontidae > Heterodontus > Heterodontus francisci. The sequence goes on along the minus strand of NC_090372.1, from coordinate 126,083,665 downwards.
TTTAAATTTCATCTTAGATCATCTGTTATCGCCTACTGCAAAGTGCTAAAATGCAGCAATCAATTTTATCTATAAAATGTCAAATTTGCTGCAATCTTGGGGACTGCTGTTAGTTGGTCTCAATAGCTCTGGACCTCCTGGTAAGCTACAGACAACAACTTATGAATGATCTAAACATCAAATCAAATTGTAAAAACACTTTTTTTTTATAAAGTTAAGCATCTTGCTGTAACAATTTCTTTAGGTCACATCCTCAACAATACCTTAAAGTAAGGTCATACTAAGAAACCTGTCAAATGATGGACTACTGTTCTGTAAATGCATACTAAAAAATTAATACATTTAATAGCTATTCCGATGCACAGCAATGAAAATGAGTTGCTAATGGTACAACTATGTGATAAGCTGCCAAAGTACCCCATGCATTAAAAAAAGGGAAGTTTATTCGTTAATGTAAAGGCCATAAGCAAGTAGTGAAGATGGATTTACAGGTACAGTAATTTTTATACTATCCATCATGACAAAAGGTGAAGGAAGATTAACAAATTCAGTTTCCAATAGAAGTCAGTGGATGGAGATTGGAAGTAAGAAACCTGGTTATTTTTCCCCTCCTTAATTCAGGGACATTAAAAGGACCCCGCCAGGATCCCAACTGAGATCATGTAATAGCACACAGAGGGATATATCTGGAACCCTCCTAGTCCTTTGTAGCTCAGAACCATACAAAACATTTATTCCATTGTATCAAAGGAAGCACTGGAATATGACTTTGATCAGACATCTCCTAAAAGACTGGATGGATGAATATTCACTTTTTGTTCTACTGTACAATCAAAAGATGAGTTATAAATTCCACTTGAGACTATCAAATGCAGTGTGTCAGTTTAAAAAAACTGAATCACACATCTGCTTCCACCCACCAGCACATAGGCTGTATTTCAAACAATATATTTTGCACATGGGGAAATTCCACTCTACAGTTTAAGGAAACTTATGTATACAGATTTCCTGTTTCTTTTTCAGTTAAAGCTTTTGAGGCCAGAAAGTACATCAATTTTAGATAGAAATATATTGGTATTTAAAACAATCACTTTGTGCCTTTTAATTCAACCACGTTTTTTGTTTTCCCAATGGTGAAAACTCATGTCTGTAATAGATATATTGCACATCTCAAAATATTTTTACCTTTTAATATTTAAAAAGAGATGATATTTTGGCAGAAACAGGAGGTTCAACAAATTTTGCAAAGTTAAGACCCGAGCTATGACATAAAAAGGGGTAAAATTTCCATTGGGGTTCATCCGCCAAAGTTTCAGCAGGGAATTTGGAGAAACCCCATGGAAATTACTGAAGAATATGTTTTACAGTGATGGCATAACTGAGATTTCAAAATATAGAAAGTAATCTCACAGTAGAGGATGCAGTGCAGCAACAGACACTAAGAACATGAATACTTAAGATCTACATGACAAACAGATACACTAGTTGATTTTTTTCCTTCAATATTCTCCAAATACAAACGGTTATAGAAGGAAAAACTATACTTACTCTAAGTCTTTAAAGTCTGGGAAGACATACATATGCCTAAAACTGTCAATGGCGATAACTGGGCAGTCTGCTGGTGTCTTCTGTATATGCAGAAGAGGATGACGGAACTTGTCACAGTCGGCATGCAGGAAGTTTATGGTACCTAGACGATTTATTCATGGAATAACATTCACATAAATGCATGAGGTTCTTTGGCCTGAATGTAGCATAACAATGAACTGACACTGCATTTACATTGTGATGAAAAAGGACATTTCTTCTTCCTTTCCCCAATCCCCTCCCAAAGGGAGCTGACTTTTCAAACATTTCTGAAAAAGATCGCTTTTGCATTACAGTAATCACAGCTTTCAAGTGGCAACAGTCTCCGCTTCAGAGACCAGTGTTATACATAAATACAGTTCATTTTCAAGCAATTACCATTCATTTAAGTCATGTTTACATAAGCCGACATATATACATAACCAAATCTAAAGATTCCAGATTCATTGAGTATTTTTGTTGCATTAGGATTAAGCATGAAGATCTTTCTGCTCCTGCAACTCACACTGTACATCCCTTGCATCCTTATTCCCATGAAAATACCTCCATTAGTGTGTCCTCCGATACTCTACCCTCAAATACCTTCTTGACTTCACTTGCGACACTTGCCTCCAAACTTGGACAACAGTTCGTCGATACTCCATGCTTACTCCACCCTACCAAGATCATTGTTTTCTCAAGACTTCCGACTAACTCTGGACTCCTTCCTGTTAGCTCCCATCTATTTGTTATTTCCCATTTATCAAGTTTTTATGCATCTTAATTTTTATATAATCAGGCCTGTGTATCCTGAGTTCAGTCTCTTTGCGTGCGTATTTTGGCTCCGCTCCGGACCTGAGCACATCTCTCTATTTCCACTTTTAAAAATTTCTCCTGTCTTTACCCCCTCCTCGACACCTCTCATATTGTCATGCCTCCTTTCACTTCTCCCTCTCATGTACAATGCCCTCCCAAGTCCCTACCCCAACCATTCAGTACTCAACATTCCTATTCTCTTGCTGCCGTCCTAGGCTCAATTCCCTCTTAGATGCCTACAGCTTCCCCCTGTGCCTCTCTTGGCATCCTCCGAAGGGCTCATTGAGGCATTCGCACTAGCTCATTATGGCCAGCAAACCCCAATCATCCCATCTCACACTCTCGCTGAACCTCCAGTTCCCAATGGGCTAGTCTTGACAATCTTCTTCCCATCTAACTCACCCCTCCCACTGCCCACCCTGTGGACTTTGCCAGAGGATCAGCTCTTATTGTCCCTCTCGGCATCTCTGTCCAGAATGTCTGTTCACTTGTGGACAAAAGCCCTTGAAATCTATGAGCTTATTGTGGATTATTGCTTCAACATTATGGCCTTAATGGAAACCTGGCTAAGGGGATGACACCTTCCCACTAACTAAAGCCTCCCCACTAGGCCATACTTTCCAACACTTGCCCAGTGTCAAGATTATCGTGGTTGCAGCGTGATGCGCATCACCAAATCACACCTCGGCCTGACCCCCTCGTCCTCTGGCACTTCTTGCACCTCTGAGCATCTCGTCTCTCATTCAAAATCCTAGTTTTCTATCGCCTGGCCGAGTACAATAAAAGTTTTCTTACTGAGATATTTTCACTGCTTTCCTCCCTCAGCCTCTGCTCCAAACAACCTCAGTCAGCGACTTCAACCTTCATCTCAACGCTTCGTGTTCTCTCTCCCAAGTTCACTTTCTTCTTATTATTTATTTAGAGATACAGCACTGAAACTCTCTACTCCCCAACTGATATTCACAGCGACCCTCTCGACTTTGCCATCTTACATGGTCTCGCTACTCTCATTGTGTCAATCACAGATAAGGCCATCTCAGATCATTTCCTTGCATCACTCTCCACCTACATTCCCCTTCGACACCCCAACGCTACCTCCTTCAGTATTCACCACTGGAAAAACTATCCGCCGATTCACCTACAACAGCAATTTCAAAATCCCAACTATCTAGCCTTTGGCTCTCCGTTTGTCACTACATTCCTGCTGCTACTGATTTGCTCAACTGCACCCTCATCTCCACTTTTCATGCCTTAGTCCCCAAAAAAAAACCCATTACTCTCTCCCACCCTGGCCATTCCAACTGATACAGCCCTCCTCATCCTCTGCTCCCCTCAAGTCCAAGGGACTCAGGCTTGAAAAGATATGGACAACCATTCACAGCCAAATCTTGCTGGGCCACTATCGGGTCCTTCTTTAGGCTGCTAAAACTGCTCACTATTCCAGGGTCATCCTGGAATGCAAAGATAACCCCCAGTCTCTTTTCTCTACAGCAAACCTTCATCTTAAACCTTTCTCCCTCAACCCTCACCTCCAACAAAGTGCGAGGAGCTCATGGATTTCCTTGTCATTAAGATCAAGACCATCCAATCAGCTGCCTCTGCTGCGTTCCTCCCTCCCATTGGCCAAACTTCCTCTCAAGTTTCCCCCCCATTGCCTTAGTCCTGAACTCACATCCTTCTCTATTTTATCTCCTATCTCCCCTCATGCCCTCTCCAAACTCAACATACTCAAGAGACCCACCTCCCACTCCCTTGGGACTATTGCCACTAAACTACTGACCAGCCAACTTCCCTTCCTGGCTCCCATGTTAGCTGACCTTGTTAACGGTTCTCCCTCTTAAGGTGCTCTCCTTTTCTTTAAATCTGTCATCACCCCTCTCTTCAAATAACCAACCCTTGACCCCAGTGTCCTTGCAAACTCCTGCCCCATCTCCAAACTTCCATTCTTCTCCAAGTCCTTGAACATACAATCGTCTCCCAAATCTATGCCCACCTTTCCCAGAACTCCAGGTTTGAAACCCTCTGATCAGGTTTCCACTCCTACCGCAGTATTGCAAAGGATCTTCACAAATGACATCCGATGCGACCGTGACAAATGTAAACTACCCCTCCTTGTCCTTCTTAACCTGTCCGCAGCCTTTGGCACATTTAACCACACCGTCCTCCTCCAATGCCTTTCCGCTGAGTGGGACTGCACTCGCCTAGTTCCATTCTTATCCAGCTAATCATAGCCAGAGAGCCCCTGCAATGGTTTCTCTTCCTGCTCCCACACCATTACCTCTGGTGTCCCTGAAGGATCTATCCTTGGCCCCTCCAATTTCTCATCTACATGCTGCCCCTTGACATCATCTGACAGTACAGCATTAGTTTTCACACGTACGCTGATGACACCCAGCGCTACCTCACCACCATCTTTCTTGACTCCCTCCAATGTTGCCAAATTATCAGATTGCTCATCTGACATTCAGTACTAGAGGAACATAAATTTTCACCAATTAAGTACTGGGAAGACTAAAGCCACTGGTCTTCTGGTCCCCATTCTAAACTGTGTTCCCTAGCTACCGACTCCATATCTCTCCCTGGCAACTGTCTTAGACTAAACCAGACTGTTTGCAACCTTGGGAATCATATTTGACCCCGAGATGAGCTTCCTACCACATATTTGCACCATCACAAAGGTAATTTATTTCCACCTCCGTAACACCGCCCAACTTTGCCCCTGCCTCAGCTGATTGCTGCTGAAACCCTCATTTCTTCCTGGTTACCTCTAGACTTGACTATTCCAATGCATTCCTGGCTGATCTCCCACATTCTACCCTCCACAAACTGGAGGTTATTCAAAAGTCTGCTACCCGTGTCCTTATTTGCACCAAGTCCCCTTCACCTATGTGCTTGCTGACTTACACTGACTCCCTGTCAAAGCAATGCCTTGATTTTAAAATGGTTTTAAAATCCCTCCATGGCCTGGCTCCTCCCCATCTCTAATCTCCTCCAGCCCCACAACCCTTCAGGATATCTGTGCTCATCTAACTACTCCAATATTGTGGCCATGCCTTCAGCTGCCTAGGCCCGAAGCTCTGGAACTTTCTCCTGAAAATCTCTTCTTCTTCCTTTAAGACACTGCATAGAAACTTCCTCTGGGCCAAGCTTTTGATCAACTGCCCTAATATCGCCCATTAGGTTTGATGTCTAATTTTGTTTTACTGCGCTCCTGTGAAGTGCCTTGGGACATTTTATTATGTTAAAGGCGTGATATAAATACAAGCTGTTGACGTTGGAGGTGTGTACAGACAGATAATTCACAAGTCAATTATATTTACTGTTCACTTAACCAGTTTTATATTACTCAGTATCATGTTTAAAAAGAAGTCTTGATTGAGCCAGATGCTAAAAATGTGTCATACTCTGATGACACAGGAACTCTGATATATTGAAGTAGTGTTTTTTTTAAATAAACGATGAGGCTCTTTACTTAACTATGCTACTACTACTGGGTGGAGGCTGTAAAACTGTTTGCATAAAGCCTTCCTCTGATAAAGTACTATACATATTTCAGCTTACTATTGGTGCAATGATTTCTCCACCACTCTGATATCTTACGGGCAGGAGAGGCACTAGCAGCTTTATTCTTTATGGAGAATCTTATAATGCAGCTATTTTCCACTCTTGAATAGCTCTGCTCAAGGGATTAATAAATTCTCCATAAATATTTAAAATGAATATTTTCAGATATTAATTGCAGTTAATGACCATTTCACATTTTTAGAGAGGAAGGTTTATGCTGGTGACACAGAAGATCTTTAGGAACATAGGAGCAGGAGTAGGCCATTCAGCCCGTCGAGCCTGCTCCGCCATTCAATGAGATCATGGCTGATCATCTACCTCAATGTCACTTTCCGGCACTAGCCTCATATGCATCATACACCCTCTTGCATTTGCTTCATTAAATTCTCTATCTCCCTCGTCGCCAAAAGGCAGCCAATTTTTGCAAAGCAAGGTCCCACAAATAGCAATGTGAAAATAACTAGGTCAACTGCTTTTTAAAAAATTCATACATAGGATGTGGGTGTCTCTGGCTAGGACAGCATTTATTGCCCATCCCTAATTGCCCTTGGTGTGCTGGTGGTGAGCCGCCTCCTTGAACTGCTACAGTCCATGTGGGGTAGGTACATCTACAGTGCTGTTAAGAAGGGAGTTCCAGGATTTTGACCCAGCGACAGTGAAGGAACGGCGATATAGTTCCATGTCAGGATGGTGTGTGACTTGGAGAGGAACTTGCAGGTGGTGGTGTTCCCATGCATCTGCTGCTCTTGTCCTTCTAGGTGGTAGAGGTCGCAGGTTTGAAAGGTGCTGTCTAAGGAGCCTAGATGTGTTGCTGTAGATGGTACACACTGCTGCCAATCAAGCGGGTTGCTTTGTCCTAGATGTTGTTGAACTTCTTGAGTGTTATTGGAGCTGCACCCATTCAGGCAAGTGGAGAGTATTCCATCTTACTCCTGACTTGTGCCTTGTAGATGGACAGGATTTGGGGAGTCAGGGGCTGAGTTACTCGCTGCAGGATTCCTAGCTTCTGACCTGCTCTTGTAGCCATGGTATTTATATGGCTACTCCAGTTCAGTTTTTGGTTAATGGTAACCCCCAGGATATTGATAGTGGGGGATTCAGCAATGGTAATGCCATTGAATGTCAAGGGAAGATGGTTAGAGATAGTCATTGCCTGGCACTTGTGTGGCGTGATAGGGAAGGTTACTTGCCACTTATCAGCCCAAGCCTGGATATTGTCCAGGTCTTGCGGCATTTCTACATGGACTGTTTCGGTATCTGAGAAGTTGCGAACATTGCGCAATCATCAGCGAACATCCTCACTTCTGACCTTATGATTGAAGGAAGGTCATTGATGAAGTAGCTGAAGATGGCTGGGCCTAGGACACTTTCCTGCAGTGATGTCCTGGAGCTGAGTTGATTGACCTCCAATAACCACAACCATCTTCCTTTGCGCTATGTATTACTCCTACCAGGAGAGTTTTCCTCCTGATTCTTACTACCAATTATGATAACTGAACAAATATGTGTTTATAGTGAGCCTAAGCATGAAAGCAACATTAAAATTCTACCAGGAATAACTACCTCAATAAAAAAGTCATCTGCTTTGACCAACTGAAAACTGGATGCCGGGTGCAGTACTGTCTTATCTCTAAATACATTTATGCCACTATGTGGCTTTATGCAACCTACTGAATTAAAAACATAATTGAATTAGCACTTGTGAAAAAGACATCATAATTAGCTGTGTCTCACCCAACATGTTCCCCCAAGCAGAGCAGTACATTGTTGCAGTCCCGAAAGCTAGCAGATCTTCACAACGTATGATGACAGTTAACTTCATAGTTCACGAGTAACCCAAAAGTTTAACAATATTGGCTGTGAACAATTATATTTCATATATATGTATCGTATATAAGCAAGGATGTTGTAATTGCATTGCTGAAGGTGAATGCAGGCATATCCAGCAGGTAGAATTTACATGCAACGATGTGCAGCAAAGCATTGAATTCAAAATATTTTTGAGAAATATGGGGTTACAGACCTGAGTTTTAAACAATGAGGTTACTAAACACCTGGTATCAATTATAGTGGGGGGAAAAAACCTCGAGCACTTAATTTGGCTGTGTAGATATCTCAGCAGGTCTCTAATGCAGGGAAATATTGTTAAACTTTGACATGTTGGACATATGATGCCATTGGCTCAGTTTTCACTTGTTGACTTCAACTTGTAGAAAACAATGACCTTTGGAGCCAGTTTTCAACCCAAGGCCAATATTTTAGATTTAGTTGGCACTTTCTATATGAACGATAGGAGCATATGGAGAAGTATTTTATTTAAGGAAGGATAAAAATGCATTAGAGGCAGTTCAGAGAAGGCTCACTCGACCGATACCTGGGATTGTGGGGGGGGGGGGGGGGGGGGGGGTGGGGTTACCTTATGAAGAAAGATTGGACGCGTTGGGTCTGAATACATTGGAGTTTAGAAGAATGAGAGGTGATCTTATTGAAACATGTAAGATCCTGAGAGGACTTGACAGGGTGGATGCTGAAAGGATGCTTCCCCTTGTGGGAGAGACTAGAACCGGGGGACACAGTTTAAAAATAAGGGTCGCCCATTTAAGACGTTGTTGAGGAGAAATTTGTTCTCTCAGAGGGTTGAGAGTCTTGTAGAGGCAGGGTAACTGAATATTTTAAGGTAGAGCTAGATAAATTCTTGACTGACAAGGGAGTCAAAGGGTATCGGGGTAGGCAGGAAAGTGGAGTCGAGGCTACAATCAGATCAGCCATGACCTTATTAAATGACAGCGCAGGCTCAAAAGGGCGGCACAGTGGCGCAGTGGTTAGCACCGCAGCCTCACAGCTCCAGCGACCAGGGTTCAATTCTGGGTACTGCCTGTGTGGAGTTTGCAAGTTCTCCCTGTGTCTGCGTGGGTTTTCGCCGGGTACTCCGGTTTCCTCCCACCACCAAAAGACTTGCAGGATGATAGGTAAATTGGCCATTGTGTAGGTAGGTGGTAGGAGAATTGAGGGAAGGTGGGGATGTGATAGGGAATATGGGATTAATGTAGGATTAGTATAAATGGGTGGTTATTGGTTGGCACAGACTCGGTGGGCCAAAGGGCCTATTTCAGTGCTGTATCTTTGTATGACTCTAAGACTGGTTTAGTTGATCATGTCAACGACTATAGAGGGGTCAAGGAAGGATAATGCACCATGGTCACCAGTTAGGGTTGTCATGGTGTTGTAGCAGGGATGGAAGCCTGATTGGCGAGATTCAAATGTGGAGTTGCAGGAAAGATGGGCTTGAATTTGAAAGGCAACACATTCAAGCGCTTGAAGGGGAAAAGATGTTGGAGACAGTGCGGTAATCTGCAAGGACCGAGGGGGTTGAAGGCAGGTATATGAGGAGGAAGGTGCTGATGGCAAGTTTGAAAGGTAAAGTGACAGTATCAGAGGAGAGGCAACCATTTACAATGTCAGCTAGCTTAGCAACCAGGAAGGAAACTGAGTCGTCAGTGGTTTAGTGGCCATTTACCTCATTGTGGGACTTTGCTATGTGCTGCCATGTTTTCATCCATGACAACACTGGCTATACTTCAAAGGTACATCATTGGCTGTGAAGTGCTTGCAGATATTGAGGTCATGAAAATGCTACATAAATGCACACTGTCTTTGTGTATAAAACGTACGTTATATCTATAGCTCACATAATTATTCAAGTACTTTTACATACCACAGCTGATCAGAAGTGAAACAAGAAAACAAATGTATTAGCAGAGGAAAAAAATTACCTTTCTCACTGATCAGCTGCCGTGCAGTTTCATGCTGGAATTTCTCCAAACTTGCAGTGTCCTCTTTCAAGTGGAACAGTATAAGGAATGGTAGCCCCTCTTCAGTTAACTCCTGAAAAGTGAAAACTCCATTAAAAATATTAAACAACCCATTTTGAAATGATGCCTCTTCAAACACATTTTAGTTAAATTGTATTTTGACAGCTATTAAACAAATAATTTAAATCCAGAGCGAGAAAAGGCCATTTGGTCATAGCTACTTCATCTAGTACTCGAACTGTCCCATTTTAGAATCCAAATGCATTTGAATGTCCCCGTTAGTCACTATTGCCCTGTCTAATAGATTATTCAAAATCTTTATCACAGAGTAAAGAAGTTGCTCATAATATCCATTTTATAAGTTAACCTTTCAGAATTTAAGTTTATATCTTGTGCTTTTTCATGCTGCTTTTCTTTATATTCAATTGCAGTGACCACCAGCATGGAGTTCAGTACTCCAAGTGTGGCCTGACCATTGCATAACCTCTGAAGTCTTTATTGTTTTGGCTATATACCTGATCATTCTGTTTGAAAAAAAAATCTTGCCACATTGTCTAGACATTCAAAGTGACCAGTCAATGACTATGCCTAGGTCCATTTCCAATTTTTCCTTTGTTAGTTTAGTATATGAACATACTTATGCTGCATATTTTAACCAATTTACAAAACTTTATTCAACGGGTAAGTTTCATTTGACATTTTTCTGCCCAATTGCACAACTGATCTTATTCATTCTGAAAATTTGTTGCTACATTTTCTCTCCCTACTGTTTTCTGACTTCAAAAACTTACATACTAACAAATATGCCTTTGGCTTTCATTCCCAGATCACTTCTATAGATTAGAAATAGAAATGCAAGCAATGATATATGCAGGAGTCTGGTCAGCAGCTTTCCACATCACAACTTAATTACCTCACAATGATTTACACCATTGTTAAAAAAAATTGCTCCTGCCTGCAGAGGGAGATACACACACATTTGCCTTGGTCTGCTCATTTACAGTCCCATTGGTGCAGTCATTGGGGTATTATTAGCAGCTAAACTATTTGGAAACTTGTGTGCAGCCTTTAAAAAGGTAATTCAGCCTTCACTCTTCAGCAGCAGGTCGAGGGACAAACAGGGAAGAGAGGAACAGTGTTTAATGCTCTAATAACTTCACTACATGTCTTAGCAGTGTTTTTATGATGCTTGTCCAGCATTATGACTGAGCTAGGACCATCTAGACCCAGAGGGCTACATGACATGGTACCAATCTTAGATAAGAAGAATGTACAACTTTGCTCACATCCAAGTCCTCCTGGAGGACAACAGATGGCAGGAACTCCTCACTTCTGCCCATATTAGCTGATCCCAGCACAAAAGTTTGGGGAACAGGAAACTAAGGATTTTTCTTTCGAGACTGATCCGAAAGAATTTCTTGTGCCAAGAAATATCAGCCATTTAATTTGTACAGGCTATTCTTTTGTAATCTTTAAAAACACCATTGAATGGTGCAAGGCAAAAATGTAATGATACATCCTCATTTGAGAGTGGAGCTGTCCAAGGAGCAGGAAGGAAATGTGTTTTTAAAAAGTAAAGTTAACCCAAGCTACACTCGTATGATCTTGTGACATGTTACAGCTGCAGCAGTGGAGATGCGAAAATAATGCACATAATTGCCCATTTAACCAGGATGGGTAGTTTTACGAGAGAAGTCAGAACAGCAAGCTTGAAAACTGAAAAAACATATCCAGGTCAGTTGTCGAACATAATTTTGCAATATTATAAGTGTTATGTTTGCGTGCTTTGTCCTCAAATTGCAATTATTTAAGGGGAAAAGCAGACTCAGAATTGCAGATTGCCATGGGTTAAGCAATGTATTCGAAGAAAATGTTTGTGATATTAATTCAAGTTTAAAAAAAAAGATATGCATGTAGATGAAACTCACGCTTACCTCACCATTTTCAAAAGTGATTTCTCTAACCAGTGGAACACACTTATCTTGAGTCCAGGCAAATGCCAAGTCAAAGTTGGTTAATGAACCCAAATACACCATGTCGGGACTATTCTCCTAAGGAATAGGGTAAAATATACACTCAGAACCAAATAAATTGGCATGTTGAAACACAAAACAGCTTCACAGTACTACGAGAGTTAACGTTACAGAATGATTACCAAGCTATTAAGGAAAACTAGTTATGAATTCTAAGTGGAAAACAGTAGGCTAAGTGGTTTGAGCAATTACTGACAAGAGGGACTATGAACCTACCCCGAGTGGTTTGTAAATGACGTTGTCACCACTATATCTCTCTGGTTTTGCAACACTCCTAAAAAAGGAAATAGAGCGATCAGGATATACATCACTCACATTAGTTTCAACGCTGTGCTATAAAATTATTCGGTAACAGCATACCTATTCTATAACAGAATTATCCACTGTAACCTAATGTGCAATCCATCTCTCCTGGACTATAAGTGGTCATAGACAGTCATGATTTAGTGGAACAAAGGTACTGGCAGGCAAAAGCGTTAGTATTGCTGATCTCAAATGAAATTAACATTTTTTTTTTGCTGAAACACAGGACATGGCACGCAAGACATTTTGATCTGTTCACTAAACATTGTGCTGAGGTGAGCTGAACATATCTACTGCTAGGTATTAAATACAACTTGAAATAGAACATCACTCAGAATTACATTCAGTCGTATGAATCATACGTGGTTTGTTTTATTGTTTTGTTTTGGAGATACAGCACTGAAACAGGCCCTTCGGCCCACCGAGTCTGTGCCGACCATCAACCACCCATTTATACTAATCCTACACTAATTCCATATTCCTACCACATCCCCACCTGTCCCCATATTTCCCTACCACCTACCTATACTAGGGGCAATTTATAACGGCCAATTTACCTATCAACCTGCAAGTCTTTGGTTCTGTAGTTAATATTTCTTCAATATATATAATGCCAAAACAGTCAGTGGGCAGTGAGAAACACTGAAAAGATATCATGAGTAACCCCAGCCTTTAAACAGCACTTAAAATGAGGCGGCCTCAAAAACATGAATTATTCATTTCCAAATGGCACTTCCTATTCATACGAACATAGGAATTAGGAGGAGTAGACCACTCAGCCCCTGGAGCTTGCTCCGCTTTTCAACAAAATCATGGCTGATTTAATTGTAACCTCAACTCCACATTCCTGCCTACCCCCAATAACCTTTCACCCCCTTGCTTATCAAGAATCTACCTACCTCTGCCTTAAAAATATTCAAAGACTTTGCTTCCACCGCCTTCTGAGGAAGAGCTTTCCAAAGATTTTAAAGTTAGGTTATGGCAGGTTAGCTCAGCCAAGTGGAATGTACGTCCTGCGGTATGTGGGAAGTCATGGACGCACCGCGTGTCCTAGACAAACATATCTGCAGGAAGTGTCACCAGCTGCAGAAGCTTGAGCTCCGGGTTTCGGAACTTGAGCGTCAGCTGGAGTCGCTGTTGTGCATCCGCAAGGCAGAGAACTACGTGGATAACATGTTTAGGGAGGTGGTCATACCGTAAGGTTAGGAGCATGCAGGCAGAGAGGGAATGGGTGACTGCCAGGCAGTCCAAGAGAACCAGGCAGGCAGTGCAGGAATCCAGAATCTAGCTTGCTTGCTAATCGGTTCTCCATTTTGAATACTGGTGAGAGCGATGGTTCCTCAGGGGAGTCCAGCCAGAGCAAAGTCTGTGGCACCAAAGTCCATAGCTCAGCTGCACAGGAGGAGAGGAAGAAGAGTGGAAGAACAATAGTGATAGGAGATTCAATACACAGGGGATCAGACAGGCATTTCTGCGGCACTAAAGGTGACTCCAGGATGGTGTGTTGTCTCCCTGGTGCCAGGGTCAAGGAATGTCACGGAGGGCTGCAGGACATCCTTCAGGGGGAGGGTGACCAGCCAGAGGTCGTGGTCCATATTGGTGTCAATTAAATAGGTAGGAAGAGGGATCAGCTCCTGAAAGCAGATTTTAGGGAGTTAGAAAGGAAATTAAAAAACAGGACCTCTAAAATAGTAATCTCAGGATTACTCCCAGTGCCATGTGCTAGTGAGCATAGGAATAGGAGGATTACGTACGAACATACGAATTAGGAGTAGGCCACTCGGCCCTTCGAGCCTACTCCGCCATTCAATAAGTTCATGCTTGAACTGATTACTCCACATTTCAACCTACCCGGATAACCTTCCATCACCTTGCTTATCAAGAATCTATGTAACCCTGCCTTAGAAATATTCAAAGACTCTGCTTCCACCGCCTTTTGAGGAGGAGAATTCCAAAGACTCTCAACCTTCAGAGAAAAATTTTCTCCTCATCTCTGTCTTAAATGGGTGATCCCTTATTTTTAAACAGTGACCACTAGTTCCAGATTCTCCCACAAGGGGAAACTTCCTTTGCGCATCCACCCTGTCAAGACCCCTCAATCAAGTCCCTCTTACAATCCGAAACTCCAGCGGACACAAGCCTAGCCTATCCAATCATTCCTCGTAAGACAGCCCACCCATTCCAGGTTTTAGTCCAGTAAACCTTCTCTGTACTGCCTCCAACACATTTACATCCTTCCTTAAATAAGGAGACGAGTACCATACACAGTATTCCAGGCATGGTCTCAAAAATGTCCTGTATAGCTGAAGCATAACCTCCCTACTTTTGTATTTAATTCCCCTCATGATAAACTTTAACGTTCTATCATCTAGAATGAAACCGGACGGACCACCTGGCATCGACCTAGGCACCGGAAACAACAAGGCCAAACCAAGCCCTGTCGACCCTGCAAAGTCCTCCTTACTAACATCTGGGGGCTTGTGCCAAAGTTGGGAGAGCTGTCCCACAGACTAGTCAAGCAACAGCCTGACATAGTCATACTCGCGGAATCATACCTTACAGACAATGTCCCAGACACTGCAATCACTATCCCTGGGTATGTTCAGTCCCACCGGCAGTGCAGACCCAGCAGAGGTGGCGGGACAGAGGTCTACAGTGGGGAGGGGAGTTGCCTTGGGAGTCCTTAACATCGACCTTCGGACCCCATGAAGTCTCATGGCATCAGGTCAAACATGGGCAAGGTAACCTCCTACTGATAACCACCTACCACCCTCAGCTGATGAGTCAGTACTCCTCCATGTTGAACACCACTGAGGGTAGCAAGGGCACAAAATGTACTCTGGCTGGGAGACTTCAATGTCCATCACCAAGAGTGGCTCGGTAGCACCACTATTGACCGAGCTGGCTGAGTACTAAAGGACATAGCTAGGTCTGCGGCAGGTGGTGGGGGGAACCAACACGAGGGAAAAACATACTTGACCTTGTCCTCACCAATCTGCCTGTCGCAGATACTTCTGTCCATGACTGTATTGGTAGGAGTGACCACTGCATAGCCCTTGTGGAGACGAAGTCCTGCCTTCACATTGAGGATACCGTCCATCGTGTTGTGTGGCAACATCACCGTGCTAATTGGGATAGATTTCGAACAGATCTAGCAATGCAAAACTGGGCATCCATGAGGCGCTGTGGGCCATCAGCAGCAGCAGAATTATACTCAACCACCATCTGTACCCTCATGGCCCGGCATATTCCCCCCCCCACTCTACCATTACCATCAAGCCAGGAGACCAACCCTGGTTCAATGAAGAGTGCAGAAGGGCATTGCAAGAGCAGCACCAGGCATACCGCAAAATGAGGTGTCAACCTGGTGAAGCTACAACCCAGGACTACTTGCATGCCAAACTGCATAAGCAGCATGCAATAGACAGAGCTAAGCGATCCCATAACTAATGGATCAGATCTAAGCTCTACAGTCCTGCCACATCCATCGTGAATGGCGGTGGACAATTAAACAACTAACTGGAGGTGGCGGCTCCACAAATATCCCCATCCTCAATGATGGGGGAGCCCAGCACATCAGTGCGAAAGATAAGGCAGAAGCATTTGCAACAATCTTCAGCCAGAAGTGCCGAGTTGATGATCCATCTCGGCCCCTTCCTGATGTCCCCAGCATTACAGATGCCAGACTTCAGCCAATTCAATTCACACCGCGTGATATCAAGAAATGACTGAAGGCACTGGATACTGCAAAGGCTATGGGTCCTGACAATATTCCGGCAATAGTACTGAAGACCTGTGCTCCAGAACCTGCCGCACCCCTAGCCAAGCTGTTCCAGTATAGCTACAACACTGGCATCTACCCGGCAATGTGGAAAATTGGCTGGGTATGTCCTGTACACAAAAAGCAGGACAAGTCCAACCCGGCCAATTACCGCCTCATCAGTCTACTCTCAATCATCAGTAAAGTGATGGAAAGTGTCATCAACAGTGCCATCAAGCAGCACTTGCTTAGCAATAACCTACTCAGTGATGCTCAGTTTGGGTTCCGCCAGGGCCACTCAGCTCCTGATCTCATTACAGCCTTGGTTCAAACATGGACAAAAGAGCTGAACTCAAGAGGTGAAGTGGGAGTGACTGCCCTTGACATCAAGGCAGCATTTGACCGAGTATGGCATCAAGGAGCCCCAGCAAAACTGGGGTCAATGGGAATCAGGGGGAAAACTCTCTGCTGGTTGGAGTCATACCTAGCACAAAGGAAGATGGCTGTGGTTGTTGGAGGTCAATCATCTGAGCTCCAGGAGTTCCTCAGGGTAGTGTCCTAGGCCCAACCATCTTCAGCTGCTTCATCAATGACCTTCCTTCTATCATAAGGTCAGAGGTGGGGATGTTCGCTGATGATTGCACAATGTTCAGCACCATTCGCGACTCCTCAGAAACTGAAGCAGCCCATGTAGAAATGCAGCAAGACCTGGAAAATATCCAGGCTTGGGCTGATAAGTGGCAAGTAACATTTGCGCCACACAAGTGCCAGGCAATGATCATCTCCAACAAGAGAGAATCTAACCATCTCCCCTTGACATTCAATGGCATTACCATCGCTGAATCCCCCACTATCAACATCCTAGGGACTACCATTGACCAGAAACTGAACTGGAGTAGCCATATAAATACCGTGGCTACAAGAGCAGGTCAGAGGCTAGGAATCCTGAGGCTAGTAACTCACCTCCTGACTCCCCAAAGCCTGTCCACCATCTACAAGGCACAAGTCAGGAGTGTGATGGAATACTCTCCACTTGCCTGGATGGGTGCGGCTCCAACAACACTCAAGAAGCTCGACACCGTCCAGGACAAAGCAGCCCGCTTGATTGGCACACCATCTACAAACATTAACTCCCTCCACCACCAATGCACAGTGTGTAGCAGTGTGTACCATCTACAAGATGCACTGCAGCAAAGCACCAAGGCTCCTTGGACAGCACTTTCCAAACCCGCGACCTCCAGCACCTTGAAGGACAAGAGCAGCATGGGAACATCACCACTTGCAAGTTCCCCTCCAAGTCACACACCAACCTGACTTGGAACTATATCGCCGTTCCTTCACTGTTGCTGGGTCAGAATCCTGGAACTCCCTTCATGACAGCACTGTGGGTGTACCTACCTCACATGGACTGCAGTGGTTCAAGAAGGCAGCTCACCACCACCTTCTCAAAGGCAATTAGGGATGGGCAATAAATGCTGGCATAGCCAGTGACGCCCACATCCCATGAATGAATAAAAAAAAAAAAATTCCTAATTACTTCTTGTACCTGCATATTAACCTTTTGCGATTCATGCACTAGGACACCCAGATCCCACTGCAACTCAGAGCTCTGCAATCTCTCAACATTTAGATAATATGCTTCTTTTTTATTCTTCCTGCCAAAGTGGACAATTTCCCACTTTATACTCCATTTGCCAGGTCTTTGCCCACTCACTTAACCTATCTATATCCCTTTGTAGCCCCTTTATGTCTTCTTCACAAGTTACTTTTCTACCTATCTTTATTTCATCAGCAAATTTAGCAACCATACCATTGGCATATAAATTGTAAAAAGTTGAGGCCCCAGCACAGATCCCTGTGGTACTCCATTTGTTATATCTTGCCAACCAGAAAATGACCCATTTATGCCTACTCTCCGTTTCCTGTTAGCTAGCCAATCTTCTATCCATGCCAATATGTTACCCCTACATCATGAGCTTTTATTTTCTGCAATAACTTTTGATGTGGCACCTTATCAAAAGCCTTCTGGAAATCTAAGTACAATATATCCACCGGCACATGTAACCCCCTCAAAGAATGCCAATAAATTGGTTAAACATGATTTCCCTTTCACAAAACCATGTTGGCTCTGTCTGATGACCTTGAATTTTTCTAAATGCCCTATTATAACATCTTTAATAGCTTCTAACATTTTCCCCAAGACAGACATTAAGCTAACTGGCCTGTAGTTTCCTGCTTTCTGTCTCCCTCTCTTTTTGAATAAAGGAGCTACATTCGCTATTTTCCAATCTGATGGAACCTTCCCAGAATCTAGGGAATTTTGGGAAATTAAAACCAACGCATAAACTATCTCACTAGCCACTTCTTTTAACATCCGAGGATGAAGTCCATCAGGACCTGGGGACTTGTCAGCCCGCAGCTCCAACAATTTATTCAGTACCACTTCCCTGGTGATTGTAATTTTCTTGAGTTCCTCCCTCCCTTCCATTTCCTGACTTACAGCTTTTACTGGGATGTTACTTGTACCCTCAATAGTGAAGACCGATGCAAAATATCTGTTCAATTCACCTGCCATCTCCTTATTATTCATTATTAATTCCCCAGACTCACTTTCTATGGGACCAACACTCACTTTGTTAACTCTTTTCTTTTTAAAATCTATTGAAATTCTTACTATCTGTCTTTATATTTCTAGCTAGCTTTCTCTCGTACTCTAATTTTATTTTCCTTATCAATCTGTTAGTCATTCTTTGCTGTTTTTTATATTCTGTCCAATCTTCTGACCAGCCTCCCATCTTTGCGAAATTATAGGCTTTTTCTTCAAGTTTGATACTATCTTTAACTGTTTTAGTTAACCACGGAGGGCGGGTCCCATCACCCTTGGAATTTTTCTTCCTCATTGAAATGTATCTATTCTGTGTATTCTGAAATATCCCCCTAAATGTCAGCCATAGCATCTCTACTGACCTATCCCTTAACCTGATTTGCCAGTTCACTTTGGCTAGCTCTGCTTTCATGCCCTCATAATTGCCCTTATTTGTTTAAAATACTCGTCTTGGACCCACTCTTCTCGCCCACAAACTGAATGTAAAATTCAATCATATTATGATCATCTTAACTATAAGGTTATGAATTAATCCTATCTCGTTGCACAATACCAGGTCTAGTATAGCCTGCTCTCTGGTTGGCTCCAGAATGTATTGTTCCAAGAAATTATCACAAAAACATTCTATGTATTCCTCATCGAGGATACCTCTGCCCATCTGATTTTTCCTGTCTATGTGTAGGTTAAAATCCCCCATAATTATCGCTATACCTTTCTGACAAGCTGCAATTATTTCTTCCTTTATACCCCATCCTGCAGTGTGGTCCATGTTAGGTGGCCTGTACACCACTCCCACAAGTGACTTCTTGCCTTTCTGATTTCTCATCTCTACTCACACTGCTTCTACATCCTGGTCTCCTGAACTTAGGTTATCCCTCTCTATTGCGCTAATACCATCATTAATTAAAAAGCTAACCCTTGGCCTTTTTCTAACTTCTTGTCCTTACTAAATGCCATGTACCCTTCAATATTCAGGTCCCAATCTATGTCGTCCTGCAGCCATGTCTCTGCAATGGCTATCAGATCGTACTTATTTATTTCTATTTGTGCTCTCAGTTCATCTGTTTTGTTTCGAATGCTAAGTGCATTCAGATACAGAGCCTTTTGTTTTGTCCTTTCATTATTTTTGCAACCTCTAGCCTTATCTGTTGACTTATTTTGAGATTTGTATGCTCTGTTCCTTCCTGTTCCTATCATTTCCCATATTAATATTTTTCTCTCTTGCCCGGTCTGTACTCCTTGATTTACCATATCTTCCCAAATTTGATCCCTTGCTCCCACTATTCAGTTTAAAACCCTCTCTTAAGCCCTAGTTATGCGGCTGTTAGAACACCAGCACGGTTCAGGTGAAGACCATCCCAACAGTACAGCCACCACTTTCCCCAGCACTGGGGCCAGTGTCCCACGAACCGGAACCTACTTCTAACACACCAATCTTTGAGCCACGCATTAATTTCTCTAATCTTATTTGCCCTATGCCAACTTGCACGTGGCTCAGGTAATAATCCAGAGATTATTACCTTTGAGGTTCTGCTTCTTAATTTGGTGCCTAGCTCCTCATACTGACTATGCAGAACCTCTTTCCTTAGATTGACTGATCGAACACGTGGTTGGAGAGTTGGTGCAGGAGGGAGGGCATCAGATTTCTGAGGCATTGTGGCCGGTTCTGGGGCAGGTGGGACCTGTACAAGATGGACGGGCTACACCTTAACAGGACCGGAACTAATATCCCTGCAGGGAGATTTGCTAGTGCTGTTGGGGAGGGTTTAAACTAGCTTGTCGGGGGATGGGAACCTGAGGGGTAGCTCAAATTGGAAGGAAGTAAAACTGGTAACAGAAGGGAGAAAAGTAGTAAGTGACATTAGAAGGCAGGCGAAACAAAGGCGATCATCAACTAGGCTTAGAATGCAGACTGTCAAGACGACAAGGTTAAGGGCACTCTACCTAAATGCACACAGCATTCGCAATGAGATAGATAATTTAAAGGCCCAAATATAGGTAAATGGGTATGATCTAATTGCCATAACTGAAACATGGCTACAGGGTGACCAAGACTGGGAACTGAATATTCAACGATATTTGACATCTAGGAAGGACAGGCAAAAAAAGGAAAAGGAGGTGGTGTTGCGCTGATAATAAGGGATGGGATCTGTACATTAGTAAGGGAGGATCTCAGATCGGAAGAACAAAATGTGGAATCTGTTTGGGTGGAGCTAAGAAACAGCAAAGGGCAGCAAACATGAGGAGTTGTTGTTTATGGCCACTAAACAGTAGTGGTAGTGTGGGGCATGGCATTAATTAGGAGATTAGAGAAGCATGTAGCATGGATAATATAGTGATTAAGGGTGACATCAATCTGCATATAGACTGGGTAAACTGAATGAGCACTAATGCTATGGAGGACTGGTTTCTGGAGTATTAGGGATGGTTTTCTAGAGCAGTATGTTGAGGAACCGACTAGAGAACAGGCTATTTTAGATCTAGTATTATATAATGAGAAAGGACTAATTAATAATCTTCTTGTAAAAGAACCTCTAGGTAGGAGGTTAATATGTTAGAATTTTACATTATGTTTGAAAGTGAGGTAGTTCAATCTGAAGCCAGAGTGTTAAATTTGAACAAAGGAAATTATGAAGGTATGAGGGGCAAAGTAGCTGAAGTGGATTGGGAAAATACATTAAAAGGTATGACAGTGCATAGGCAATGGATAGTCGTTAAAGAAATATTACATAGTTTACAACAACTATACATTCCTTCAAGGCACAAAAACGCCAAAAGTAAAGGCAGTCAACCGTGGATAACAAGGGAAATTAAGGATTGTATAAGATTAAAAAAGGCCTATAAAATTGCCAGAAATAGTAGTAAATATGAGGATTGGGAGAATTTTACAATACAGCAAAGGAGGACAAAGTAACTGATAAAGGGAGAATAGAATATGAATGTAAGCTAGCAAATAATATAAAAACAGACTGTAAAAGCTTCTATAGGTACATAAAAAGGAAACATTTGGCTAAGACAAATGTGGGACCATTACAGGAAGAGTAGGGAGAATTTATAATGGGGAATAGAGAAATGGCAGCGAAGCTAAATGATTACTTTGTGTCTGTCTTCACTGAGGAAGATACAAGAAATCTCCCAGAATTAGAGATCCAAGGGATTAGGGTGAATGAGGAATTGAAGGAAATTAGTATTAGTAAGAAGATTGTCTTGGAGAAATTAATGGGGCTGAAGGTTGACAAGTCCCCAGGACCTGATATTCTACATCCCAGAGAGTTGAAAGAGGTAGGTATGGAGATAGCGAATGCATTGATCATCTTCCAAAATTCAGTAGATTCTGGAGCGGTTCCTGCAGATTGGAAGGTCACAATTGTCACCCCACAATTTAAGAAGGGAGGGAGAGAGAAAACAGGGAATTACAGACCTGTTAGCCTTACAACTAGTCATGGGAGTCAGTTGCCAGTGATCGCCAGAGCTGGCGGACGCCATAAAGGCGGGGCTAAAGTGTGGCGAGTCGAAGCGACTTAGCAGTTGGCAGGAAAAAAGACTGAAGCGCAAGGTGAGAGCCAACTGTGTAACAGCCCCGGCAGCCATTTTTATCTGCAATGCCTGTGGAAGAGTCTGTCACTTAAGAATTGGATTTTATAGCCACTCCAGGCACTGCTTCACAAACCACTGACCACCTCTAGGCACTTACCCATTGTCTCTCGAGACAAGGAGGCCAAAGAAGAAGCCTTACATCAGTCGTTGGGAAAATGCTAGAATCTATTCTAAAATGGATACTTTGATTGTAACGTTTGGGCATAGTCAACATGAATTTATGAATGGGAAATCATGTTTGACGAACCTGTGGGAGTTTTTTTTGAGGATGTTACTGACAGAATTGATAAAGTGGACGTGGTATACTTGCATTTTCAGAAGGATTTTGATAAAGTCCCCCACAGGAGGTTGGTTAGCAAAATTAAAGCACATGGGATAGGAAGCTGGCATGGATTGAGGATTGGTTAACAGCAGAAAGTAGGAATAAATAGGTCATTCTCGCGTTGACAGGCTAGTGGGGTACCGCAGGAATCAGTGCTTGGGCCCCAGCTGTTCACAATATACAACAATGATTTGGATGTGGGGACCAAATCTAGTATTTTCAAGTTTGCGGATGACACAAAACTAGGTGGGAATGTGTGTTGTAAGGAAGATGCAAAGCTGCTTCAAGGGGATTTGGACATACTTCATGAATGGGCAAGAATGTGGCAGATGGAATATAATGTGGAAAAATGTGAGGTTATCCACTTTGGTAGGAGGAACAGAGGTGCAGAGTATTTCTTCAATGGTAAGAGATTAGTAAGTGTCGATATACAAAGGGACCTGGGTGTCCTTGTCAATAAGTCACTGAAAGCTAAAATGCAGGTGCAGCAAGCAATTAGGAAGGTTAATAGTATGTTAGCCTTTATCGCAAGAGGATTTGAGTACGGGAGTAGTGAAGTCTTGCTTCAATTGTATAGAACCTTGGTTAGACAGCACTTGGAATACTGTGTGCAGTTTTGGTCCCCTTAACTTAGGGAGGATATTATTGCTATAGAGGGAGTGCAACCAAGGTTCACCAGTCACGTTCCCAGGATGGCAGGACTGTCCTAAGAGGAGATTGGGGAAACTGGGCTTGTATTCTCTAGAGTTTTGAAGAATGAGAGGTGATCTCATTGAAACCTACAAAATACTTAAAGGGATAGACAAGGTAGATGCAGGTAAGATGCTTCCCGTGGTTGGGAGTCTAGAACCAGGGGGCACAATTTCAAAATAAGGGGGAAGCCACTTAGGACAGAGATGAGAAGCAATTTCTTTCCTCAGAGGGTTATGAATCTTTGGAATTCTCTACCCCAGAGGGCTATGGAAGCTCAGTCATTGAGTATGTTTAAAGCAGAGATTGACAGATTTCTAAATACCAATAACATAAACGGATATGAAGATAGTGTGGGAAAAAGGCATTGAAGTGGATGATCAGCCATGATCGTACTGAATGGCAGGACAGACTTGATGGGCTGAATAGCCCACTCCTGCTCCTATGTTCCT
Source organism: Heterodontus francisci (assembly GCF_036365525.1). Lineage (NCBI taxonomy): Eukaryota > Metazoa > Chordata > Chondrichthyes > Heterodontiformes > Heterodontidae > Heterodontus > Heterodontus francisci. Next base: position 126,060,145 of record NC_090372.1, on the reverse strand, counting down.
ACGTTCCCATGACACATGATCCTCAGAGAAAAAAAATTCTCCTCATCTCTGTCTTAAATGGGTGACCCCTTGTTTTTAAATAGTGACCCCTGGTTCTAGATTCTCCCACAAGGTGAAACATCCTTTCCACATCCACCCTGTCAAGACCCCTCAGGATCTTATATGTTTCAATCAAGTCGCCTCTTACTCTTCTGAACTCCAGCAGATACAAGCTCAGCCTGTCCAACCTTTCCTCGTAAGACAACCCTCCCATTCCAGGTATCAGTCTAAAAAACCTTCTCTGAACTGCTTCCACCCCATTTACATCCCCCCTTAAATAAGGAGACCAGTACTATACACAGTATTCCAGATGTGATCTCACCAATGCCCTGTATAGCTGAAGCATAACCTTCCTACATTTGTATTCAATTCCCCTCACAATAAACAATTACATTCTATTAGTTTTGCTAATTACATGCTGTACCTGCATACTAACCTTTTGCGATTCATGCACTAGGACACCCAGATCCCTTTTCATCTCAGAGCTCTGCAATCTCTCACCATTTAGATAATATACTTTTTTATTCTTCCTGCCAAAATGGACAATTTCACAATTTCCCACATTATACTCCATTTACCAGATCTTTACCCACTCACTTCACCTGTCTATATTCCTTTGTAGCCTCATGTCCTCTTCACTACTTACTTTCCTACCTATCTTTGTGTCATCAGCAAATTTAGCAACCATACCTTCGGTCCCTTCATCCAAGACTTTTATATAAATTGTAAAAAGTTGAGGCCCCAGCTCTGATCCCAGTGGCACACCACTCATTACATCTTGCCAACCAGAAAAATGACCCATTTAGCCTGCTCTCTGTTTCCTGTTAGCTAGCCAATCTTCTATCCATGCCAATATGTTACCCCCTACACCATGAGCCTTTAATTTCCGCAATAACCTTTGATGTAGCAACTTATCAAATACCTTTTGGAAATCTAAGTACAGTACATCCACTGATTCCCCTTTATCCACAGCACATGTTATGTCTTCAAAAAACTCCAGTAAATTGGTTAAACATGATTTCACTTTCACAAAACTATGTTGACTCTTCCTGTTTACCTTGAATTTTTCTAAGTGTTCTAAATTATAACATTTTACAGCATAGGAGGTCATTCCGCCATTTCCCAAAGTAAATTATTTACTTACATCCATTCCCCTATCCTTTCCTTATTTCAGCGGGAGGAGAGGATTTGAAAAGAATGGCAAAAGCTCAGAGATTCGGAGAGAAGCAGTGAGAGAGGAAAGGATTTAGCATGCAACTTGAACAGAGCGCTGGGAGTTCGGGGAAGAAACAAACTGATTGGTGAGTATATGGTAAGTGGTTAAGGTCTATTCTATTTCTAACGTTTTAAATAGTATAGGAACTCGTCACAAAGTTAATAAAATACAGATGAAAAATAATTTAATAAAATAATTACGTAGTTAATTAAAACACAGTAAGTATGGCAGGACAGGTGATTTGTTGCAGCTGCAGCTCCTGGATGCCAGCATGATCCAGGGCAAACACGTCTGCAGTAAGTGTTTGCGGCTTGAGGAGCTTTGGCTCAGAGTCATCGCTTTGGAGGCCAAGCTGCAGACACTGCGACACATTAGGGAGGGGGATAGTTACCTGAACACTTTGTACCAGGAGGCGGTCACACCCCTTAGGATAGGGTCTTCTGATTTGGTCAGTGGTCAGAGACTGGAGAGTGTGGCTGCAGTTGTGGCAGGCAAGGGGATCCAGAGTGCAGGAGCCTCAGACTTTGCAATTATGCAACAGGTCTGAGGTACTTTCAGCTTGTTTGGATGAGTGGGGGCTGCAGGGTGGATGAGCTAACTAACCACGGCACCATGGTACAGGAAACCATTCACGTGGGGGGAGCAAAAAAGGAATGTAGTGGTAGTAGGGGACAGTATAGTGAGGGGGATTGACACTGTTCTTTGCAGCAAAGAGTGAAAAGCCAGATGGCTATGTTGCTTGCCCAGTGCCAGGGCTTGGGACATCTGCTCAGGGCTGGAGAGGAACATACAGTGGGAGGGGGAGGATCCAGTCATCGTGGTCCATGTAGGTACCAATGATATAGGTAGGACAAGAAAGGAAGCTCTGCATAGTCAGTATGAGGAGCTAGGAATCAAATTAAGCAGAATCTCAAAGATAATAATTTCTAGATTATTACCTGAGCCACTTGCAAATTGGCACAGGGCAAAGAAGATTAGAGAAATGAATGCGTGGCTCAAAGACTGGTGTGGTAGAAGTGGGACACTGACACCAGTACTGGGGAAAGAGGAGGTTGTACCGTTGGGATGATCTACACCTGAACCGTGCTGGGGCTGGTGTTCCAGCGAGCTGCATAACTCAGGAAGTAGAGAGGGTTCTAAACTAAATAGTGGGGCAATGGGTCAAATTTGGGAAGATGTGGCAAATCAAAGACCAGAGACAAGGCAAGAGAGAAAGGTATTCATATGGGAAATGATAGACTGTGACAAGAAGGGATAGAGAGTAAAATCTAACAGTAAATCAGCAGTCAAGGCTAGACGTTACAAAAATAATAAAAGGACAAAACTAAAGGCTCTGTACCAGAATGCAGGTAGCATTGGAAACAAACTGATGAACTGATAGTGCAAATAGAAATAAGTACAATCTGAAAGCTATTAGAGTGACACGACTGCAAGATGACATAGATTGGGACCTGAATATTAAAGGATACATGGCATTTGGGAAGGACAGAAAGCTAGGAAAAGGTGGAGGGATGGCTCTGTTAAGTAAAGGTGGTATTAACACATTAGAAAGGGATGACCTAAGTTCAGGAAAACAGGATGCAGAAGGAGTTTGGGTAGAGATGAGAAATGATAACAGCAGGAAGTCACTCATGGGAGTCTGTACAGGCCCCCTAATAGTAACCACATGGTAGGACTGAGAATAAAGGAAGAAATAATGGGAGCTTGTCAGAAAGGTACGTCGATAATCATGGGGAATTTTAATCTACATAAAGACGTGAAAAATCAGATGGGCAAAGGCAGCCTAGGAGTTTATAGAATGTTTTCGGGATAGTTTCTTAGAACAGCACGTTCTGGAGCCAACCAGAGGGCAGGCTATACTAGACCTGGCATTGTGCAACGAGATAGGATTAATTCATGACCTCGTAGTGAAGGTGCCCCTAGGTAGCAGCGATTATAATATGATTGAATTTTACATTCAGTTTGAGGGAGAGAAAAATGGGTCCAAGACTAGTATTTTAAACTTTAGTAAAAGCAATTATGAGGGCATGAAAGCAGAGCTAGCCAAATTGAATTGGCAAATTAGGTTAAGTGATAGATCAATAGAGATGCAGTGGCAGACATTCAGGGGGATATTTCAGAGTACACAGAATCGATACATTCCAATGAGAAAGAAAAACTTTAAGGGGAGGACCCACTATATGTGCTTAACTAAAAAAAGTTAAAGATGGTATCAAACAAAGAAAAAGCATATAATTGTGCAAAGATGGGTGGCAGGTCAGACATAATATAAAGAACAGCAAAGAATGACTAAAAGATTAATAAGGAGGGAAAATAATTAGAATATGAGGAAAAGCCAGCTAGAAATATAAAAACAGATAGTCAGAGTTTCTATAGATATTTAAAAAAGAAAAGTGTTAACAAAGTGGGCGTTGGTCCTATAGAAATTGAGTATGGGAAATTAATAATGGAAAATAAGAAAATGGCAGATGAATTGAAAAGTTTTTTTAAAAAATCGGACTTCACTATAGAGGATACAAGTAACATCCCAGAAATAGCTGTAAATCAGGAAATGGAACAGAGGGAGGATCTCAAGAAAATTACGATCACTAGGGAAGTGTTAGTGAATGAATTGTTGGAGCTGCGGGTTGACAAGTCCTCAGGTCCAGATGGACTTCATCCTAGGGTGTTAAAAGAAGTGGCTAATGAGATAGCTGGTTTTAATTTTCCAAAATTCCCTAGATTCGGGGAAGGTTCCATTGGATTGGAAAATAGCCAATGTAACTTCTTTATTCAAAAAGGGAGGGAGACAGAAGTAGGGAACTACAGGCCAGTTAGCTTAACATCTGCATTAGGGAAAATAAGACGTTATAGCAGGGCACTTAGAAAAATTCAAAGTAACCAGGCAGAGTCAACATGGTTTTGTGAAAGGGAAATCACGTTTAACCAATTTATTGGAGTTCTTTGAAGAAGTAACATGTGCAGTGGATAAAGGGGAACCGGTAGATGTACTGTACTTAGATTTCCAGAAGGCATTTGATAAGGTGCCACATCAAAGGTTATTGCGGAAATTAAAAGCTCATGGTGTAGGGGGTAACATATTGGCATGGATAGAAGATTGGCTAGCTAACAGGAAACACAGAGCAGGTTAAATGGGTCATTTTTCTGGTTGGCAAGATGTAATGAGTGGTGTACCGCAGGGATCAGTGCTCGGGCCTCAACTTTTTACAATTTATATAAAAGACTTGGATGAAGGGACCGAAGGTATGGTTGCTAAATTTGCTGATGACACAAAGATAGGTAGGGAAGTAAGTTGTGAAGAGGACATGAGGCTACAAAGGAATATAGACAGGTGAAGTGAGTGGGCAAAGATCTGGTAAATGGAGAAAATATGAGAAAATGTGAAATTATCCATTTTGGCAGGAAGAATAAAAAAGTATATTATTTAATTGGTGAGAGATTGCAGAGCTCTGAGATGCAGAGGGTCTGGGTGTCCTAGTGTATGAATCACAAAAGGTTAGTATGCAGTTTCTGCAAGTAATTAGGAAAGCTAATAGAATGCAACTGTTTATTGCAAGGGGAATTGAATGCAAAAGTAGAGAGGTTATACTTCAATTATACAGGGAATTGGTGAGACCACATCTGGCGTATTGGTGTCCTTAGTCAAAGAAGGCTATAAATGCAGTTCAGAGAAGGTTTACTAGACTAATACCTGGAATGGGCGGGTTGTCTTACGAGGAAAGGTTGAACAGGCTAGGCTTGTATCCGCTGGAGTTTAGGAGAGTAAGAGGCGACTTGTTTGAGGGGTCTTGACAGGGTGGATGTAGAAAGGATGTTTCCCCTTGTGGGAGAATCTAGAACCAGGAGTCACACTTAAACATAAGGGGTCACCCAAATAAGGCAGAGATGAGCAGAATTTTTTCTCTGAGGATTGAGTGTCTTTGGAACTATCTTCCTCAAAAGGCACTGGAAGCAGTCTTTAAATATTTTTAAGGCAGAGGTAGATAGATTCTTGATAAGCAAGGGGATGAAAGGTTATCAGGTGTAGGCGGGAATGTGGAGTCGAGGTTAGAATCAGATCAGCCATGATCTTGTTGAATGGCGGAGCAGGCTTGAGGGGCTGAGTAGCCTACTCCTGCTCCTAATTCGTATCTCCTTTGAAATGTTTGTTCTCCAAATATTTATCCATTTCCCTTTTAAAATTATAAATTCGGTTCCCATGAGTTTCGGGTAGATCATTACACATCCCAACAACCCTCTGGATGAAAATCATGTCTCCTAACTGCTTCACTCTTTTCACTATGTTAAACTTAAGCCCTCTAGTTATTGATTCAATCAATGGAAACTAGTTTTCCTGATCGACCTCACCAAATTTTCTCAATTTTGATCACCTCTATCAGATCCCCTTACTTTTCATTGTTGTAAAGTAAAAAAAGCCCATTTTTTGTAACCAAAGTATCACATCCCTTGCATCATTTTAGTAAATACTTTGTGCATCCTATCAAGGCATTGACATTCTTCCCAAAGTGATATGGCCAAAAATTAATATTCTGACAGACAGACCAATGATTGTAGAGATCTCTAAGTAACTTGACTCCTCAACTCTCCTTGAAGTTTTACTATAAAGTGTATATGCTCTCTTAGTCTTCCTCAAAGAGTTCTTTTAAATAACTTGCCTTTTACAAAGGATGCTGGCTTCCCTTAATTAATTTAGGCCTTTCTAGGTATTGTAGAGGATCAACAATGATCTTGTTGAATGGTGGAGATGGCTCATAGGGCCAAATGGCCCACTCAAGCTCCTATTTATGTTCTTATGCATTATTTTTATCTTGTTGCATGGTTTCCAGAAGCTATCCATTACCAGTTTAGGCTGATAAATCTATAGATATCTGCTTCATTCCTTTTTGAACAATTGTTACATTGGCAACCGTCCATATACAATCATATTTGAAAAATTAGTCAGAGCCTCTGCTCTTTCATTTCTGACTTCTCAGTATTTCATCAGGGCCCAATACTTTTTCCATAGCGTTCCACTAGGTTTTTCAATATTACTTCCTAACTTAGTTGTTTTACCTAATTGGTCTGCACTGAGTGTCAAGAAGGGAGTTTGGTAAGTGATGGTATTTAAGGGTTACTCTCTCTAGTCTATGTTATTTTGTTTAAATTTAGCAATTAACTAAAATTACTGTTTAAAAGGAAAGTTAAGTTTCTTACAGTTTTAAATAGGGGTATACAGGCTCAGTAGCTGTAGCTAGTTAATTAGGTAGCTAGCTTAAACTAGTTTCTGAGTTCTAGCAAAGCTGATACATCATTGTTTTCAGAGTGTATAAATTCAGGGGTCTCTGAGTACAGCTCAAGTGCACAGAGTGTGAAGAAGGGAGCTTGGTAAGTGAGGGAGTTTGTTAAGGAGGGGAACTATAAATTAAGAAAAATCAATTAAATTTAATTGAGAGAGAGAGAGGGAGAGCGCGAGAAAGCGCATGAGCGAATGGGAGAGTTCACTGGGAATCAACGAGAAGGGAGCATGGCTAGTTGATGCTACACCCAGTCTGCTGGCGCTGGGAAAGAAAAATCGAGGTGTGGCATCACAGGGAGGCAGGAAGGTGATTGGCTGGGTGAGACTTCGGAGCTACAAACAGCATGAGAGGGGAGAGCGCAGCAAGGCACAGGGAGCTAGTCAGTGAGTATCTGGTAGGTATTTTCTTACTTCTGCTGAATTTTATTTTTTCTCTAACATTTAAGTCTATCTATTAAGTAGAAGCTAAAATACCAGTAGTTGGTAGGTGGTTATTCGTTTGTTTGTTTTATTTATAAACATTTTGTGTTTATTTAACTTCCAATTTAGTGCAGTAAATAAATAATTCGAGGCATAGCAGGGCTGCTCACACCAATCAAATGCACATCCTGCGCTTGGGGGGGACTCCAGGACCCTACCCATGTCCTGGACAATAACATGTGCAGAAAGTGCCACTAAAAGCAAAGACTCGAGTGCTGAATCTTGGAACTCAAGGAGCAGCTGGTGTCACTGAGGTTCATTTGCGAGGATGAGAGACATGTGCATAGCACATTTCAGGAGATGGTCGTCCTGCAGCTTAAGAGAGCGCAGGCAGAGGGGGACTAGGTGGATGCCAGACAAACAAGGAGGACAAGGCAGGTAGTGCAGGAGCCCCCGGAGGGCATCTCACTTTTTAACTGGTATGGGTTCTGAGTACCGATGGGAGAGAGGGTTCCTCTGGAGAGTGCGAGAGTCACGACCAGAGCACCATGGGTGGCTCAGCTGTGCAGGAAGGGAGGAGAAAAGACAGGAGAGCAATAGTGGTAGGGGATTCTATAGTTAGGGGAACAGACGTGATTCCAGGATGGTATGTTGCCTCCCTGGTGCAAGAGTCATGGATATCACTGAGCGGCTACAGAGCATTCTAGAGGGCGAGGGTGCACAACCATAGGTCTTGGTCCACATTGGTACCAATGATAAAGGAAGAAAAAGGGATGAGGTCCTGCAGGCTGAGGTTAGGGAGCTAGGAAAGAGATTAGCAAGTAATCTCTGGATTAATCCCAAGGCCACATGTTAGTGAGGATAGAAATAGGAGAATACAGCAGATGGCTGGAGAGATGGTGCAGGAGGGAGGGCTTCAGATTTCTGGGGCATTGGGACCGGTTCTGGAGAAGGTGGGACCTGTACAAGCTGGACTATTTATACCCGAATAGGACCGGAATGAATATCCTTGCAGGAAGGTTTGCTAAGTGCTGTTGGCAATGGGAACCTGAGGGCAGTTTCAGATAGGACAAATTCAGAGCAGGGAATAGGATGCAGAAAATTAGCAAGTGACTCTGAAAGACAGAAGAAGCAAAGGTTAAAAAGTGTAAAGCACAGGAATTTGGCAGTGTTAAAATGTATTAATTAAATACAAGGAGTAGAGCAAATAAAGCCGATGAGCTGAGGGCACAGATAGACACATGGCAGCATGATATCATTGCTATAACTAAAGCTTGGCTTAAAGAGGGGCAAAAATGGCAACTCAACATCTCTGGATATAGATTTTTCAGGCAAGATAAGAGAGGAGGATAAAAAAGGAGGGGGGGGGGGGTGTAGCATTATTGGTTAAATAATCAGTTACAGCTGTGAGGAGGGATGATATGCTAAATCAATCATCAAACGAGGCCAAATGGGTGGAGCTCAGAAATAAAAAAAAGGGACAGCCACACTACGAGGAGTGTACTGTAGACCCCTAAATAGTGAGAGGGAGATAGAAGAATATGTAAGCAAATTTCTGAGTGCAGAAACAATAGGACAATAATAGTTGGGGATTTCAACTACTCTAATATCAACTGGGATACAAACAGTATGAGGGGCACAGAGGGTACAACATTTTTGAACTGCATTCAAGAGAACTTTTTTAGCCAGCACGTAACAAGCCCAACAAGAAGAGGCACAATTCTAGATTTAGTCTTAGGAAATGAAGCTTGGCAATGGATGACGTCACAGTTGGAGATAGTGACCATAATACAGTTGAATTTAGCATTATTATGGAAAAGGACAAAGATGGAACAGGAGCAAAGTTCTAAATTGGGGGACGGCAAATGTTACAAAGCTGAGAGGTGATCTGGCGAAAGTGGACTGGATACACCTACGTAAAGGAAAATCAGTGGCAAACCAATGGGAGACATTCAAAAGTGAGATTCTACAGGCACAGTGTAGACATGGAAAGAAAAAGGGTGGTACTGCCAAATGGAGAGCCCCCTGGTTAGCTAGAAGCATACAGGGCAAGATAAAGCAGAAAAAGAAAGCTTATGACAGTCACAAAAAATTAATACTTTAGAAAGCCTAGAGGAGTATAGGAAGTGCAGAGTTAAGTAAAAAGGGAAATTAGGAAAGCAAAGAGAGAACATGTAAAAATATTGGCAGGTAAAAATCAAGGAAAACCCAAAGATGTTTTATCAGTACATTAAGAGTAAGAGAATAACGAAGGAAAGGGTAGGGCCAGAGATGTACAAGTAACTTATGCATGGATACAGAAGATGTGGGCAGGGTTCTGAATGAGTACTTTGTCTCTGTCTTCACAAAGGAGAGGGATGATGCAGACATTGTAGTTAAAGAGGAGTAGTATGAAATATTAGATACGATAAGCATGAGAGAGCAAGTACTAGAGGGTCCGCCATCCTTGAAAGTGGATAAATCACCAGTGCCGGTTGGATTGTATCCCAGGCTGTTAAAGGAAGTCAGGGAGGAAATAGCGGATGCTCTGAGGATCATTTTCAAATCCTCACTAGATATAGGCAAGGTACCAAAGGACTGGAGGTCTGCGAATGTTGTGTCATTGTTTAAAAAAGATGCGAGGGATAGGCCAAATAATTATAGGCCCGTCAGTCTGACCTCAGTAGTGGGCAAATTATTAGAATCAATTCTGAGATAGGAAAAACTGTCACTCAGAAAGGCACGGATTAATCAGGGATAGTCAGTATGGATTTATTAAGGGAAGGTCGTGTCTTACTAACTTAATTGACTATTTTGAGGAAGTAACAAGACAGATTGATGAGGGTAGTGCAGTGAATGTTGTCTACATGGATCTTAGTATGGCGATTGACAGGGTCCCACATGGCAGACTGGTCAGAAAAGTAAACGCCCATGGGATACAGAAGAATGTGGCGAGTTGGATCCAAAATTGGCTCAGTGACAGGAAACAAAGGGTGGATGTTTTTGTGAATGGAAAGTAGTTTCCAGTGGCCTTTCACGGGGTTCAGTGTTGGGTCCCTTGCTGTTTGTGGTATATATTAATGATTTGGACTTAAATGTAGGAGGCACGATTGGGAAATTTGCAGATGACACAGAAACTGGCCGTGTAGTTGATAGTGAAGAGGATAGCTGTAGGCTCCAGAATGATATCAATGGTTTGGTTGAGTGGGTGGAAAACTGGCAAATGGAATTCAATGCGGAGAAGTGTGAGACAATGCATTTGGGGAGGGCAAACAAAGAAAGGGAATACACAATAAACAGGAGGATATTTAGAAGGGTAGAAGAAGTGAGAGACCTTGGAGTGCATGTCCACAGGTCCTTGAAGGTGGCAGGACAGGTAAATAGAGTGAAGAAGGCATATGGAATGCTATCTTTTATTGGCTGAGGTATAGGATACAAAAGCAGGGACGCGATGCTGGAGCTGTATAAAATGCAGTTTAGGCCACAGCTGGAGTATTGCGTACAGTTCTGGTCACATTACAGGAAGGATATAATTGCTCTGGAGAGAGTACAGAGGAGATTTACAAGATTGTTGCCAGGGCTTGAAAATTGCAGTTATGAGGAAAGACTGGAAATGCTAGGGCTGTTTTCCTTATAGCAGAGGAGGCTGAGGGGTGACTTAATTGAGATGTACAAAATTATGAGGGGCCTAGACAGAGTACACAGGAAGGACCCGTTTCCCCTAGTGGAGAGGTCAATTACCAGGGGCCCAGATATAAGGTGACTGGTAGAAGGATTAGAGGGAACATGAGGAATAACTTTTTCTCCCAGAGGGTGGTGGGTGTCTGGAATTTGCTGTCCAAATCAGTGGTGGAGGCAGAAACCCTCAATTTATTTAAAAGTTACCTACCTGGACCTGCACCTGAAGTGCTGTAACCTGAAGGCTACGGACCAGGTGCTGGAAGGTGGGATTCGAATGGGTGTCACTTTTTTCAGCCAGCGCAGACATGATGGGCTGAATGGCCTCTTTCTGTGCCGTAACCTATGGTTCTAATTGCTCCATCTCCTCCTGTACCTTTACAACAACAACTTATACTTGTCTAGTACCTTTTAAATAGAAAAATATCCCAAGGTGCTTCACAGAGGTTGTTACATTTTCATAACCTGTTTTAAAACTAACTAATCAAATATCCCCACTAGCTTTGCTTCAGATATTTTAGCATGAGGGCTGATGTGAGATCTATCTGTACATGTGACCAAAGACATTTTCTAAGCAGAGAGTGTACAATGCGGATTCACCAGAATAATATCAGTACTTAGAGAGTTAAATTGAGGGAAGATTGCCTAAAGCTGGCTTGTATTCCCTTGAGTTTACAAGGTTAATGGGGTTGGAAGAAGGTTGGCCATTACTAATTGACCATTTTCCCCTCAGACCCATACGGCAAGTTAAAATGCCCTTGTGAAATGCTAGCTCTTGATGTACTAACTGAGCTCATATTGTTTGGGAACAGATTGTGCTTGTAGCTGCAAGGACCAGAAACTTAGATAACAGATGATTAACAGCACATTATGGTCAGGGACAAGGCCAGTTTGTACGTTTATTTGGTTTATTTGGGATAGTTATCATGCTAGCGGTCAGTGGTTGTGAGAATCATCATGGTGGTTGAAGGTCCACAGCTGAGCAGGCAACCTCCAGGAGTTGAGGCCAATCACCTCGAGCCTAGGAACCAGGTTGTATTGTTTGCTTGTCATTTAATGTGATTGGAAATGCTGGTATTATTACAGTACCTACAGCACAGAAACAGGCCATTTGGCCTAACAGGTTCACATCAGTGTTTATCAGCATTCCTCCCATCTTCATCTAAATCCATCAATATATCCTTCAATTCCCCTGGCTGGAGAATCTAGAACTAGGGGTCATAATCTCAGGATAAAGGGTCGGCCATTTTAGGACTGGAGATGAGGAGAAATTTATTTTACTCAGATGGTTGTGAATCTTTGGAATTCTCTACCAGAGGGCTGTGGATGCTCAGGCGATGAGTATATTCAAGACTGGGATTAAGCGTTTTGGGCACTAAGAGAATCAAGGGAATGCAGGTTGGCAGGAAAGTGTAGATGATGTAAAAGTTCAACCATGAATAGCAGAGCAGGCTCGAGGGGGTGTGTGGTTTACTCCTGCTCCTATTTCTTATAAACTTATATTCCTTTCTCACTCACATGCATATCTAGCTTCTCCTGACATGCATCCAATATTCGCCTCAACTTCTCCTTGTGGTAGTGAGGTCCAACAACGCTCTGAAGAAGTCTCTCCTGAATTTCCTATTGGACTTATTAGTGACGATCTTACATTTATGATCCCGAGTTCTGGTCTCCCCCACAAGTGGAAAATTTTTTTCTACATCTATCCTATCAAACCCTTTCATAATCTTGAACACTTCTATCAGATCACCTCTTAATCTTTTTTCTAGAGAAAAAAAGAGCCTGATCAATCTTTCCTGATGGATATAACCTGTCAAGTTCTTGCATTATCCTTGTAAATCTTTTCTGCACCTTCTCCAGTGCCTCTGTTTGCTTTTTATAGTATGGAGACCAGAACTGTTTGTAATTCTGTAATATTATGACACTCTTGTGAGTCTCTATATAAGCTTGTTGAATAACCACTCGGGTTTGAATCATACAAAACCTACTGCTGAAGGACTAACAACCTTTGGTTATGCTAGTAACCACAGAATCAAAACTGCTAACAGAACTATCAGAGAAAAAAAAAGGACACCAAACCACAGGAAGAGATACCAAGAGACACCAAACTTTTAATTTTCAGTACCACAATATTCTCCGACAACTGAGCAACGTTCCTAGTAAGCTATCCTGGAGTGCTGCTGCGCCACAGCCTGGAAGTTACCGCATAGGCCTTGATAAACCAAAGTAAAAATAAACTGCCCACACGCTGCAACTGAGGCTCATTCACTCATTTAGAATTACCTCTTCTACAGCACTGAAACAGCAAAGCAAAGTCACGAACATCGCTAACTCTGTTGCATTATTCCTTCTCGTCTTCTCTACAGCCTTTGACAAATTCAGGCACATTATATCCTCTTCCATTGACTCATCTGTTTTCTAGTTCAGTGGAACAATGCTGGCTTATTTTTGCTCTCACCAATCCAACTGTAACCTGTTCGTCTCTACCAAAGCCTTTCCTTCCCACCCTACCATGGATCCATTCTTACCCCCTTGCTCATCTACAAACTGCCTCTTCTTGGAGTCATCTGCAGACATGACGTCAGCTTTCACATGGAGGCTGATGACACCCAACTCGAAATCCCCACCAATTTTCTCATCCCCTCCCCTAACTATTACATCAGATTGCTTGTTGGCAATGGAGTGCGCTGCCCGAGATTGTGGTGGAGGCAGATTCAATTGAAGTATTCAAAAGGCAATTAGACTGTTATATGAAAAGGAAAAATGTGCAGGGTTACGGGGAGAAGGCAGGGGAGTGGCACTAGGTGTCTTGCTCATTTGGAGAGCCGGTGCAAACACGATTGGCCAAACGGCCTCCTTCTGCGCTGTAACAATTCTGTGATTCTGAATTCTGTGAATTCAGTCTGACACCAGTTGCAAATTCCTCCTGCTAAACATTGGGTAGGTTGAAGCCATCGTCATTGGCCCCCGCTACAAACACTGTATCCTCGTCACAGACTGCATCACCCTCCTTTCCATTGTCTCAAGCTAAACCAGGCCACAACTACAGCACCCATTCCACCAAGCTTAGCTTTGGATCCAATATCCTAATCCAATAATCTCTCCATCACAAAAGCCTCTAAATTCCACCTCTGTAAACGCTCACTTCTGCTCCAATATCAGCTAGTTCCTGTGAAGGTGAAGGGTAGCACCAACAAGTCCAGGGAACCCTGGATGTCAAGGGATACAGAGAATTGGAAAAGGGAAAAAAAGAGGCGGCTAATGGCAGATTTAGAGTGCTGAAAACAATGGAGGCCCTGGAGGAGTATAGAAAGTGTGGGGGGGGGGGGGGGGGGTACTTAAAAAAGTAATGAGGAGAGCGAAGAGGGGACATGAAAAAACACTGGTGGGCAAGATAAAGGAAAATCCCAAGGTGTTTTATAAGTATATTAAGGGCAAGAGGATAACTAGGGACCAAAGTGGCAATCTGTGTGTGGACCCGGAGGACATAGGTGAGGTTTTAAATGATTTAAATGGGCGGCACAGTGGCTAGCACCGCAGCCTCACAGCTCCAGGGACCCGGGTTTGATTCCAGGTACTGCCTGTGTGGAGTTTGCAAGTTCTCCCTGTGTCTGCGTGGGTTTTCTCTGGGTGCTCCGGTTTCCTCCCACAAGCCAAAAGACTTGCAGGTTGATAGGTAAATTGGCCATTATAAATTGTCACTAGTGTAGGTAGGTGGTAGGGAAATATAGGGACAGGTGGGGATGTTTGGCAGGAATATGGGATTAGCGTAGGATTAGTATAAATGGGTGGTTGATGTTCGGCACAGACTCGGTGGGCCGAAGGGCCTGTTTCAGTGCTGTATCTCTAATCTAAGAATTACTTTTCATCTGTGTTCACTATGGAGAAGGACGATGCAGGTGTAAAGATCAGGGAGCGAGATTGTGATATACTTGAACAAATTAGCATTGGAAGGGAGGAGGTATTAGCGGGCTTAAAAGTGGATAAATCCCCAGGCCCAGATGAGATGTATCCCAGGCAAGGGAGGAGATAGCAGGGGCTCTGACACAAATTTTCAAATCCTCTCTGGCCACAGGAGAAGTACCAGAGGACTGGAGGACAGCGAATGTGGTACCATTATTCAAGAAGGGTAGCAGGGATAAACCAGGTAATTACAGGCCAGTGAATCTAATATCATTGGTAGGGAAATTATCGGAAAAAATTCTGAGGGACAGGATTAATCTCCACTTGGAGAGGCAGGGATTAATCAGGGATAGTCAGCATGGCTTTGCTAGTGGGAGATTGTGTCCAACAAACTTGATTGAATTTTTCGAGGAGGTGACTAGGTGTATAGATGAGGGTAAAGCAGTTGATGTAGTCTACATGGACTTCAGTAAGGCTTTTGATAAGGTCCCGTATGGGAGATTGGTTAAGAAGGTAAGAGCCCATGGGGTCCAGGGCAATTTGGCAAATTGGATCCAAAATTGGCTTAGTGGCAGGAGGCAGAGGGTGAGAGTCGAGGGTTGTTCTTGTGAGTGGAAGCCTGTGACCAGTGGTGTACCGCAGGGATCGGTGCAGCGACCCTTGCTGTTTGCAGTGTACATTAATGATTTAGATGTGAATATAGGAGGGATGACTAGTAAGTTCTGAGATGACACGAAAATTGGTGGTGTCGTAAATAGTGAGGAGGAAAACCTTAGTTTACGATATAGATGGGCTGGTAAGATGGGCGGAGCAGTGGCAAATGGAATTTAATCCTGAGAAGTGTGAGGTGATGCATTTTGGGAGGAACAAGGCAAGGGAACATACAATGGATGGTAGGACCCTAGGAAGTCCAGAGGGACCTTGGTGTACTTGTCCATAGATCACTGAAGGCAGCAGCACAGGTAGATAAGGTGGTTAGGAAGGCATATGGGATACCTGCCTTTATTAGCCAAGGCATAGAATATAACAGCAGGGAAGTTATAATTTCTTTTTCTTTTGGGCCTCCTTATCTCGAGAGACAATGGATACGCGCCTGGAGGTGGTCAGTGGTTTGTGAAGCAGTGCCTGGAGTGGCTATAAAGGCCAATTCTGGAGTGACAGGCTCTTCCACAGGTGCTGCAGAGAAATTTGTTTGTTGGGGCTGTTGCACAGTTGGCTCTCCCCTTGCGCCTCTGTCTTTTTTCCTGCCGACTACTAAGTCTCTTCGACTCGCCACAATTTAGCCCTGTCTTTATGGCTGCCCGCCAGCTCTGGCGAATGCTGGCAACTGACTCCCACGACTTGTGATCAATGTCACACGATTTCATGTCGCGTTTGCAGACGTCTTTATAACGGAGACATGGACGGCCGGTGGGTCTGATACCAGTGGCGAGCTCGCTGTACAATGTGTCTTTGGGGATCCTGCCATCTTCCATGCGGCTCACATGGCCAAGCCATCTCAAGCGCCGCTGACTCAGTAGTGTGTATAAGCTGGGGGTGTTGGCCGCTTCAAGGACTTCTGTGTTGGAGATATAGTCCTGCCACCTGATGCCAAGTATTCTCCGAAGGCAGCGAAGATGGAATGAATTGAGACGTCGCTCTTGGCTGGCATACGTTGTCCAGGCCTCGCTGCCGTAGAGCAAGGTACTGAGGACACAGGCCTGATACACTCGGACTTTTGTGTTCCGTGTCAGTGCGCCATTTTCCCACACTCTCTTGGCCAGTCTGGACATAGCAGTGGAAGCCTTACCCATGCGCTTGTTGATTTCTGCATCTAGAGACAGGTTACTGGTGATAGTTGAGCCTAGGTAGGTGAACTCTTGAACCACTTCCAGAGCGTGGTCGCCAATATTGATGGATGGAGCATTTCTGACATCCTGCCCCATGATGTTCGTTTTCTTGAGGCTGATGGTTAGGCCAAATTCATTGCAGGCAGACGCAAACCTGTCGATGAGACTCTGCAGGCATTCTTCAGTGTGAGATGTTAAAGCAGCATCGTCAGCAAAGAGGAGTTCTCTGATGAGGACTTTCCGTACTTTGGACTTCGTTCTTAGACGGGCAAGGTTGAACAACCTGCCCCCTGATCTTGTGTGGAGGAAAATTCCTTCTTCAGAGGATTTGAACGCATGTGAAAGCAGCAGGGAGAAGAAAATCCCAAAAAGTGTGGGTGCGAGAACACAGCCCTGTTTCACACCACTCAGGATAGGAAAGGGCTCTGATGAGGAGCCACCATGTTGAATTGTGCCTTTCATATTGTCATGGAATGAGGTGATGATACTTAGTAGCTTTGGTGGACATCCGATCTTTTCTAGTAGTCTGAAGAGACCACGTCTGCTGACGAGGTCAAAGGCTTTGGTGAGATCAATGAAAGCAATGTAGAGGGGCATCTGTTGTTCACGGCATTTCTCCTGTATCTGACGAAGGGAGAACAGCATGTCAATAGTCGATCTCTCTGCACGAAAGCCACACTGTGCCTCAGGGTAGACGCGCTCGGCCAGCTTCTGGAGCCTGTTCAGAGCGACTCGAGCAAAGACTTTCCCCACTATGCTGAGCAGGGAGATTCCACGGTAGTTGTTGCAGTCACCGCGGTCACCTTTGTTTTTATAGAGGGTGATGATGTTGGCATCGCGCATGTCCTGGGGTACTGCTCCCTCGTCCCAGCACAGGCATAGCAGTTCATGTAGTGCTGAGAGTATAGCAGGCTTGGCACTCTTGATTATTTCAGGGGTAATGCTGTCCTTCCCAGGGGCTTTTCCGCTGGCTAGGGAATCAATGGCATCACTGAGTTCCGATTTGGTTGGCTGTATGTCCAGCTCATCCATGACTGGTAGAGGCTGGGCTGCATTGAGGGCAGTCTCAGTGACAGCATTCTCCCTGGAGTACAGTTCTAGGTAGTGCTCAACCCAGCGGTCCATCTGTTTGCGTTGGTCAGTGATTATGTCCCCCGATTTAGATTTGAGGGGGGTGATCTTCTTGATGGTTGGCCCAAGAGCTCTCTTCATGCCATCATACATTCCTCTGATGTTTCCGGTGTCTGAGGCCAGCTGAATATGACTGCATAGGTGTTGCCAGTAGTCGTTTGCGCAACGCCTAGCTGTTCTTTGTGCAGTACTTCTGGCTGCTTTAAGTGCTGCGGATGTTAAATCGCTGGGGGCTTTCTTGTAGTTCAAAAGTGCAATGCGCTTAGCGGCTATGACAGGTTCCAGCTCTTCATTATGAGATTGAAACCAGTCTGCATTTCTCTTCGCACTTTTGCCGTAGGAGCTGTATAAAATGCTAGTTAGGCCACAGCTGGAGTACTGTGTACAGTTCTGGGCACCACACTATAGGAAGGATGTGACTGCACTGGAGAAGGTGCAGAGGAGATTCATGAGGATGTTGCTTGGGCTGGAGCATTTCAGTTATGAAGAGAGACTGGATAAGCTAGGGTTGTCTTCCTTAGAGCAGCGAAGGCTGAGGGCGGGGGGGGGGGGGGGTGACGGGGACATGATTGAGGTATACAAAATTATGAGGGGTATTGATAGGATAGATAGGAAGAAACTTTTTCCCATAGCGGAAGGATCAATAACCAGGCGGCATAGATTTAAGGTAAGGGGAAGGTGGTTTAGAGGGAATTTGAGAAAAAAAATTTTCACCCAGAGGGTGGTTGGAATCTGGAACACACTGCCTGAAGGGGTGGTAGAGGCAGGAACCCTCACAACATTTAAGAAGAATTGAGATGAGCACTTGAAATGCCATAGCATACAAGGCTACGGGTCAAGTGCTGGAAAATGGGATTAGAATAGATAGGCGCTTGATGGCCGTCATAGACACGATGGGCCAAAGGGCCTGTTTCTGTGCTGTATAACTCTATGACTCCAGTTAAAACCTTCATTCATGCCTTTGTTACAAACAGAGTCTACGATTGCAATGCTTTCCTGACCAGCATCTCATCTTCCACCGTCCACAAAACTTTAGCTCATCCAAAACTTTGCTGCCCGCACCAATTCTACCCCTGCTCTTACTGACCTAGATTGGCACCTGGTTCTCCAATGCCTCAAATTTAAATTTCTCAACCTTATTCAAATCTTTCTCTCTCCATCTGCGCAATCTCCTCCAATTATACAACGCCTCTCAAACACTCTCTTCCTCGATTCTTGTGTATGCCACCTCCCTTTGCCCCACCATTGGTAGCCATGCCTATAGCTTTCTTGCTCCATGCTCTGGAATTTCCTCCCTAAACCTCTGTGCCTTTCCAACTCCCTTAAAATTCATTCTTAAAACCCACCTCTTTTACCAAGCTTTTGGATATTTTTCTGCGTTAAAGGTACTATAAAAATGCAAACTACAGTTGTCTTAATTTCTCCAAATGCCTTTCATCAGATGCGGCTTTAGAATAATCTTCCAGCTATATCTAAGCCTTCCACAATGTGGCACTTCTTTCCATAGAGCATTTAAAATGCAACTTGCCTGGGTTCTGGCCATTTAAAGGCTAGTAAGATGGCTAGCACCCAGCACAAAACTAAACATGAAAGTGTGGAGTGTGTACCTAGTAGTCCCACAGTGCTGTACCTATTTCCAGGCACTGTAGCACCCTGAAATTAAGTACAACTCGGGGTCCCACCCTAGTTGTATTCATCCAGTCATGCAGGACATAGAACATAGAACATTACAGCGCAGTACAGGCCCTTCAGCCCTCGATGTTGCGCCGACCTGTGAAACCATCTGACCTACACTATTCCATTTTCATCCATATGTCTATCCAATGACCACTTAAATGCCCTTAAAGTTGGCGAGTCTACTACTGTTGCAGGCAGGGCGTTCCACGCCCCTACTACTCTCTGTGTAAAGAAACTACCTCTGACATCTGTCCTATATCTATCACCCCTCAACTTAAAGCTATGTCCCCTCGTGTTTGCCATCACCATCCGAGGAAAAAGGCTCTCACTATCCACCCTGTCCAACCCTCTGATTATCTTATATGTCTCTATTAAGTCACCTCTTCTCCTCCTTCTCTCTAACGAAAACAACCTCAAGTCCCTCAGCCTTTCCTCGTAATGGAAGGCAATGGAAAAAAATAAAGTATATGGCCAAATGGCAATCATATTTTTTACTTAAGGGTATGCCATATATTCAGGGCTAGTCCATAAATATAATTAGTGTAAATTCTTTCTGGAATATTTTTCCACTTGAGATACTATCGATATTAATAGCATGGCAAAGTTTCTAAAATGTACCCAATACAAATAAATGGCAGTTCTGTACTGACATGGAGGCCACCTGTTGTACTGACTGAACCTGGGGAGAATATGAAGTGTTTTAAATAATTCCTCAGCATCTTTCACACCATGCCTGAGAGAGCATGATCCCTTAGGCATTGTTGTATGACATATGCTGTGCAATTCCTAAGTAAATCCACATTGCACAGTACACAATTACACATTAAGCAAGTTATTTTCCTGACAAAAACAGTCTGATTTTTGTTCCTGATAAGTATACAACAGCTGCAAACAACACTTAATTATCAGTTCTGGAAGAGAGTATTATTAGTTGTCATCAATCCCACTGGGCCCCTGTAAGGAATGGATTAGTTTGAAGAGATGTAATTTTTCTTGAATCACTATTTATCCAAAGCCAGAATCTTCTATTAATCCCAGTGCGAATAAACCTGTGCGTTCAACTGCATGTTCTCTCTAAATAGGATATGGTCAAGGCAACATTGTTCGCAACACCTTCTGTAACATTTGTCTGAGTAATTTTTCATACAACAAAATATTTGGAATTTCACAGAGTATGGGCTGCTAAATTTAAACAATTTGGGGGAAGAATTTATCTGGTCACTGTGTAGTGAAACTATAAATACAGTCCTCAAATTCATTTACAATTTTGTTACATAGTACATATATAAATTTTATAAACAAACCAAAATATACAATACTTAAGCACACTGGATCTTAAAGCACTGTACCAAAGCTGTAGGATGCAAACTGCCATCAAAAAGCATCACAAATCAAGTTCAAAATTTCAGTTGTGCTGCTTTGGCAGGGTGTTTCCCCACAAAGCTAGGGAAAGCAAAGGGGGGGGGGGGGGGTGATTGCAGTAGAAAATAATCAGAAAAGTACTCCTGCTAAACTGTTCTGATGCACTCTTAGTCAGTTACAGAGCAGCTCTAGTAGAGTCCTCAGAGCAGGACACCTGCCCGGCCTTTAATACTGGGGCATAGTCTAGGGAGATTAAAATATATTCGTACCATCACTTCCCCTCAAAAATTGCAGTTATTAAAACAAATTTAGCTCACTCTTACCCAAATGCAGCCAAAAAGACGCAATCATCCCGTAAAATATTGGACACTTTTTCAAAGACCCTGTAATTGTCGGAATCTCTCTGTTCAAAAAATCCAATGATGTTTCGCTTGCTGCGCTGTAAAATACAACAGCCACATATTGGATTGTTCAACTGATGTGTATGATTTTTAAGGTAGTGAAAGAAAACAGTTTTACAATCCAGTTCAGTACAAATTCCCCGAGTCAAAACAGATGTTTATTTTGTTAAATGACCAAAGCAGCAAAATGATTATGAATTTGAGTGTAAATTCCCTCTTAAAAGCTTCTGGGAAGCTTTTGTGTTTGAGAATATAAATTCTGCACACTCCCCCGCCCCACCTTCAAATTCAGCACATCAATTGTGACTGAGCAGGTAGGCAACTGCACTACTGTTGCTCTGGGCCAGCCTTCAACAGGTGCAAGAGGTGCCTGGGGTTTGACTTCCTGCCTTTTCACCTGCCCACGGAAACAAGAGCGATCAGGCACTCAGCAGAACAGTTAACCAACTGCATCCAATCGCTCTGTGGTACCGTGCCAGTGAGCAAAACTACTTAATGATCAAAACCGCACAAACCTACTGTGAAGAAATAAAGGTAATTTAAAATTCTTCTCGAGAAGTCTGTTCAGAGAACAATTGTAACATTGATCTCTGGTCACTTTTCAAGAGATATCTTGATGGCTGTCTGAAACCTCCTGGCATATTAATTAAGTTATGATGCAACTTTGTTCTGATAAAAAGATAGGCAGTCAGCACAGTTTAAATACTGTTGCATCTCACTTGACAGACGCAGAAATACTTAGGGGTGGGGGAAGGGGGTCAGGGTAGACATCAGGATTTCAATAAACTGATTCTAGAGGGATTAACTGGCATGCTAGTTCTCAACCCTTCAGATTACTTGCTTTTAATTTTTCTCCTTAGCAAGAAGTGGTCATGGCTACAAGTGTCTCAAGACCAAACATTCTGCACTTGTAGTAAAATATTAAGTTGCAATCATTTTCCCTATGGTTCAATTTTAAAACCTAAAAGTTTGTTGTTTAATCTGCAGCTAAATTAAAATAACTTGATTGTGAAAGGACAAACTTTGAAAAACAGTACTTTTCCAATACCAAGAACAAGCTTGACTAATAAAACATTTTTAATATTTGGCAGAAGCGTTTTAGACACAGTGGAGGTGAACTTCCAGTTCCATCGCTTTTACAAAAATGATAATTATTCATGTCCACCAGTGGCCTGGAGAGCTATTTATGTAGGGGTTTTCTGGGTCAATGTATTTGCATATCCTTTGGAATAGTGATTGACGTGAATCTTGTGTGAAACAGGTGTATTCTGCTGGAGTGCATGGAAATTAGGACTTGACTTTTTAAAAAAATGAACACTGCAGAAGGAAGCTGGGAGACAAGCAACAGGTAAGTCAGGAACAAAGCTTTGCTCACTCACTTGACTCTCATCTAACTTCACTGCATGTCGCAATTGTTTTCTGATACTTTCCACAAATATCTGCTACAGGAGCAGCTGGTACTCTTTTCAAATACGGCAATAGGGCATAGTACAGACCCAGAACATGATGCCATAATTTTACTGACTCAGGCTGCAAGCCCTCTTTGAGGAAACTGACATCAGTAGATACAGATTGGTGGGGGAAGAGATGGTATTAGCACCGTGTTATGAAAGTGTTTCTTTTTAAAAACAACTTTTTGAGGACTCGTATTTTTTAATTATGGACATTGGTTTATTTGGGAAAACTGAAAAGATTCCATGGATGTGTTTTTTTTCCCCACAAAGGTCACTGAGAGGTTATGTTTGAAAACAAATCTTTACTGGATGTCACATACCTTAAGCTCAGTAAACAGAAATCTTGGTGACTTGGGGAAGGTGTTCACAGAGAAGTGACATGTCAAGATTTATGATGGTCAGGTGGTTTCGCTTTTGGGATATTGTTTTGGTTCAGTTGGGGCGTGGAGTTTTGTTGAAAGCAGCTGGGTTTGTAGCTTGCTGAAAAATACCTAGCTCCTCTTTCTCTACCTCTGTGGAAAAAAACCCTGTGAATCCAATATGTGACAGCTAAAACCCCTGATGCCACATTTCTCCTGAGACGCTCCTGGAAGGCCTGCCATATTAATTCTCGACGCCAGCTAAAAAGAACTGCTCCAGAAAAGATCTGAGTGACCCATCTATGTGTACTTGGATGCCAGACTGTATGATATTTTTAGGACACCATATCTCTCATTATTTTGCTGCAAGAATTAACAAGTATTTGGCCATAATATATATATTTTTTAGAAAGGACCTCTGCAGAGAAAATTTCTTTATTTTCCCTTTAACCAGTATGTGCGCACGCATGTTGGGTATTTAAAAAGGGAACTTTCATCTTTCCATCTGTGTGTTAATGCTTTGCTTTGTTACTAGATAAGTCTTGCTTTATAATAAATTGATAATTTTGTTTATTCAAGTAACTTGGTTGGTGTATTTTATTCTGAGATAAAGAGTAGAGTATATGATTGACCATATCGGTAAGTGGGTAAACATTTAAATATATATTGTGGAGAGGTGGAACTAGAAAAGATAGTGCATGCCTCCTGCCTCGGTCATAACAACTGTTTGCTAACTCTCTCATCCCCAGGACTGCAGACCAATGCCCAAGAAGTTCAATAACCTCATCAGGGCTGACAAGCTTCCACACAGACCAAACATTTTCTTCATTAACCACAAGCACTCTTCATTTTCTAAAAGGAATACTTGTACAAATGACTTCACAATGCACTCTGATTAAGGAGCACAGTGATGCAGGCCCTCACCTGCCAAGAATGAGGCATATTAATTTTGTCACATGGACATTAAATTTCAAAATGTTGCTGGGAAGAAGAGAATGCCTATTACAAGGGCTGCCAGCCTGGCTGGAAAGACATTTTTGCATATTGACAGATGGTATTTGAAAGGACAAAGGGGCTATTCCCTGCTCCAATTTAACCCACAATGGACCTTTGATCATCAGGTATTATGTGTAGAGGAGACATTCCAAGGTCTGCTAGGACGAGACAATCCACAAGGGCCAGGACTGATTAGGCCAGCTGGTCACATGACTGTCTGTTGCAAGATTTTTTGAACTCGCCACAGAGAATTTGAACTCAGAAAGCTGTTTGCTCCGGGGCTCAGAAGATCTCTCTTCTGCCTGCTCCCATCTCTTTCTCACGGAACTGACATCCATTGAAGACACATGAACCCCAAGAGGGAAAGGTCCTACAGTGAACAAGGTGTACGAATAATACTGGGCCCCAACAAAAAGCAAGATCAACCTACAAAAGGACTCTACAGTGCGCTCGAAGAACCGTAACAACTCTTCAAATATTGCCTCAAACCTTTCCACTTTATCTTTTCTTCTGCTCTTTTCTGTCCCTATCTGCATGTGTGTATCGTATATGCATGCTAGGTGGGCATGTCGTGTATCCGTAAACGTCAACCGAAATTACAGTTTAAGTTTTAATAAATTTCACCTTTCTTCTTTAAACTTAAGAAAACCGGTTTGTGCTCATTCCTTTGCCTTATAATTAGAAAATAGGGAACAAGGATTCACCAAGGGGCAGCTCAAAACACAGTGTGCTTAAAATCAAACCCTATTACCCAAGACCAGGTGAAGGCTGAGACGGACCCCTAGACACCTTGCTCACCTGGTCGTAACAGCACTCTAACTTACTATGATTATAGAGTCATTTACTGCACAGATGGAGGCCATTCGGCCCTTCGAGTCCATGCCGGCTCTCCACTGAGCTATGCTGTCAGTCCCACTCCTCGGCTCGATCCCCATAGCCCTGCAAGTCTATTTCTCTTAAGTGGCCATCCAACTTCCTCTTGAAGTCAGTGATTGTCTTCGCTTCCACCACCCTTGTGGGCAGGGAGTTCCTGGTCATTACCTCCTGCTGTATAAAAAAGTGCTTCCTCATATTCCCCCTGCATCTTTTGCCCAAAACTTTCAATTTGTGTCTCCTAGTCCTTATATTATTAGTTAATGGGAAGAGATTTCCTTGTCTAACTTATTCAAGCCTGTCATAATCTTGTACACTTCTATTAAATCTCCCCTCAATCTCCTTTGTTCCAAGGAGAACAAACCCAGCTTTTCCAACCTAACCTTGTAACTAAAATCCCCCATCCCGGCAACCATTCTGGTAAGTCCTCTCTTTACCCTCTGAAGGACCCTCACATCATTCATGAAGTGTGGTGACCAGAACTGGACTAAGTCTAAGCAGAGCTTTATAGAGGTTCAACATAACTTCCCTGCTTTTGTACTCAATGCTTCTATTTATGAATCCCAAGATCCTATATGCTTTATTAACCACGCTCAATATATCCTGCCACCTTCAAAGATTGTTGCACATGCACCCCCAAGTCCCTCTGTTCCTGCACACTCTTTAGAACTGTGCCATTAAGTATATATTGCCTCTCCCAATTCCTTCTGCCAAAATACATCAACTCACATTTGTCAGTATTGAATTCTATCTGTCACCTCTCTGCCCATTCTGCTAGCCTATGTCCTGTTGCAGGCAGTTCATATCATCCTCATGGTTTGCTGCATCTCCAAGTTTGGTATCGTCAGCAACTTTTGAGATTCTACTCTGTATTCCAAGATCCAAGTCATTTATATATAGCAAAACATCAGTGGTCCCAGCACTGACCCTTGGGGAACACCACTGTCTACCAACCTGCAGTCTGAAAAGCTATCATTTACAACTCGCTGTTTTCTGTCCATAAGCCAATCTTATATCCAATTGGACACTGACCCTCCTATTCCATGAGCTTCAATTTTGTTAACCAGCCTTTTATGTGGTACCTTATCAGATGCTTTCTTAAAATTCATATATAGACAACATCCACTGCATTCCCTTCATCAACCTTCTCTGTTACTTCATCAAAAAACTCATTTAGATAGTTAAGCATGATCTGCCTTTTACAAATCCATGCTAGCTATCCTTAATTAACTTGAACCTCGAAGCATCCGTTGATATTTTCCCTGATTATAGTTTCTAAAACCTTACCCACCACTGATGCTAAACTAACTGGCCTGTAATTGCTAGAACTGTCCTTACACTCTTTCTTGAATAAGGGTGTCACATTTACCACTCTCCAATCCTCTGGCACCTCCCCTGTATCCAGGGAAGATTATGGCAAGCCCTTCCGCTATTTCCATCCTCCACTTCCTTTAGCAACCACTTCCTTTAATTATCCAACTACTCTAATTGAAATTACTGATATGTACAATATAAAAGCCCAGCTGATACCCTTACACATCCCTTACTTCAGCTCTTCCTTGCCACATATTCAACTGCTATCCAACCCCTCAAATATTTGCAAGGGGAATAGGTGCGGAATTCCAAATAGAGGTAGGCCACCAGAGGGGGAATGCCTAAACATCTCACGTGCTACAAAAAGGTGGCCAAGAAGCTTATGAGCAGACACACTTTCTTTGGGAGTCAGAGAGGTCAGGAGCACATTTACAGCACCAGATTAATGACTGAACACCATCACCAACAACTTAGCACCCTATAAAGCATTACACAGATACAAGCTTCAACTGCCTTCTGTTTCCTTAGTCCCAGAAGCGCACTGTCATCCATTCTTACCTTCTACCTGCCTTTCCTACCTGTAGATCCACCACATTAAAAAGGGACACAGAATGAGGCTGAGAAGAACAGACAAACAAGAACACCCCTGTGAACAATGATGAGGGAGAGAGAAGTCAAACTCAACCCCACCCACGAGCTCCTGCCCAATGTTCCTTGGTCCCATCACCATCCAATTAACTCCGTGTTATTTTGCTTTTTTTTTAATTCATTCATGGGATGTGGGCGTCACTAGCTATGCCAGCAATTATTGCCCATACCTAATTGCCCTTGAGAAGGTGGTGGTGAGCTGCCTTCTTGAACCGCTGCAGTCCATTTGAGGTAGGTAGAACCACAGTGCTGTCAGGAAGGGAGTTCCAGGATTTTGACCCAGCGGCAGTGAAGGAACGGCGATATAGTTCCAAATCAGGATGATGTGTGACTTGGAGGGGAACTTGCAGGTGGTGGTGTTCCCATGTATTTGCTGCCCTTGTCCTTCTAGTTGGTAGAGGTCGCGAATTTGGAAGGTGCTGTCTAAGGAGCCTTCGTGCATTGCTGCAGTGCATCTTGTAGATGGTACACACTGCTGCCACTGTGCATCGGTGGTGGAGGGAGTGAATGTTTGTCGATGGGGTGCCAATCAAGCGGACTGCTTTGTCCTGGATGGTGTCGAGCTTCTTGAGTGTTGTTGGAGCTGCACCCATCCACGCAAGTGGAGAGTATTCCATCACATCCTGACTTGTGCCTTGTAGATGGTGGACAGGCTTTGGGGAGTCAGGAGGCGAGTTACTAGCCTCAGGGTTCCTAGCCTCTGACCTGCTCTTGTAGCCACGGTATTTATATGGCTACTCCAGTTCAGTTTCTGGTCAATGGTAGCCCCTAGGATGTTGATAGTGGGGGATTCAGCGATGGTAATGCCGTTGAATGTCAAGGGGAGATGGTTAGATTCTCTCTTGTTGGAGATGGTCATTGCCTGGCACTTGTGTGGCGCGAATGTTACTTGCCACTTATCAGCCCAAGCCTGGACATTGTCCAGGTCTTGCTGCATTTCTACACGGACTGCTTCAGTATCTGAGGAGTCATGAATGGTGCTGAACATTGTGCAATCATCAGCGAACATCCCCACTTCTAACCTTATGATTGAAGGAAGGTCATTGATGAAGCAGCTGAAGATGGTTGGGCCCAGGACAATACCCATAGGAACTCCTGCAGTGATGTCCTGGAGCTCAGATGACTGACCTCCAACAACTACAGCCATCTTCCTTTGCGCTAGGTATGACTCTAACCAGCGGAGGGTTTTCCCCCTATTCCCATTGACCTCAGTTTTGCTAGGGCTCCTTGATGCCATACTCGGTCAAATGCTGCCTTGATGTCAAGGGCAGTTACTCTCACCTCACCTCTTGAGTTCAGCTCTTTTGTCCATGTTTGAACCAAGGCTGTAATGAGGTCAGGAGCTGAGTGGCCCTGGCGGAACCCAAACTGAGCGTCACTGAGCAGGTTATTGCTAAGCAAGTGCTGCTTGATGGCACTGTTGATGACACCTTCCATCACTTTATTGATGATTGAGTGTAGAGGGATGGGGCGGTAATTGGCCGGGTTGGACTTGTCCTGCTTTTTGTGTACAGGACATACCTGGGCAATTTTCCACATTGCAGGGTAGATGCCAGTGTTGTAGCTGCACTGGAACAGCCTGGCTAGGGGCACGGCAAGTTCTGGAGCACAGGTCTTCAGTACTATTGCCGGAATATTGTCAGGGCCCATAGCTTTTGCAGTATCCAGTGCCTTCAGTCGTTTCTTGATATCACGTGGAGTGAATCGAATTGGCTGAAGTCTGGCATCTGTGATGCTGGGGACTTCAGGAGGAGGCCGAGATGGATCATCAACTCGGCACTTCTGGCTGAAGATTGTTGCAAATGCTTCTGCCTTATCTTTCGCACTGATGTGCTGGGCTCCCCCATCATTGATGGGGATATTTATGGAGCCTCCTCCTCCAGTTAGTTGTTTAATTGTCCACCACCATTCACGGCTGGATGTGGCAGGACTGCCGAGCTTAGATCTGATCCGTTGGTTATGGGATCGCTTAGCTCTGTCTATTGCATGCTGCTTATGCAGTTTGGCATGCAAGTAGTCCTGGGTTGTAGCTTCACCAGGTTGACACCTCATTTTGAGGTATGCCTGGTGCTGCTCCTGGCATGCCCTCCTGCACTCTTCATTTACCAGGGTTGGTCTCCTGGCTTGATGGTAATGGTAGAGTGGGGGATATGCCAGGCCATGAGGTTACAGATTGCGGATGAGTACAATTTTGCTGCTGCTGATGGCATACAGTGTCTCATGGATGCCCAGTTTTGCATTACTAGATCTGTTCGAAATCTATCCCAATTAGCACGGTGATCGTACCACACAACACGATGGACGGTATCCTCAATGTGAAGGTGGGACTTCGTCTCCACAAGTACTGTGTGGTGGTCACTCCTACCAATACGGTCATGGACAGAAGCATCTGCGGCAGGCAGATTGGTGAGGGCGAGGTCAAGTATGTTTTTCCCTCGTGTTAGTTCCCCCACCACCTGCCGCAGACCCAGTCTAACAGCTATGTCCTTTAGGATTTGGCCAGCTCGGTCAGTAGTGGTGCTACCGAATCACTCTTGGTGATGGACTTTGAAGTCCCCCACCCAGAGTACATTTTGTGCCCTTGCCACCCTCAGTGCTTCCTCCAAGTGGTGTTCAACATGGAGGAGTACTGACTCATCAGCTGAGGGAGGGCAGTAGGTGGTAATCAGTAGGTTACCGTGCCCATGTTTGACCTGATGCCATGAGACTTCATGGGGTCCGGAGTCGATGTTGAGGACTCCCAGGGCAACTCCCTCCCTACTGTATACCACTGTGCCACCACCTCTGGTGGGTCTGTCCTGCCGGTGGGACAGGACATACCCATGGATGGTGATGGCAGTGTCTGGGACATTGTCTGTATGGTATGATTCCACGAGTATGACTATGTCAGGCTGTTGCTTGACTAGTCTGTGGGACGGCTCTCCCAACTTTGGCACAAGCCCCCAGATGTTAGTAAGGAGGACTTTGCAGGGTCGACAGGGCTGTGTTTGCCGTTGTTGTTTCCGGTGGCTAGATCGACGCCGGGTTGTCCGTCCAGTTTCATTCCTTTTTTATAGACTTTGTAGCAGTTAGATACAACTGAGTGGCTTGCTAGGCCATTTCAGAGGGCATGTAAGAGTTCACTACATTGCTGTGGGTCTGGAGTCACATGTAGGCCAGACCAGGTAAGGACAGCAGATTTCCTTCCCTAAAGGACATTAGTGAACATTCTTCCCTCCCATGCACCAGCTCAGATACTTTCAGGTGGGACAACTGATAATGTTATTGAGGATGTGGCACTGAGTGAGTCACAGACCACGAGGCAGCCGGAGAAGCATGAAGTGAGTGAGGATTTGCCACTCTCCAGTGGAAGCTGAAGAGAAGACTGCCTGTGGCTTTGGAGTCATGGGACCCAGCATGCACAGGCACTAGCCTGAGAAGAAAGATATTCAATGACATGCTGTGATAATAAAGGTGATGAATTCCCCAGCTCTCCTGTAAAGTGTGTCAATACCTGATAAATGTAAGCCTGTACTTGTGGCTGTCTTAAAATAAGCCTGTCAGCTGTATTACGACTGAGGCGGGAGGAGCCCACTGTTTATTCTGAGTCCACTTCTCCACAGGTCACAGCATTTATTAAAATTTGTTCCCACTTACCGATATGGTCAATCATAGACTCTATTTTTATCCAAGAATAAAACACACCAACCAGGTTTTTTAAAAAATAAACAAAATTGTCAGTTTATTATGAAACAAATCTTAACCAGTAATGAAGCAAAGCATAAACACACAGATCGAAATATAAAAGTTCCCTTTTTACCTTAGCCCCTCTCACACATACTCACAAACCCACCTACCCACCGGTTAACCAAAAAAAGATAGAGATTTACTCTTTAGAGCTCTAGTACAAAATACCACCCCCACCCCCCAAAAAAATACGTTTTCCAAAATACTTGCTAATTCTTGAAGAAAAAAAAAGAGAAGATATGAAAGGATGTCAGAAGTCCTTTCTGGTTTGGGGTCCCAAATATATATAGGCAGCTGTCACTGGGATCTTCCTAGAACAGTTCTTGTCAGGCAACGCTGAAGATCAGCTTGAGCATGCTTTATAGGCAAAATACTGTAACAGGGGTTTCAGGCAGTTTCTTACACTTGCTTCTCAGCTTCTCAAGAGATAGAAAATTGATAGGCTTTTTCAAAGAGCTGGAACAGACTGACTTGGGTATTGCTTCCTCGGCAAGTTTTCTCCAACTGTCTTTTCAAAACACTGCCCATATCCCAACTCACTGTCCAAAGCAAAACCAAAACTAATGTCACAAGAATCAAGCCTCCTGACCCCTATAAATCTTGACCCGTCACTTCTTTGCAAACATCTTTCCCCAAGTCAAAAACAACCGCTGCTGGGTAATTATTTGAAGATGGGTGCCTTCCAGTAACTGTTTATAATCCAGACCGCTCAGTGACCCTTGTTAAAAAAAAAAATCCATGGATTCCTTTTCAGTTTTAAACACAAATCTTCAAAATTTAACAAAAAATGGAAGCACTCATTACAGCTGTGGCTCAGTTGGTAGCACTCTCACCTCTGAGTCACAAAGTTCTGGGTTCAAGTCCCACTCCAGGGCTTGAGCACAAAAATCTATGTCGACATACTCGAGCAGTACCGAGGGTGTGCTGCACTTTTGGATGAGACGTTAAACAGAGGCCTCATCTGCTTGCTCTGGTGGATGTAAAAGATCCCATGGCACTCTTTTGAAGAGCAGTGACGTTATCCCCAGTATCCTGGCCAATAATTATCCTTCAATCAACATCACCAAAAAAAACAAGATTATCTGGTCATTATCACATTGCTATATGTGGGAATTTGCTGTGTGCAAAATTGGCTGCTGCATTTCCTACATTACAACAGTGACTACACTTCAAAAGTACTTAATTGCTTATAAAGCACTTTGAGACATCCAGTGGTCGTGAAAACTGGCACCTAACTGCAAGTCTTTCTTTTCTTTCTATGGCATTAAAGTTGTATGCAACGATCACCTGCAAAGCCAGAGAGAGAGCAGTGCAGGCAAATGAGTGGTTCTGCAGGTCCTCAAACAAGTGAAGGAGCTGCCTATTGCCGCATTAGTTAAGTGCATACATTCTCTTAGAAAAGCCCTCATAATGACCTGTGCAGTTGTATATTTTGTGGTTGGTGGAGGGTAAACATTTGGTTGGTTGCATCATCCACAGATGTTGCCCAACTCTTCTTTGCTCAACCTGTGCTGATCCTTCCCCTTCTGGATGACATAGAAGGGTATACCTGTTCGGAATGACATATTTGTTCCTGTGAAGCCCTGATTGTAGGTGGTATGTGTGTTAGGGGCGAGGCAGGGCCGGTGTTGAGTAGCAAAAATCAGCTACTGTTCTGATCTGGTTGGACACAGTGAAAAGCAAATCCAGGTCTGTCTAGGCAGAATGGCAAAACAAAATCAAATTACTGCAGAGAGATTCCCAGCTGCAGAAATTGCTAACGAGACTCTCTCTTCAGGCTCAGAAAGTCCACATCCGCCTGTCTCAGCTGAAACTTGCAACAGCTGTGCCTTACAAGTTGTCAGTCTAAGTTATCGAGTGCATTGTCAGTGTAAAAGCAGGAAACTTGATGCAACAGCGCCACTGACCCTCATTATAACATAAAAACACAAAATTGACAGTACACTGACATGACGCAAGAAATAATTGCTACTTAACTATATGAGTATTAAAAATGTCTCATGCTATAGGGTGTTATAAGTATGTGTGCATGCAACAGATGATATATTACTACAATGCTTAACACCATTTAACATAAAAGGAATTTGCTAATCAGGAAATGGAACTGGACCAAAATTCCAAATAACAATTCTCAACTAACTATATAGTTATAACAAAAATGTGTTAACCCACTGATCTCCCCTACAGCAATGACACAAAGCTAATAATGCAATACATTTTTGAAAAAGCTAGAGTATTTGCATAGAGTAGTGATATCATAATTTTTCATAATAGAGACTGGGATTGTTATAGTGCAAAGGGCAAAGAGGAGTAGGAATTCCTGAAATGAATACAAGAGAGCTTCCTTGATCATTTTGTTTCCAGCCCAACAAGGGTGAAAGCATTGCTGGATCTAGTTCTGGGGAATGAAGTAGAGCAAGTGCAGCATGTTACAGTGGGAGAATGGTGAAATAGTGATATCATCACGTTTAGAATGGTTATGGAAAAGGACAAGGAACTATCAAGCTTAAAAAGGCTTAATTGGAGAAGGGCTAACTTCGGTGAGTTAAGAGAGATCTGGTCCAAGTTGATTGGAATGAAAAATTGGTAGGCAACACAGAAATCATACAGGTACATTGCAATGATGGGGAAAAGGAAGGGCATCCAAAACTAGAGCTCTCAGGATGACGAAAGATCTAGAGGTTAAAATGAAACAGAAAAAGGCGACTAATGACACAAATGTAAAGTTCATAATACAGTATAGAACTAAGCTGAATAGAGAAAATGCAGAGTACATCTAAAAACAGAATAAGAGGTGCAAAGAGAGAGTATGAGAATAGATTAGTGGCCAACGTAAAAGGAACACAAACGTCTTTTATAAACACAAATTGTAAAACGGTAGTCAAAGGGTGAGGCCGAGTAGGGACCAAAATAGAGATATTCTTGTGGAGGCAGAGGGCATGGCTGAGGTACTAAATGAGCACCGTACAGCTGTCTTCACTGGAGAAAAGCATGCTACCAATGTTTCAGTAAAGGAGGAGGTAGTAACAACACTGGATACAATAAAAATAGATAAACAAGAGATACTTAAAAAGTTGGCAGCCCTCAAATAGAAAAAAGTCACCTGACCCAGATGGGAGGCATCCTAGGTTATTGAGGGAAGAGTGGAAATAGTGGAGGTACTGGGCACTTCCAATCCTCCTTGGATATGGGGTGGGGATAGAGATATTCAAAATCATGAGGGGTCTGGACAGTGCAGATAGGGAGAGACTGTTCCCACTCATGAAAGGATCGAGAACCAGAGGGCACAGATTTAAAGTAATTGATAAGAGAAGCAAAAGTGATATAAGGAAAAACTTTTTCATCCAGTTGAGGCCTAATCAGTGCTTTATAAAGGTTTAGCATAACTTTTTTGCTTTTGTACACTCTTCCTGTATTAATAAAGCCAATAATCCCACATGCTTTTTATTAAACAACCTTCTCAATGGTCCTGCCTTCAAAGATTTGTGTACTTACACCCTCAGATCTCTCTGTTCCTGTACCCCCTTTAATATTCCATTTAGTTCATATTGCCTCCCCATCCTTACAAAAACTTCACACTTCTTTGTATTAAATTTCATCTGTCATGTGTCTGCCTATTTTACGAGTCCATGTTATCCTGAAGTCTGTTACTATCCTCTTCATTGTTTACTATATTTCCAAGTTTCATGTCATCTGCAAACGGTGAAGTTTTGCCTTGTATACCCAAGACCTGGTCATTAATATATATCAGAAAGAGCAGTGGTCCTAATGCCAACCCCTGGGGAATACTATTGTATACATCCGTCCAGTCTGAAAAACAGCTGTTCACCACTGCTTTCTTTCATCTCTGCTTTCTGTCCCTTAGCCAATTTTATATCCAGGCCACAACATCAACCACACTACCTCATCAACCCTCTCCATTACTTCATCAAAGAATTTACTCAAGTTCGTCAAACACAATTTGCCTTTAACAAGTCTTTGCTTACTTTCATTTATTAGCCCATACTCTTCCAAATAACAGTTAATTTTGTCCTGGATTATGGACTTTGGTCACTGTTAGGCTGCCTGGCCTGTAGGTACCCAGTTTTTCCTGCCTTTTTTTTTTAAAAAAGATGGATGTAACATTTGCAGTACTCCAGTTCACAGAATCTCAGAATTGTTACAGTGCAGGAGACGGCCATTCGGCCCATTGTATCCACACCAGCTCTCCGAAAGAGCAGTTCACTTAGTGCCATTCCCCCGCCTTCTCCCCATAACCCTGCACATTCTTCCTTTTCATATAACAGTTCAATTCCCTTTTGAATGCTTCAATTCAACCTGCCTCCACCACACTCAGGCAGTGCATTCCACACCTTAACCACTCGCTGCATGAAAAAGTTTTTCCTTATGTAATTTTTGCTTCTTTTGCCAATTACTTTAAATCTGTGCCCTCTTTTTCTCGATCCTTTCAGAGTGGGAACAGTTTCGCCCTATCTGCACTGTCCAGACCCCTCATGATTTTGAATACCTCTATCCCCACCCCATATTCAAGGAGGATTGGAAGATAGTGGCCAGCACCACAACAATTTGCATTTATCTAGCACCTTTAATGTAGTAAAATGTCAAGGCCCTTCACAGGACCGTTATCACACAAAATTTGATGCCCATTCACAGAGATATTAGGGGTGATGGCCAAAAGTTTTGCCAAACAGGTAGGTTAAGAAGTATTTGGAGGGAGGAAAAAGACATAGCAATTTGGAGTGTTTTAGGGAGGGAATTCCATAGCTTATGGCTCAGGGAGACGTCTTGGCTGTCAATCATGGAGCGATTGAAAGTGTTCAATTCTGGGCACCTCACTTTAGGAAGGATGTTAGGGGAGGCGGTGGCACAGTGGTAATATCACTGGACTAGTAATCCAGAAGCCCAGGCTAATGCTCTGGGGACATGAGTTCGTATCCCACCACAGCAGATGGTGAAATTTGAATTAAATTAATAAATCGGGAATTAAAAGCTAGTCTAATGGTCACCATGAAACCATTGTCAATTGTTGCAAAAAAACCATCTGGCTCACTAATGTCCTTCAGGGAAGGAAATCTGCCATCCTTATCTGGTCCAGCCTACATGTGACTCCAGACCTACAATAATGTGGCGGACTCTTAAATGCCCTCTGAGATGGGCTAGCAAGCCATTCAATTGTATTAAACCTCTACAAAGTCTAAGAAAAGGAACAAAAATGGTTGGACCACCCAGCATCGACTTAGGCACTGGAAACGACAATGGCAAACCCAGCCCTATTGATCCTGGAAAGTCCTCCTTAATAACATCTGGGTGCATGTGCCAAAGTTGCGAGAGCTATCCCACAGACTAGTCAAGTAATAGCCTGACATTGTCTGTCAGGTATGATTCTGCGAGTATAACTATGTCCCAGACACCATCACCATCCCCGGGTATGTCCTGTCTCACCAGCAGGACAGACCCACCAGAGGTGGCAGCACAGTGGTATACAGTCGGGAGGGAGTTGCCCTGGGAGTCCTCAACATTGACTCCGGACCCCATGAATTCTCATGGCATCAGGTCAAACAAGAGCACGGAAACCTGATTACCACCTACCGCAGCAACCACCCCCCCCCCCCACCACAGCTGATGAATCAGTGCTTCTCCATGTTGAACACCAATTGGAAACTCTACTGAGGGTAACAAGGGCACAAAATGTACTCTGGGTGGGGGACTTCAATGTCCATCACCAGGAGTGGCTTGGTAGCACCACGACTGACTGAGCTGACCTAAAGGACACAGCTGTTAGACTGGGTCTGTGGCAGGAGGCGAGGGAACCAAGAGGGAAATATCTACTTGATCTTGTCCTCACCAATCTACCTGTGGCAGATACAACTGTCCATGACAGTATTGGTAGAAGTGACCACTGCACAGTTCTTGTGGAGTCAAAGTCCCAACTTCACATTGAGGATACTCACCATTGTGCTGTGTGGCACTACCACCGTGCTAAATGGGATGTATTTCTAGCAGCTCAAAACTGGACATTCATGAGGTGCCGTGGGCCATCAGCAGCAGAATCGTATTCAACCATAATCTGTAAACTCATGGCCTGGAGTATCCCTTACTCTACCATTACCATCAAGCCGGGGGACCATACCTGGTTCAAAGAAGAGTGCAGGAGTGCCGGGAGCAGCACCAGACATACCTAAAAATGAGGTGTCAGCCTGGTGAAGCTACAATCCAGGACTACATGCATGCCAAACTATGGAGGCAGCATGTGATAGACAGGGCTAAGCAATCCCACAGCTAATGGATCAGATCTAAGCTCTGCAATCCTGCCACATCAAGTTGTGAATAGTGGTGGATAAACAACTAACTGGGGGAGGTGGTTCCACAAACATCCCCATCCTCAATGATGGGGGAGCCCACGACATCAGTGCAAAAGACAAGGCTGAAGCATTTGCATCCATCTTCAGCCAGACATGCCAAGTGGATGATCCATCTCGGCCTCCTCCTGAGGCCCCAGCATCTCAGATGCTGTCTTCAGCCAATCTGATTCACTCCACGTGATGTCAAGAAATGGCTGAAGGCACTGGATACTGCAAAAGCTATGGGCCCTGACAATATTCCGGCAATAGTACTGAAGACCTGTGCTCCAGAACTTGCCGGGCCCCTAGCCAAGCTGTTTCAGTACAGATACAACACAGGCATCGACCTGGCAATGTGGAAAATTGCCCAAGTATGTCCTGTACACAAAAAGCAGTTCAAATCCAACCCGGCCAATTACAGCCCCATCAGTCTGCTCTCAATCATCAGTAAAGTTATAGAAGGGTCATCGACAGTGCTATCACGCGGCACTTGCTCAGCAATAACTCGCTCACTGATGCTCAGTTTGGGTTCCACCAGGGCCACTCAGCTCCTGACCTCATTACACCCTTGGTTCAAATGTGCACAAAAGAGCTGAACTCCAGAGGTCAGACGAGAGTGACTGCCCTTGACATCAAGGCAGCATTTGACTGAGTATGGAATCAAGGAGCCCTAGCAAAACTGGAGTCAATGGGAATCAGGGGAAATCTCTCCACTGGTTGGAGGCATACCTAGTGAAAAGAAAGATGGTTGTGGTTGTTGGAGGTCAATCATCTTAGCACCATGACATCACTGCATGAGTTCCTCAGGGTAGTGTCCTAGGTCCAAACATCTTCAGCTGCTTCATCGATGACCTTCCTTCAATCATAAGGTCAGAAATGGGGATGTTTGCTGATTGCACCATGTTCAGCACCATTCGCAACTCCTCAGATACTGAAGTAGCCAGTGTCCGGATGCTGCAAGACCTGGGCAACATCCAGGCTTGGGCTGGGAAGTGGCAAGTAACATTCGTGCCACACAAGCGGTGGGCAATGGCTATCTTAAACAAGAGGGAATCTAACAATCACCCCTTGATGTTCAATGGCATTACCAATGCTGAATCCCCCACTATCAACATCCTGGGGGTTACCACTGACCACAAACTGAACTGGAGTAGCCACATAAATACTGTGGCCACAAGAGGCTAGGAATTCTGTGGCGAGTAACTCACCTCCTGTATCCCCAGTGCCTGTCCATCATCTACAAGGCACAAGTCAGGAGGGTAATGGAATACCTTCCACTTGCCTGGATGAGTGCAGCTCCAACAACACTCAAGAAACTCGACACCATCCAGGACAAAGCAGTCTGCTTGATTGGCACCCCGTCCACCACCTTCAAAATTCACTCCCTTCACCACCGACGCACAGTGACAGCAGTGTGTACCATCTCCAAGATGCACTGCAGCAACCCACCAAGGATCCTTCGACAGCAGCTTCCAAACCTGCGACCCCTACCACCTAGAAGGACAAAGGCAGCAGATGCATGGGAACACCACCACCTGCAAGTTCCCCTCCAAGTCACACACCATCCTGACTTGGAACTATATCGCCATTCCTTCACTGTCAAAATCCTGGATCTCCCTTCCTAACAGCACTGTTGGTGTACCTACACCCCAAGGACTGCAGCTGTTCAAGAAGGCAGCTCACCGCCAACTTCTCAAGGGCAATTAGGGACAGGCCATATATACTGGCCTAGCCAGTGACGCCCACATCCCATGAACGAATAAATAAAAAAAAATAAAAAATCAAGGCCTTAGGGAGGGTGCAGAAGGGATTTACTAGAATGGTACCAAGCATGTGGGACTTCAGTTATGTGGAGAAGGTGGGGTTGCTCTCCTTGAAGCAGAGAAGATTAAGAGGAGATTCTATTCTTTCAAGGGACATGGGCATCGCTGGCAAAGCCAGCATTTGTTGCCCATCCCTAATTTCCCTTGACAACTGTGTGGCTTGCTAGGCCATTTCAGAGGGCAGTTAAGCGTCAACCACATTGCTCTGGGGCTGGAGTCATATGTATGCCAGACCGGGTAAGGACAGCAGATTTCCTTCCCTAAAGGACATTAGTGTATCAGATGGTTTTTAATGATAATCAATGATGGTTTCATTGCACCATTACTGAGACTAGCTTTCAATTCCAGATTTTTAAAATTAATCAGTTGAATTGAAATTTCACCAGCTGCCGTAATAGGATTTGACAGATTTTCAATATCATGAAGGGTTTTGCTGGAGTAAATAAGGAAAAACTGTTCACAGTGGCAGAAGGGTCGGGCACAGATTTAAGGTGACTGGGAAAAACAAGCGACATGAGGAAACTTTTTTTTTTAAAACAGCGAGTTGTTGTGATCTGGAATGTACTCACTGAAAGGGAAGTAGATTCAATACTAACATTTAAAAGAGAATTGGATAAGTACTTGAAGGGAAGAAACATATAGGGCTGTGAGAAAAGAACAGACAAGTGGGACTAATTGGATAACTTTATCAAAGAGCTGTCTGCAACGATGGGCCAAATATTCTCCTTTAGTGCCGTATCATTCTATAGGATTTTAATCCTTATGCTTACTCAAAATAAAGGATTTTTAACTATACTGTGTAATTGCTATGCTTCAGCAGTGAAACTTCAGATAGCCTCAGGTATGATTTGTGATGTAAAATAAATTTGCAGTGTCACTGGTTTGGAATACAGTCATATTAACCTTTTGAAGAACTTCAAATCA
Source organism: Heterodontus francisci (assembly GCF_036365525.1). Lineage (NCBI taxonomy): Eukaryota > Metazoa > Chordata > Chondrichthyes > Heterodontiformes > Heterodontidae > Heterodontus > Heterodontus francisci. The sequence goes on along the minus strand of NC_090372.1, from coordinate 126,020,777 downwards.
TTTTAAAAAATCAATGATATCAACTGAAGCAATCCTTACACCCTCCCTCTTGATTCCACTACTTTAATTGAGGTCAACTAACTAGGTAGAGACTAGAGATTGAACCAGAGATTTCTGGTCTGCTTGGATTAAGTCTAGCATTTGCAGTACTGGATTGGAAACACGACTTGACTATATCCTTCCCGATCATTGCGTTCCTCCCACTCCAGTCTTTTGTGCATCTAGTTTAAAGTGTTATGCATGCAATGGAATACATACTGGAATAGCTAGTTATCTTGTATTTCAATAAAAAGACAACAGTTCTTATAATGAACATAACTATGATATACATAACTTTCATTTCATGTCTTTGCACGAACAAAAAAGTTTCTTTTAATTTATTTTGGATTCAATGCATTTGGCAGCTTTTCTGTAGGATTTCAACTGTGAAAATTTTTAAATTAGAATAGATTATTCAACACAAAATTAACAACCAGTTTTTAGGAAGTATCACTGCCCTGTACCATCATTCTGCTTTGTTTTTTTTCCTGAAATAGATGGACATACATTAGAAGATTTTGTTTTAAAAATGCTGAGTGGTTGAGGCTGATGAGTGCATTAATTTTAAATCTTTGTCATAAGACATACATTTTATTTAGATTATCATGAAATTATGAGTTAAATCTTTATCTTGGATATCATAATTTAAGCATTGTTTCAAATCACAGTAAAGGCTTTAGTTTTGAAATCAGATCATATAAATTGTTTGAACTCTCCGGGTTTAATGCGCAGACTTACATCAACTGTTTCCAATTCGCTCAGATTCAGAATCTCTTGAACAGGATCATTTTTCTGCTGCTTGATGAAGTCTGAAAGTGCACTCACTGATCTTTGACCCCTGTACTCCCTCTTCATCATCATCCCATTCCGGAATAATTTCAATGTTGGGTACTTACTAATTCGGTACCTTTGTGCTATATCCGCTGTAAAAAAAAATCATAATATTAAATGCATAAGCAGTAATAATTGGAGTTACCTGAAGTTATTGTACTGCAGACACGATTCCAAAACATATTCAAAAATGGAAAAAACAAGCCAATAAATGGCTCCAACTTTGACTAAGTGCAGCGCACAAGCCTAGTAAATGAATAAAAGACCGACCAGTGGACGTTGAAGAAAGTCCTGACAAACAAAAATTATTTTTCCAAGTTTTAATGATTTTCTAAAAAATTTACTTGTAAAAATTCACTTTATAGAATTGACAGCAGATAATAGCTGCCTTAAAGTAATTGCTTACATATGCTTTCTGTAAACTGTCAGTGATGAAAGAACAGTACAGATGCAATCTGACAATATTCAAAATTTGTGATAATACAGATGTAGTAGCCTTTAACTGACATTAGCCGTTTGTGGAATGCTTTATAAATAAATGCTGTAAGGCAGCATATAATGACTACTTAACTTCTGACACGCATTTGCCAAAAAAAAGTGTTGGTGGGGGGAGGTGGAAAGAGTAACCTGCCCAAGATGAAGACAAAAACCTCAATGTTTGGGAGGTTTAAGAAACATTTAGCACTCCTGACAAATAGGAATTGTTAGATGAAAGACGACAAAGGCTAGTATGCCTTTTACCATCTTGGTAGTCACATGATACAATAATGGAATTGTTGACTAATTATGGAAATCAATCTCTATTAATTGGTCTACAACAGATCCAGAATCAAGAGCCAAAAACTGAGTAGAGTAATGGACTTGTGGAAGAATAACATGTCAGAATCTGCCCTCTTCAATGTCAAGGATGCGTTCAGGTGTCAAATCTTGTCCACAATTATGACTAAAGCAACACAAGTTTCCATTACCAAAACTTGGGCTTTAGCTTTAAGCAAGAAAAAGTGCATCCTGACATTCATGGAGAATACAAGTGAAGATTCAAACATATACTGCCAGCCTGTGGAGTTCTGGCCATCTAACGTGTGCAATAAAAAAAAATGCACTGCTCCAAGAAACGAATTTGAAGAAGTTTGGGGATAATTATGAAAAGGAAGATTTTAAGGTTAAGACAAAAATTACAACATGATCACGAAGGAATTAAATAAATCAATAACCATAACGCTTCGGGTTTAACGGTCAGAAAAATTCTTCAAGGGGGCCGTTAATTTTATATGCCATTACTGCTTCTCAGGTGCCGCAAGTTTGGATTGCAGCATATTTAGATACGATGTAGGAAGGATGGATTTAATTATCAACTAATACGACTTTCATTTAGAATAGAGACATGGTAGCTGAAGTGCCATTAAAGCTTTGTGAAAGACAGACAAGTAGATCCCGACAGAATTTATTTTTGATTAAAAAAATGGCCTGAAGGTACAAGTGATCAGAGGACATATCAGTGTAGTTCCAATTTAGAGCACCAAATGCAGATTCTCTTTCACTTCCCAATGCAAACATCTCTTGTAGGACGACAGTGAGAATATAATAACTCAGTCAGAACCATGCAAGTATGTTCAATGTATCTGTCTGCTCAACAGCCAAGCTGTTCAGGTCTGAATAGAAAATCAACCCATTTCGTTTGAGTTTGGTAGATGGGTAGAATTTACGATCCAACAAAATACAGCCAATTAGGTCAGCAATAATAAGGTTTCACCTTTCTGGAGGCAGATAAATTTTCAGATATTCAAATGTTTGGAGTAACAAAACATCTCAGTTGTCATGACAAAATGAACTTATGGCTTCTCTATTGGCAAAAGCGAACAGACTTCCTGGTTAGCTTCTGTGTGAACAGGTTTTCCATTAGCTGGCAATTAGATGAAACATGGGACTGGATTTTATGCGCCCGGCACCGGGAGCAACTGCAGACGAGAAAAATGGCGGCCTGCACCTTCCTCGCGGCGGCTCATGATAATGTGCTGGTCGGGCTGCCCCCCCACACCCCTCAATCCCATGGAGGGGGCAGGCTCTCAGACGCCGGCAACGGCATCAGCTGCCTGTGTGCAGGTGTTGGCGCCTTTTTAAAGGGCAGCCAGCCCTGCTGATTAATTTACAGTTTGAAAGTTATACCCCCCCCCCCCACAACTGTACCGATCAAAAATCTGTTGCCCCTTTCCCATCCCCCAATAACTATAAAATTCAACATTTTCCCCATTCCCCCCCAAAACATTTAGCTTCAACACTTGACCTTCCTCCCCCAAACTGAACAAAGTGCAGAGGTCACCCCTTCCGACCATCCCCTACACTAAAACTGTAGATCTGACCCCGTCCTCAATAGCTCTCCCCTTTCCCACCACTGTGGTGCCTGCTTTCCCTGGACAGGAAAGTGAAGGCGCGTGAGTGCTGGCCGCCACTCAGAAGATCACGGCCTGAAGGCAAGATTGGAGTGAATTTTATTTAAATCTATTCCTGTGCTTAATTTAAATATCCAAAGCCAGGTCCCATCGCCCAGCAGAGGGAAGAAGCCGCTATGGAGCTTCGCCACTGCCGGGAAGATCGGGTCCGGCACTCCCGGCGTCGGACTCCTTGGCAGGCTACTGCCAGAACGATCTACCGCACCCCTGCCCCCCCACCCACCCTGCCATGCAGCCCGACGTCAGGAGCTCAGTAAAATCCCGACCATGGCTTTTGCTCTACTCCCTTTTTAGACAACTCTTGCACAGGAGCAGAGGGTAAATCTCACTGCCGAAATGATGATTCCTGCTACCTTTGAAGTTCTACACAAAATAAGTATATCACTTGACAAGCCAAACAGCAATATAAAAATATTTTACAGGTTAGACAGCCATTATAGAGCGCATTAGCAATGCAAGGAAATAAATTTTGTTCAGAGGTACAGTATCACCTTACTATGCATTGATCAGGTCAACAGGGGAAGCAAGTAGCACTCATCATAGAAATTAGGAAGTTGGAAGTCAAACAGAGCCACAAATTCATTTTATGGCCTCAACTATTTCAATTAGTCTGTTCCAAGATAACAAATTTCACCAGTACATGATAAGTGTCAGCCTCGTTTTAGTGGTAGTATTCATGTCTCTGAATCAGAAGGTTCATGACCCACTCCAGAGACTCAACCATGTAATCTAGGCTGACAACCCCAGTGCAGCACGTCGGAGATGCAGTCTTTCAAATAAGGCGTTAAACGACTGCCCTCTCAGGTGGATGTAAAAGATCCCATGGCACTATTTAATGCAGAGCAGAGCAGTTCTCTCCATTGTTCTGAACAGTATTCATTCCTCAACCAACATTACTAAAACAGGTTATCCATCATTACCTCATTACTGTTTGTGAGACCTTGCTGTGTGCAAACTTGGCTGCATTGTTTCCTACATGATAACAGCGACTACATTTCAAAAGTACTTAATTGCCTGAAAACGGCTTGCTAAGGTCCTGAGGTTTTGAAAAACATTTGTCAAGAAAACATGCTATGCTGAATGAGGATTTTTAATTCATCAGTTGGAAACCTACATTAAACTTTTAAAAAGGAAAGCTGGAATCCTACATTTCACTTTTAAAAAGCTGGCAGCCAAGATGGCCACACAATTTGCATTGAAATACCTCACATTCCAGGACATCGAAGTAGAAACGCATGTCTAAAAAGCTCCCATCCAGGACAATGGCCTGAACAGTAAATTATCTACTATCACCCTCATTACCAGGACATTCAAAGCTATCTTGGAGCATTCACTAGTGGAGACATACCTCCAGTGGGTAAACATTGAAACAATACAACCTGAGAGATTTGAAATTCTTAGACTTTGGGCCTCATTAAAGAAAAAAAAGTACTGAGAGCACCATGTGACAGACTCCCCAGTTTGTGTGAACTTGGAGTTTTTTTATTGTTACACACAGCAGACAAGCTTTGAGAGCCAACCAGTGCAAGATCTCTGTGGGGCTGTGTGTGTGTGTGTCTCTCTCCAGATAACATTGCAAGTTTTTGAAACCTAACTGCAACTGTGGAACATCCAAGTCTTTCATCATACAGAGACACACCCTAGAGAGAAAGCCACCTACATCACTGTCTCGAAGAAAACCCTGAACCAGGTGGACCAGATGCAAGTGTACTTCTATCAGCCAGACACTTCAGAAACAAGAATTCAACCGGAAGACAACTGAACTAGCAGACCCACAGACTGTATATTATTTTTATTTGTTCTGGACTCTAATCAAACTATTCTTTAACACTCTGTAACCTATTTGTGTGAGTGAGATTCTTGTGTGTGTGCGTGTGAAAGTTGGAGCGTAGTTTATTATTTTACTTGGATAGGGTTTAGATTTTAAGTACAATAAAACTGAACCTCTTTGTTTAAACTCAAGAAAACCTGTCCGATTGGTTATTTTATGATCATAACACTCACTGAATTGGTGAGCACATCCACTGTTTAAAAAGGAATAAACTCTGTTGCGGTCAAACAAGGAGAGGGACAAGAGGGGAGCCTTTCAACCCCTCCTTACCTGATAACACTTTATACAAATGCAAGTTTTTTCTCTCTCTTCCTGGAACTCCATTACAAAAAGAAATAGCTGGATCACTAGCTAGACCATTTTCACCCAACATCTACCCTCAGAATGCTAAAATACCTTGTGGCATATAAGCAAATTACATGCAAGATGGTTTAGTATCAGCAGCTTCATGGAAGATTCTCTAAAATGACTTGTCAGGTAATTCTCAAGACAAATTCAATCCAATTTATGCTGTATGCTATTGCACAAAACAACAATTGTACATAACAATCAGAAAGTGTTTATTGATTAAGTTGCAGTCAAAATATTGCACCCAATTTTCAATGGCCTAGGCGTTAAGGATACAGAAGCGATTTCAGGGTAGCTGTGAGAAGACACCAGAAAAACTGGGATTCCCTTCATTTAAATAGAGAAGGTTAAGTGGAGATCTAAGTAGAGGTATTTCGACGTTTTGAGGTTTTTTGATATGAATAGGGAAAAGCTATTTCCACCATTTGGTGAGTCAATAACACGAGAACATAAATTTAAGATCACCAATAGGAGAAAAGGAAAGCTTAGGTTTTAAAAACTGGAGGTTGTTCGGAATGCCCTACAAAAAACTGTGGTGGAAGCAGAATTCCTAACTTTTGATGGGAAATGAATATTTGAAAAATTATAAAAAAGATATGGGGAAAAAGGTGGGGAAATGGAGCCAAGTGGATAGCTCTTTCAGAGAGCAAGCACAGACTTGCAGGACCAAATGGCACCTCTGTTCTGTAAGATACTATGATTCAAAATCAGAATCAAAATATTGTACAGAAGGAATGACTGACACATGATCAGCGCCCTACCAAATTAAAGGGCGTGAAAAATGCATCATGGACGTGAAATCTCAGGTCCTCTGTGAAATTGGTCATTTTGCAAACTTTGCATGTTTTACTGATTGCGGAGGACTTAATGGGCATGTTGTGAACATTGCGCATTTTCCTAATTGACACAAGGCTCAACTCGCTGATTGATAGATGAGGGAGGGCTTCCAATGCAGTTTTGAGTGTAGCAGTCTAAAGTGTCAGCAGACAAGTGAGAATGCCAGAATGAGCAAATCAAAAATGGCCACAACCATTACTGTAGCACACGGAGTGAAAGAATTTGGAAGCCAAATTCTGCATGCTGATGGTGGTACACGGTTTTGTACAAGCTGTAATGTTTTGTTGGATCACACATGGTGGGCAACAGTTCAGCGCCACTTAGAGTCCAAAAGCCATCATAGCAGAAAAACAGCATCCAACGTTGCACTGCTGGAAAACGAACACACAAAAATAGCAATGATTTCATCACTTTTTAAGACGTGACAGACAGCTCAGAAAATTGTCAGTTGGTTACAATGGAACTTGTGGATGCTTTTGCAAGCGCCAACATACCATTGGAAAAGCTTGATCACCCAAAGCTGCGGGTATTCATTCAACGTAATGTGCAAAATGATGGTCGCTTGCCAAGTGCAAATAAACTATGACAGTGCTACCTACCAAAGGTTTTTGCTACCTATTGTGAGATGAAGTTTCAGATTAATTCGTCTAAGTCTTTTGCAATTATTTGTGATGAGTCCATTATGAGCAAGACAACTATGTGCTACATGTTTTGTTTGATTTTATGTCTGGTAAGGTCAAAGTAGAGAGTCAGGAAAACTAAAAACAGTGCTTGCAGATTGCGTCTACTTCGAAGCTGTTAATTACACCACAGTTTCCCAAGCGATAATCTTCATCTCAAAAGAGCTCACACTGCCACTGAAAACACAGGTTTTAACAGACATTGTAACCCTTCTAAACAATGTTCATCTTAATGAGGAGGTTCAGTTTGTTGCCAAGAACACTACACGACTGATGGATTTAGTCACTTGGTTTGAATCTCGACACGTCACAATCCACTAAGCTTTCAATAAAGTAATTGTTCTGGGCTAAAGCACAAACGAGCAACACTCTGATGATGTTGAATTAAATGCCTGTGCTTAACTGGTGTTTTCTTGAATGGCAAAGAAGCTCAAACAATATTACTGCTATGGGGAAGAGTAAAGCAGTGAAGAAAAAGCAGCTCAGAGGTTTCAACCATCGTCTGCAGTGTTTCTGAAAGCTGTATGTATCTTTGACCCTGCACAAATGCAACTGTTGATGGTGGATTTAAACTTGTTTGATGCAATTCCTGTCTTTGGCAAGAACTGTAGGCTGGGAGATTCCTGCTTATAAAAGCATTGCAAAAGAAACTGATTGTACTGTGCCTGTGCTGCAGTTTTGAAACTCTGTGGAAGGCAGAATTCCCCCACCTTGTTAAGGCTAGCACGGTGCTGCCTGACAATTCCAATAAGCTCTCTCCACATCCAGAGAGTTATGTCTAAACACGGGCAGGTGTTCACAGTGCAGAGACAGGGAATGAAGAAAGAGACAGTTGCAGGCTATTCCATGCTCACATTCAACCACTGATTTAAGTGAGTAAAGAATGTGACCTGTTTATAGTCAGTTTTTTTTTTACAATAGCTTTTGAGTATATACGAAATGCCATTTGAAATCAGAAACCTCCTTAGTCTTTTATTGTTTTAAAAAAATTATTCACATGGTTTATTGCGATACTGTGAAATTTATGATTTAAATATGCGAAATCATGAAATTCGCGATTCTTAAAATGTCATGACCATGAAATTTGTAAAATTTGGCCATACATTTTGTAGGGTCCTATCTGTGATTTTCCAGTCATCAATTGTTTTCTCCAGTATAAATGGCCTGATCACAAGGATTGACCATATCAGAGATTCAAATTTTCATGGGTCGTAAACTGCCATAGGAGCTTCAGATGATTCTCCTAGATTTGGAATTGTAGCTGAAATACCAGCACGAAAAGGTTGCATGCCTTAATTTGAGCATTGCTTTACTGGAACCATTTTGATCAGATGAAATTGTTATTAGATAAGGGCTGGAAACAAGGTTACACATTTCTTTTTGTTGAATTGATGAGCATATGCAAGCACACGTACTGTATAGTTGTGTCCAGATGAACCCACCCAATATCAGCATTGAATTATTGCTCATAATTTTTCAGTGTTCTTACATTTCATTCCAGATGCAATAATTAAAAATGGAAAGTCAGTGAAGTAAACTTGCACCACCTTTCCATTGGAAATGACTTGCTTTTCAGATTTATTGCAAGAAAATCTGGGCTTTGTTCTTTATGGTCATTGATGCAACAGTAGTGTTTTTATATTTGAGACAGTATCCAAAATTCAATTGCTTTTCAAATACCTTTCAATCTAATATAAAAATGAAGTCCCCACGCAACAAGAGGCACAGGAGGTTTTTAAAAAATTATCTTTTGATTAGTAGGAGCCAAACTGAATCAGAATATGCAGATCTTAAATGTAGCTGATAAATGCAAGTAGAATTACACTTGTGTAATTAGGCACTAAATAATATTCAGTGCATCAATAATTCCCTTTTACTTTTCTATCTGAATATCTGGCTTGATACGACAAAGACGGAATGCTCTTTGAAGGACAGTGCATCAAAAAGAACTGTTCTTCAGCTGCCAGTTGCATTTTGAAAATCACTTTTAGGTTTCACTGAAAAATAACTTTTTATTCCTGAATATACTTGAGTATAAATGTAAAACAAGGTGCTAAATAGTCTTGAAGCATTGTTGGTTTACCTACTTTACAAAACAAAAATAAGCAAACCCAACTTAAGTCACTGAATGAAGAGCCTGACTGACACCTGAGGGTTCATATCTGCAGAGCAGGTGTGTACAGGTGGACTGTATATTATCTTTCAACTACACAAATATTCCTATCCTCAATGATGGGGGAGCCAGCGCATCAGTGCAAACGATAAGGCTGAAGCATTTGCAACAATCTTCAGTCAGAAGTGCCGAGTGGATGATCCATCTCAGCCTCCTCCTGAAGTTCCCAGCATCACAGATGCAAGTCTTCAGCCAATTCAATTCACTTCACATGATATCAAGAAAGAGCTAAAGGCACCGGATACTGCAAAGACTATGGGCCCCGACAACATGCCGGCAACAGTATTGAAGACCTGTACTCCAGAACTTGCCACGCCCCTAGCCAAGCTGTTTCAGTACAGCTACAACACTGGCATCTATCCGGCAATGTGGAAAATTGCCCAGGTATGTCCTGTACACAAAAAGTAGGACAAATTCGACTTGGCCAATTACCGCCCCATCAGTCCAATCTCGATCATCAGTAAAGTGATGGAAGTTGTTGACAGTGCTATCACGCGGCACTTGCTTAGCAATAACCTGCTCAGTGACGCTCAGTTTGGGTTCCGCCAGGGCCACTCAGCTCCTGATCTCAGTACAGCCTTGGTTCAAACGTGCACAAAAGAGCTGAACTCCAGAGATGAGAGTGACTGCCCTTGATATCAAGGCAGCATTTGACCGAGTATGGAATCAAGGAGCCCTAGCAAAACTGGAGTCAATGGGAACGAGGGGGAAAACTCTCCACTGGTTTGAGTCATAGCTAGCACAAAGGATGATGATTGTGGTTGTTGGAGGTCAATCATCTCAGCTCCAGGACATCACTGCAGGAGTTCCTCAGGGTAGTGTGCTAGGCCCAACCATCTTCATCAATGACCTTCCTTCAATCATAAGGTCAGAAGTGGGGATGTTTACTGATGATTGCACAATGTTCAGCACTATTCGCGACTCCTTAGATACTGAAGCAGTCCATGTAGAAATGCAGCAAAACCTTGGGCTGATAAGTGGCATGTATCATGTGCGCCACGCAAGTGCCAGACAATGACCACCTCCAACAAGACAGAATCTAACCATCTCCCCTTGACATTCAATGGCATTATGATCACTGAAACCCCCACTAACATCATGGGATTTACCATTGACCAGAAACTGGAGTAGCCATATAAATACCATGACTACAAGGGGGGGAGTCAGAAGCTAGGAATCCTGCCGCAAGTAACTCACCTCCTTACTCCCCAAAGCCTGTCTACCATCTAAAAGGCACAAGTCAGGAGTGTGACAGATGGGTGCAGCTCCAACAACAACCAGGACAAAGCAGCCCACTTGATTGACACCCCATTCACCACCTTCAACATTTATTCCCTCCACCACTGATGCACAGTGGCAGCAGTGTGACTTGGAACTATATTGCCATTCCTTCACTGCTGCCGAGTCAAAATCCTGGAACTCCCTTCCTAACAGCACTGTGGGCGTACCTACCCCACATGGACTGTAGCAGTTCAAGAAGGCACCTCACCACCTTCACAACAGGTGGTAGAGGCAGGAACCCTCACAACATTTATGAAGTATTTAGATGAGCACTTGAAACTCCATAGCATACAAGGCTATGGGCCAAGTGCTGAAAAATGGGATTAGAATAGTTAGGTGCTTGATGGCCAGCACAGACACGATGGGCCAAAGGCTGTTTCTGTGCTGTATAGCTCTATGACTCTAATGAGGAATGGGCAATAAATGCTGTCCTAGCCAGCGACACACACATCTCATAAACAAATAAAAACTATTTTCAATTTTTGTTTGAAATCGTAGAACGTATGAGTGAAGCAACCTTTTGTTAGCTCATTAAAGTTAGGCATAAACAAGTTGTAGCCCTGCTTAGCTACCTTGATATTGTACAAAAGATATAAAGATTCTACTGTGCACTGTGAAAGGAAGAGTCAAATTTAAAACACTTGCTGAAATGCAACAACGAAAGGCAAAAGTATTCCAAGAATTACAATGGTGCAACTGCTCACATCAGTGTGTAGCTGTGCCATGAAGAATAGAAAGGTCGCTGTACAATTTCTGCTCAGCGTTATCTGGTCTTAAGGGGACAGGAGACGTGGCATAATTGGCTTAACCAGTGGAGGTGGGGGGGGTGGAGGTGGTGTGGGAGCGATTTTAACTGTGTAAATCAGGAGGTGGAAATGCTGTGCTTGTCCAAAAGCTCGTGCCATTTTCATGGGAGAACCTAATTTATATCAAATCTGCAATTTGCGCATAGGGAGTGTGGTTTGTGATGTCAGCTTGCCGAGTGGGGTACACAGCAGGGTGGCTGCTACTTAAAGGCATCCTACACCACACCTTAAGAGAAGGTGCTTTGTACAGTGGTGGATAGCAGACAGCAAGATTGTGCAGCAGCAGCAGAGGTCATTTGGATCATGCTTCTCAGGTTCGCTGCTGCAGTGGTGGAAGTGCCGATTGACTAACTGATCAGCTGGTGAAGGTCCTATTTCTGTCTGATGGGTGCTTGGTGTCAAGACAAAATATGAATAGGCGGGAGAGAAGTGCAAAAAATTTCGATGCCATCAATATTGTCCCCAGGACCTGTCCGCAGTGCAGGCAAAAGTACAATGATCTGACTAGGTATAGTAATGCAAGACTTTCCTTCACGTCTCTCTTTACACCAAGCACAGCCCTGTAGGGCCCTATTTTAGGCTCAATACAATTAATACCCTTCCTATGGCTCTCCACGGGTCAGCAGGGAACACTTTACTGCACTCCCAATTCTGTTTACACTCAGACTCTTAAAACCTGTGAGTGACCTCACAGCCACTCTTGTCTTCATCTGCTTTTTCCAGTCATTATGCACACTATGGTAAGCTGGTTCATACATCTTGAAAAAGACACAGCACATAAGAACTTACTTCCACTTTTCTTAGAGTGCAGCAATACAGGAGAAACAGACAGACAGAAGAGGGCTGCCATTGATATAGGATCACAGAATGGTTACAGCACAGAATGAGGCCATTCGGCCCATCACATCAGTTCTGGCTCTCTGTAAGAGCTACTCAGCTAGTCCCATTCCCCTGCCTTTTCGCTGTAGCCAAGCATATTTTTTCTCTTCAGTAATTATCCAATTCCCTTTTGAAAGCCACAATTGAATCTGCCTCCACCACACTCTAAGGCAGCGCATTCCAGATGTGAACCACTTGCTGCATAAAAAGACGTTTTTCCTCATGTCACGTGTTTCTTTTGCCAATCACCTTAAATCGGTGTCCTTTGGTTCTCTGCCCTTCTGCCAATGGGAACAGTTTCTCCCTATCCACTTTGTCGAGACTCTTCATGATTTTGAACACCTCTAACCCATCATGATCCTGTTTTTTTTTCTCCTCGGGAATTATCGCGATGCGTCTTTAAGGCTGTAAGAGATCAGTACTTCTTTCAGGCAGCGAGCTCCAATGACTGAGGGAAGGTGCATTCTGGTTGCCTCGCTACAACCAGAGAGGGAGAACACGACATACAATGTATCCATTTTGATTTTGAAAAACTGGTTACCTGGTTTTGTTTAGAGTCTGCCAGACATACTGTGCCAGCATGTACTGAAGGGAGAAAGGAGAGCTCTCTAAGGCAATTTGTGCAGCTTCTCTCTCATAGTTCTAAAAACTTAAAGCCAGATTAATTCCTCGAAGTAACCAATTATTGATCTGCTGTGTGCATCGCTGGAAGACAGAAGAGTTTAACACTTCACTCCTGAACTGAACTGCCGAATTCCTATCGTAGGATTCATCGGACCTTGGAAGACTGCAAGTGGACTTTGACTGTGTTGTATCAGAGGACCGTTCACCAGGAAGCGTAATCTGCAAGACTTTATTGTTACTTTTTTTTTCAGGCAGCTAATTAAACACCAAACCACCGTTAGTTTGGGTATATGTATGCGAATGCAGGAGTTAGATTTAAAAAAAAAATAAGTTGCAAGGTGTTTAGATATTGGTTTATCTTAGTAGTGTTTAATATTTTAGTTTTTTTAAATAAGTAGTTAATTTGCTGATATCTAAAGATACCTGGCTTGGTTTGCTTCATTTGGGGGTTACTACATTGTTTCAATTCAGCTGCTGCTTTCTTTGATTTGGAAAGCTTAAGGATATGTATGATGCGACCTGTGGATCGGTGGGACTGAATTGACAGTGCATTGCTCCCACCATATATATTGATTGGGGGCTTTGTCTTGAGCGGTCATACCATAACAAACCGTATATGCTCTCAACCTTCTCTTCTCTAAAGAGAACAGCCCCTGCTTTGCCAATCTATCCACATAACTGAAGTCTCTCATCCCAGGAACCATTCTCATAAATCTTTTCTGCAACCTCTCCAATGCCTTCATATCCTTTCTAAAATGTGACCAGAATTGGATACAATACTCCAGATGGGTTTGAACCAGTTGTTTTATACAGGTTCACCATAACCTCCTTGTTTTCGTACTCTATGCCTGCATTTATAAAGCCCTGCTCTGTCACCAGGCCCTTGTGCATCCTTTATTTTATATTTTCTCTCCTCGCTCTTCCTACCAAAATGCATCAATTCACACTCTCTGCATTCAATTTCTTCATTTCATCTGCCACTTGTCTGCCCATTCCACCAGTCTATGTCCTCTTGAAGTCTATCACTATCTTCCTCAAAGTTCACAATACTTCCAAGTTTTGTGTCATATGCAAATTTTGAAATTGTGCCCTGTACACCTAAGGCTAGGTCATTAATATAGATCAAAAAAGCAGGGGTCCTAATACCGACCCGAGGAACCCCATACTATTCCTTCCTCCAGTCCGAAAAACAACCATCCGCCACGACTGTTTCCTGTCACTCAGTGGACTTCATATCCATGCTGCCACTGTCAGTTTTATTCCATGGGCCTCAACTTTGCTGACAAGCCTGTTTTGTGGCACTCTATCAAATGCCGTTTGGAAGTCCATGTACATCAAACCAGCTGCATTACCCTCACCAATCCTCTCTGTTACCTCATCAAAATACTCAATCAAATTCAACATGATTTGCCTTCAACAAATCTGTGCTGGCTTTCCTTAATTAATCCACATTTGTCCAAGTAACTGTTAATTTTGCCCTGGATTATCATTTCTAAAATCTTTCCCATAACCAAGATTAAACTGAACGGCCTATAGTTGCTGGGCTTGTCCTTAAACCCTTTTTTGAATAAGGGTGTAACATTTGCAATTCTCCAGTCCTCTGGCACCACACCTGTATCTAAGGAGGATTGGAACATTATGGTCAATGCCTTGCAATTTCCATCCTTACTTCCTCAGTATCCTCTGATGCATCTCATCTGGTCCTGGTGATTTATCAACTTTAAGTACAGCCAGCCTTTCTAATGCCTCCTCTATCAATTTTTAGCCCATTCAGTGTTCAACTACCTCTTCCTTCACTTATGACTATGGCAGCAACATCTTCCTTGGTAAAGATAGATGCAATGCACTCATTTAGTACCTCAACCATGCCCTCTGCCTCCATGCATAAATCCCCTTTTTGGTCTCTAATCGGCCCTACTCCCCCTTTTACTATTTATTTGCCTATAAAAGACATTTGGATTCCCTTTTAGGTTGGCTGCCAGTCTCCTCATACTCCTCACTTTGCTTCTCTAATTTCTTTTTCACTTTTCTTCTGAAATTTCTGTATGGACCCTGGATCTCACTTGTATTATCAACCTGACATTCATCATATGCACCCTTTTTCTGCTTCATCTTACTCTCTATCTCTTTTGTCATCGAGAGCGCTCTAGCTTTGTTTGCCCACCTTTTCCCCCTCATGGGAATGTACTTCAACTGTACCCGAACTATCTCCTCTTTAAAGGCAGCCCATTGTTCAATGACAGTTTTGCCTGCCAATCTTTGATTCCAATTCTCCTAGGCCAGATCCGTTCTCACCCCATTTAAGTTGTCCCTCTGCTAATTAATTAAGTTTTACTCTGGATTGCTCTTTGTCCTTTTCTGTAGCCAACCTAAACCTTACGATACTATGATCACTGTCTCCTAAATGTTCCCCAATTGACACTTGATCCATTGTCCCACTTCATTTCCTACAATCAGATCCAGCAATGTTTGTTCCTTGGACTGGAAACATACTGATATCGAAAATTCTCCTGAACATATTTCAGAATCTCTTCCCTCTCTCTGCCCTTTACATTATTACTGTCCCAATCCAAATTAGGATAATTAAAGTCCCCCATTATAATTTCCTTACAAATTTGTTCCTCTATACCTTTTCTACTAGTTGGAGGACTATATTATACACCCAGTAGTGTAATGGTACCTCTATTGTTTCTTAGCTCTAACCAAATTGGTTCTATCCTCTCTCTCCAGCACTGTAATATTCTTAATCAATATTGCCATCCTTCCTCCTTTCTTTCCTTCCCTATTTTTCCTGAACACCTTGTATCCAGAAATATTTAGTACCCAGTCCTTCCCTTTTTTAAGCCAGATCTCAGTTATCATCACGATACTTGCGCCTGCAGCTCATCAACTTTATTTACCATACTCCATGCATTCACATACATGTACTGTAAACCTAATTTGGACCTTATTGCATTCCCTTACTCTGACCTCACCTAAAACCTTGTTACCTCTTACTGTAGTGCTATCTGTCTCTCCCAATTCTTCGTGCACTTTGTTTTTCTTCTCTAAATGTTATCTCCTAGTTCCCATCCCCCTTCTAAGTTAGTTTAAACCCTCCCCAATAGCACTAGCAAACCGCCCTATAAAGACGTTGGTCCCAGCTCTGTTCTGGTGCAATCCGTCCGGCCTGTACAGGTCCCATCTCTCCAGAACTAGTCCCAATGTACTAGGAATCTAAAGCCCTCCCTCCTGCACCATCTCTCCAACCACGCATTCATACACTCACTGGTGCATGGCATTAGGAGTAATCTGGAGATTACTACCTCCGAGGTCCTGCTTGATAGTTTCTATCCTAGCTCTCTCAATTCAGCTTGCAGGACCTCATCCTTTTCTCTAGCTATGTGATTGGTACCAATATGGACCAAGATTGCTGGCTGTTCACCCTCCCTCCTCAGAGGGCTTTGATGGCAGAGGGCATACAGCATTGGAGATGGCAAGTGGTGTGGTAGAAATGGGTGTCAACAGCGTACATCTGGAAACTGATGGATGACATCGCAGAGGGGCAGCATGTAAGAGAAACAGGAGGGGGCCACAGATAGATCCTTGGGGGAATTCCAGAAGTAACATCGTGGGAGCATGAAGAGAAAAGTTATTGCTGGGGATTTGCTGGCCAACACTGGATAGAGAAGAGGAACCAGGCAAGGGCAGTTCAGTCAGCTGGACAATGGAAAAGAGTAGTTGGAGGATGATGGTGTCTTGAACCATGTCATAGGCTGGAGAGGGGCCAAGAAAGGATAGTACACTACTGTCACAGATGATGTCATTTGTGACTTTGATTAGCATCATTTCAAGCTGAGGCAGGGCCAAAACCTGACTGAACAGGTTCAAATATGGGGCTTAAGACAGGCACAAGAGGCTCACACTTGGGTGATTTCTGTATGCAAGTAAAGCCATAAAGCTGTTTGAAATGTGTGTGAAGACAGTGTTCCTGTAGTAGTTGGAGTCCTGTGATTTTAGTTGAATGAATACCAATGTGAGTCTTTGGCCAGATCAGTTTATTTGTAGGTGAAGAATTGTGTTAGATGTTGGACATCACTGTTAACGCAGGGGAGCCGGGATTGTTCAGTTGATACGTTCGATTAAATACTGCTGAAGAGCTTTTGCCAAGACAACTGTTGGACCCTTCGGGCTACCTCAGTATCCTTCATGTCAATAGTGTCCACTATCTCGCTGTGTGAGGTCCTCCTCCAATAGTGGCTCTACGAGGTATCTTTGCTGTAAAGCAGTTATATGTAGCATACAGAAAACCACCATCACGAGACACTGTGGGCTATATTGGAAAATCAGACTTAACTAAGAACAATTATTGGTCGAGTCCAAAGGACTGCTCTGTGCATTAATGAGGCTCCCACCTGATCCAGTTGGACATGCCGGACAACTAAGAACGGAGTAGAAGTAATTTTAACTGTGTTGCTAGCGACTCCGGCTTGGCAGGGTGGGTTGAAAGCTCCCTCCCACCCTGCAATGTTCTGTTGCCACTTTAACCATAGATTTTGGTTTCACGACTACCATCTTGGAGCCCCACTGCCAGTGTGCCCCGGTTAAGTAAAATGAGAAAAGAATTCTGCCAGGTTTCCCTGCTCATGTTGGTCCATTCTTGCTGTGGACTTCAGGTTGAATTAGCATTGGGTTACCCTCTTGTGATGTTGTCATGACTGAAGAGTCTGCCAACATTCAAGATATGGACTTGAATATGAAGAATGGCCATTCGGGTGAGGCACTGTAATCCTCTGCAGGGGGAGAAAAACATTGGGAAAGCCAGCTACTGTTTTGTCATAAAAACCCAACTGTTTCACTAATGGGAAGGGGGGAAAAACTTTCCCCACTTTTGGAAGAGATGAATGGAAATGGGGTGGGTGGAAATCAATTTGTCTTACAAAAAACCTGAAAAGACCTACAACCTTTCCATAGATGCCCAAAAGAATATAATTTCATTTTGATTTGTAATTCAAACATTGTAGGAATGCTCTTTTGCAAAAGAAAGAAAAGCAAGACTTTGATTCAACTTCCAGATTTGAATTTTAAACCAGTATGTTGACAATTACTGTTCCTGAAAAATAATCAAGACTGAGAGAATACTGGTTATCAAAGAATAAGCTCAACCCAGGATAATATTCTTAAAGAATTTGATTCTACAGTCCACTTCTATTGAGAAATGTTCCATCAAAATACAATTCAATTATATTTTACACTTGGATCAGTATTTCTATAAGCTGTTGATTTAAACCTCTGGTATTAAACTCATTGTAGTATAGCTCAGTTATTAATTCATTAATAAATTCAATACTGAGACTGGCTAAAGTTCCAGTTTAACCATGGTATCAGATTGCAGATATAGGCAACATCCAGATGACACTGGCAGTGGGTTAGCTTTTCAAATGCACGGAACACCAGCACAAATTGTACCTCCTCTGTTTGATTTTTGCCAACACACTTGGGATATTGCTACTTTCCACATTTTGTGCTCGACCTTACTGGTCTACTTCTGAAGTTATCTTTAAACTTGCTTACTTACCATGCTGGTCACAATCAACCCTGGCAAAGACTATATGCTTTGTGTCTGGAAATTCATCTTTCACGACCGAGGAGGCCTCTTCAAAGATGGGGTGTAGCATTTGACTGAATCTACACCTGGTGAAAAAAAAATGAAGTAACTGCACCCAAGTCTAAACTATGTAAAATAGTAACAACAATTTTAATTGTTCAATATTCCTTTAACTTATTCCCTTAGTCATTTCTTGCATTGTTTCTTACTGTATTTTCTTGCTGGTCTTCCCCTTCCCCTTTGTCAACAGTTTAGATTTTCTCTCTTCTGCACCCCACCTTTTACAGTATTAATTTGACACAAATATTACAATCTTATGGAAACCATACTTGTGTTTTACATATTGGTGGCCTCAGCATTTCCTACTCAGGATCAGTCGGTAGATGACACCAACACTTAAATTCTCTTCCAACAAACCTGAACGGCTTCTTCTCAGCAGTAGTAACATTATAAAGGCAGATGAGAATCACTGAAACATAGGACGATTACAGCACGGAAGGAGGCCATTCGACTCGTCATCTGTGCCAGCTCTCTGCAAGAGCAACTCACCTAGTTCTATTTCCCTGCCTATTCCCCACAGCCTTGAAAGTTTTTGCTCTTCAGGTAGCTATCCAGTTCTCTTTTGAAGGCCTCAATTGAATCTGCCTTCACCACACTCTCATTCCAGATCCTTGCATTCCAGATCCTTGTTACAACCAAGGTGGAAGTGTACTGTCGTTTCTAGTCCCACTTCTCTACAGGTTAGAACAAATATTTTTTAGAAACGTTTACGCAGTTACCAATTCGGTCAATCATATACTCTACTCTTTTTTTCCCAGAAAAAATACACCAACCAGGTTTCTTTAGCAACAAAATTATCAATTTATTATAAACAAGACTTATCCAGTAACGAATGAAAGCAGATTAAAGCACACAGATTAAAATATCAAAGTTCCCTTTTAAAATACTCCACACACTGAAAAAATAAAGAAATTCTCTCTGCAGAGCTCTGACAAAAAAATAATACTTTGGCCAAATACTTGTTAATTCTTGAAGAAAAAAATAAGATATGGAAGGATGTCAGTTGTCCCTTTTGGCCTGGCATCCAGGTATATGGTGACAGGTCACCAGGATCTTTTCAGAAGCAGTTCGTACTGGAGACGTTGAGAAATTGTCTGGTAGGCTTTCCACTATTCTACTCTGGTTTTGCAGGGTTTTTCCAGAGACAGGAGGAAAGAGGAGCTGACAAACTGGACACCTCAGGGTCTGAGAGAGGTGCAGGAAAGGTGAGCTGGGGTTTCTTTCTTGGCAGGTTGATCTTCAACTGCTTTTCAAACACTGTCCACACCCAAACTGAACCAAAACAACATCTCAGAAGCGAAACCAAACAGCAAGTCAAAACCTCCTGACCCTCATAAATCTTGACATGTCACTTCTCTGTAAACGTCTTTCCCAGGTCACCAAGGTTTATGCTGTTTATTTATCGTAAGGCATGTGACATCCAGTAAAGGTTGTTTTCCAACACATCTGTGTCCTTTTTGTGAACTGTCAACAAAACGAAGTCCAGCATCTATGAAGTCTTCAGCCTTCCAAAATCAAATCCACTTCCACTATTTAAATATGAGTCCTCAAAAAATGTAACAAAAATGGAAGCACTTTCGTAACACCTCCATCCTTGGAGGAATGAAACACCATTTTTAAATGCGTTTCATTACAAGGTGAAAAAAATATTAAAACACATTTACACACTCATTCACTCTTTACCTGTAGCTAATACAGTTCTGCTTTGTACCATCTTTGCACTCATAGCTCAAAGCTAAGTTAAATCCTAGACAAAGCATCTGCAATTACATTATCTCTTCCCACAATGTGGATAATCTTTAAATGATAAGGTTGCAATAGTAAACTCTACTGAAATAGACTGACATTCTTGTTTTTGAATTTTTCCACAATGGCTAGGGAGTTATGATCAGTATATACCGGTGTCTCTTTGTAGTCATAGCGGACATGGACCTCAAAATGCTTAAGAGCTAGTCATAAACCCAGGGTTTCTTTTTCCGCTGTTGAATATCCTTTTCGGAGTCGATTTAGGTTTTTGGAAAAGTACCCCACTGGCCTTTCTATGCCTGATTCAACATCTTGTAACAGGACTGCACTAACCCCCAGGTCACTAGCATCAATTGCTACCTTGAAGGGCTTATTGAAATTTGGTCAGCCAACACTGGTTCATTAATCAAAATGGCTTTCAGCCTCTCAAAAGATGCTTCGCATTCTCCCGACCACACTACTTGGGCTTTTCTTTTTGTAGCAAATCCGTCAGTGGAGCGGCTATTGTACTAATATTTCGTACAAACTTGCAGTAGAAACCACACATCCCCAAAAACCTCATTATTTTAGAGATGGGGAACTCTACCAATGCTTATACGTTTGCTGCTCTTGGCAACACTTGCCCTTGTCTGACTATATGCCTGAGGTAGGTTACTCTGGCTTTTGCAAATTCACTTTTGGCAAGGTTTATCACTCAACAGCCGACTCTAATTTTCTGACAGAGCTTCCAGTCGTTCTAAGTCGCCCTTCCATGTTTCACTGTATACCAGCACATCAAGATAAATCACAGTTAGGAACACTGGCTACCATTTGGTTCATCAGTCTCTGAAAAGTGGTTGGGGTATTTTTCAGCCTGAATGGCATCACTTGGCAGTGGAAGACCGTGTGTGACAAAGGCCAATATTTCTTTAGCTGGGGGTGTTAAAGGAACCTGCCAGTATATCTTTAACAAATCTATTTTTGTAAGAAACGCGACATTGTCTACTCTGTCAATACAGTCTTCCAAGCAAGGAATTGGGTAAGAGAATGCCTTTGTTACTGCATCAACCTTTCTGTAGTCTATGCAGAATCTAGTTGAACTGTCAGATTTAGGCATAACACCACTGGGGAATTCCAGCTGCTTTGACTGGGTTCAATTAGGTGGTTTTCCAACATGTACTGGATTTCTACTTTTACCTGGGCTGGTTTCTCTGGACTTAAGTGATAAGAATGCTATTTCATAGGAAAGGATTCCCCTACATTCACATCATGTCTGGCTATGGTTATGCATCCTGGCTTGTCCCTACAGACTCTTAAATGCTGTGAGTAGCCTTGTCAGATCTTCTCGTTGTTCTGCTAAATGTGAAAGCATACTGTCCGATCTCCCTCACAATTCAGTATTAGCTAACTGGATAGGAGGAGTTTCAATTTGAGAATTGTCTAGGCCTCCTTCTGCCTCATCCTCACTATTCCTTTCATCTTTCACTGTCCTTACGACCTGACACAGCTGTGCTTGCTTATACTGCTCCCGGCAATATTATTTCAACATATTGATATGACACAGTCGATTCTTTTTCTGGCAATCCAGGGTGTCAATCAAATAATTTACTGGACCAATTCTTTTGACCACTTTATATGGACCACTGAACCGTGCTTTCAGCAGTTCACCCTGTAAATGCAGTAACACTAACACCTCATCCCCTGGTTGAAATTTTCGGGTTTTGGCATGCTTGTCTGCCCATTTCTTCCTGGTTGTTTGGGAAGTTTTCAGGTGTTCCTCAACCACATTGCAGGCTCGAAAGCCACTCCTGGAACATGGATACATAATCTAGCATGGAAGATTCATCCCTCTGTTCTAAAAACATTTCTTTGATTAGCTTTAGAGGACCTCTTATCTCATGTCCATAAACTAATTCAGAAGGACTAAAACCGGTAGACTCATTAGGTGAATCCCTGGTAGCAAACAAAAGAAATTCTAGCCCTCTATCCCAATCACAGGGATATTGATGACAGTATGACCTGATCATTGTTTTGAAGATCTGATGGTACCATTCTAAAGCCCCTTGTGTCTGTAGATGGTATGCTGAAGGCTTTAACTATGTTATACCCAAATTACCCATAATTTCCTGAAACGTTTTAGACATAAAATTGGAACCTTGATCCGACTGAATCTCAATCAGTAATGCATATCTAGCGAAGAACTGGGTTAACTTTTCTACTACTTTAGCAGAAATCGTTCTCAAGGGAATGGCCTCTGGGAACAGAGTAGTCTGATGATAATGAGTATATATTGGTGTTCTGCTTTTGTTTTCGGTAAAAGGTCCTACATAGTCTACCAACACCCTACTAAATGGTTCCCCAAAAACTGGTATGGGAATTAGAGGTGCCGATTTTATGGCAGTTTTCAGTCTTCCCACAATCTGGCATGTATGGCATGTTTTACAAAACTGCACCACATCCTTGGAAACACCTTGCCAGTAAAAAGGTCAACCTATACGTGATTTGCTCTTCCAGATCCCCACATGTCCTGCCATAGGAATTTAATGGGCTATCCTTAATATTTCCCGGTGATATTTGGATGGTACCACTTTCCGGTGAACCACCGTCCATTCTTCGTCAGCAGGTCTGTGAGGAGGTCTCCACTTCCTCATCAGAGTCCCATTAATATAGTAGCCTTCCAGAACTCCCTTTGCCTCAGCTTCAGTTAGGGCCAATTGCACCACTTTACTTAACTCTGGATTGGCTTGCTGAGCCTTGATTAGAAAAGATTTAGTGAACATTTCCTTCGGATTATCCAAATTCCCAAAGAAAGTTTCAGATATGCGACTATTAGTCTGTGCTGCCAATTTGACCTCTGACAATGGAACTTGTTTAGCCATTGCCCAGGTCACTACACATGAAGGAAAAATTCCTGGAACCTTTTCCTGCAACTGTTTTGTCTCTTTGATTTCACTTGGTCTTTCCATGACTACTGGAGAAGCTACTACCTTCGCTCTGGCCAAATCATTCCCCAGGAGGTGGTCAACTCCGTCTACAGGCAAACTATGGACAACTCCTACAGTTGCCATTCCAGACATTAGGTCACACTCTAGGTGCACCCGATACAAAGGCATGGGTATATACTCCCCACCGATACCATTCACTAAAACCTTGGCATTCAGTGTGCTCCCTAGTGGAAAAATCACGTCTTTCCCCAGCAGAAGAGTTTGTGAGGCTCCTGTATCCCTAAGTATAACAATAGGTTTACCTGCTTCACTTGAGGGATAAGGAGTTACTTTTCCTTTCAAAAAGAACTCCCTGTAAGTCTCGGGTATCTTATTCACAAACCCGCACTCATAGCGGTTTTTGTACTTGGCCTTACAGCTGCAGTAAGAGCTACAGCCTGACCTGTCATACTGTCGATTAGGGCCCCTTTCTCTACATTGACCTTGTTTATCTCAATAAGTCCCATGGGTTTACCCCGCAACTTCGAACATTCAGCACGAAGGCGTCCCACCTTATTTTATTTAGAGATACAGCACTGAAACAGGCCCTTCGGCCCACCGAGTCTGTGCCGACCAACAACCACCCATTTATACTAATCCTACATTAATCCCATATTCTCTACCACATCCCCACCATTCTCGTACCACCTACCTACACTAGGGGTAATTTACAATGGCCAATTTACCTACCAACCTGCAAGTCTTTTGGAGTCAAGTGACAATTGAAACACTTAGGCTTTCGGACCTCACATCCACCCTCAGCATCTTCCTTTCTCGTCTGAGGACATCGCAGACCGTTGCCAGCTGTCCCTTTTTGTCCCAGGCTACTGGTCTTCCCTTCACCCCCCCACCTTTGATCCTTCTTAGGTTTGTGGGGGTGAACCACAGAACAATTACGGCACAGAAGGAGGCCATTCAGCCCATCGTGTCTGTGCCGGCCGAGAAAACTAGCCGCCAATCTTATATCACTTTCCAGTACCTGGTCCATAGCCTTGCAGGTTACAGCGCTTCAGGTGCACGTCCAGGTACCTTTTAAATGAGTTGCGGGTTTCTGCCTCCACCACTGTTCCTGGCAGTGAATTCCAGGCACCCACCACCCTTTGGGTGAAAAGGTTTTTCCTCATGTCCCCTCTAATCCTTCCAGTAATCACCTTAAATCTGTGCCCCTGGTAATTGACCTTTCCACTAGGGGAAACAGGTCCTTCCTGTCTACTCTATCTAGGCCCCTCATAATTTTGTACAGTTCAATTAACTCGCCCTCAGCCTCCTCTGTTCTAAGGAAAACAACTCTAGCCTATCCAATCTTTCCGCATAGCTGCAACTTTCAAGCCCTGGCAACATTCTTGTAAATCTCCTCTGTACTCTCTCCAGAGCAATTATAGAGTCAGAGAGTCATACAGCACAGAAACAGGCCCTTCAGTCCATCGTGTCTGTACTGGCCATCAAGCACCCACCTATTCTAATCCCATTTTCCAGCACTTAGCCCATAGCCTTGTATGCTATGGCGTTTCAAGTGCTCATCTAAATACTTCTTAAATGTTGTGAGGGTTCCTGCCTCTACCACCTCTTCAGGCAGTGCGTTCCAGATTCCAACCACCCTCTGGGCGAAAATTTTTTCCTCAAATCCCCTCTAAACCTCCTTCCCTTACCTTAAATCTACGCCCCTGGTTACTGACCCCACCGCTAAGGGAAAAAGTTTCTTCCTATCTAATCTATCAATGCCCCTCATAATTTTGTATACCTCAGTCATGTCCCCCCTCAGCCTTCTCTGCTCTAAGGAAAACAACCCTAGCCTTTTCAGTCTCTCTTCATAGCTGAAACGCTCCAGCCCAGGCAACATCCTGGTGAATCTCCTCTGCACCCTCTCCAGTGCAATCACATCCTTCCTATAGTGTGGTGCCCAGAACTGTACACAGTACTCCAGCTGTGGCCTCGCCAGCGTTTTATACAGCTCCATCATAACCTCCCTGCTCTTATATTCTATGCCTCGGCTAATAAAGGCAAGTATCCCATATGCCTTCCTAACCACCTTATCTACCTGTGCTGCTGCCTTCAGTGATCTATGGACAAATTCCCTCTGACCCTCTGTACTTCCTAGGGTCCTACCATCAATTGCATGTTCCCTTGCCTTGTTAATCCTCCCAAAATACATCACCTCACACTTCTCAGGATTAAATTCCATTTGTCACTGCTCCGCCCATCTTACCAGCCCATCTATATCGTCTTGTAATCTAAGGCTTTCCTCCTCATTATTTACGACACCACCAATTTTTGTGTCATCTGCGAACTTACTGATCATAGCTCCTATATTCACGTCAAAATCATTAATGTATACTACAAACAGCAAGTGTCCGAGCACCGATCCCTGCGGTATACCACCAGTCACAGGCTTCCACTCATAGAAACAACCATGGACCATCACCCTCTTATCTCCTGCCACTAAGCCAATTTTGGATCCAATTTGCCCTAGACCCCATGGGCTCTTACCTTCTTAAACAATCTCCCATGTGGGACTCATCAAAAGCCTTACTGAAGTCCATGTAGACTACATCAATTGCTTTACCCTCATCTATACACCTAGTCACCTTCTCGAAAAATTCAATCAAGTTAGCTAGACCTTCCTGTAATGTGGTGACCAGAACTGTACACAATACTCCAACTGTGGCCTAACCAGCTTTTTATACAGTTCCAGCATTACATTCCTGCTTTTGTATTCTGTACCTCAGCCAATAAAGGAAAGCATTCCATATGCCTTCTTCACCTCTCTATTTACCTGTCCTGCCACCTTCAACGACCTGTGGACATGCACTCCAAGGTCTCTCACTTCTTCTATCCCTCTCAATATCCTCCTGTTTATTGTGTATTCCCTCGCTTTGTTTGCCCTCCCCAAATGCATTACCTCACATTTCTGTGGATTGAATTCCATTTGTCACTTTTCTACCCACTCAACCAAACCATTGATATCATTCTGGAGTCTACAGCTTCCTCTTCATCAACTACCTGGCCAATTTCTGTGTCATCAGCAAATTCCTAATCATGCCTCCCATATTTAAGTCCAAATCATTAATATATACCACAAACAGCAAGGGACCCAACACTGAGCCCTGTGGAACGCCACTGGAAACTGCAAAAACATGTCAACTACTACCCTTTGTTTCCTGTCACTGAGCCAATTTTGGATCCAACCTGCCACATTCCCCTGTATCCTATGGGCTTTCATTTTACTGACCAGCCAGCCATGTGGGACCTTGTCAAATGCCTTACTAAAATCCATGCAGACCACATTCATTGTACTACCCTCATCAATCCTCCTTGCTACTTCCTCAAAAAACTCAATCAAGTTAATAAGACATGACCTTCCCTTAACAAATCCATGCTGACGATCCCTGATTAATCCATGCCTTTTTAAGTGGCAGTTTATCCTGTCTCAGCATTGATTCTAATAATTTACCCACCACCGAAGTCAGACAGACTGGCCTATAATTATTTCGCCTATCCCTCACATTCTTTTTAAACAATGGTATAACGCTCACAGACCTCCAATCCTCTGACACCTCGCCCGTATCCAGTGAGGATTTGAAGATGATCCTCAGCACCTCCGCTATTTCCTCCCTGGCTTCCTTCAACAACCTGGGATGCAATCCAACCGGCCTTGGCAATTTATCCACTTTCAAGGACGTCAGACCCTCTAGTACTTCCTCTCTCATTGTGCTTATCGTATATATTTCACACTCCTCCTCTTTAACTACAATTTCTGCATCATCCCTCTCCTTTGTGAAGACAGAGTCAAAAAACTCATTACGAATCCTGCCCACATCTTCTGCATCAACACAAGATCCCTTGTACATCTCTGATAGGCCCTACCCTTTCCTTAGTTATCCTCTTACTCTTAATGTACTGATAAAACATCTTCGGGTTTTCCTTGATTTTACCTGCCAAAACGGACAAAGGGTTGGGGCTTGAAAACAGGTTTGTAATCAGCAGCAATCTCAGCTGTCTGGCTGTTGAAACCTTTTGTTTCTCTACATGGGTTCTTACTAATAGAGGGAGTGAATTTTTAAATTCTTCTAGGAGAATTAATTTCCTAAGGTCCTCATATGTGACCTTTGTTTTCAGTGCCTACATCCAACGATCAAAATTAATTTGCTTTACCCTCTCAAATTCTATATAAGTTTGATTCTGAAATTTCTGCCTGTATGCTTCAGGGATCAACTCATAAGCAGCAAGAATAGCCCTTTTTGCCATCTCTCTCATAAGCAGCAAGAATGGCCTTTTGTGCCATCTCTCAATCTGTAGAAGTCTCCAGAGAAAGCATGGCATAAAGTTCATGAGCTCTGCCCATCAACCTGCTTTGCATAAGGAGTGTCCAAGCTTTCCTTCAGCCACTTCAACTGTCTAGCTACCTTTTCAAAAGACATGAAAAATGCCTCTGCGTCCCTTTCGTCAAACTTAGGGAGGGCTTGCACAAATTTAAACAGTTCTCCACTGGGTCGTGGGCAGGAGTCAGATCTTTCCTCACCAGAATTTTTCTTGGAGCCAAGGCCACTCTTTTGACTTAGTTCCAGCTTTTTAACTTCGAATTCCCTTTCTTCTGTTTCTCTTTGAAACGCTCTCTCTTTTGGCCTTTCCTGTCAAGTTAAAGTATTTTAATTGTCAATTCTCTTACCTGTTCAAGCTGAAGTTTTTCCAATTATTTTTCCTGCTCAAGCTTTTTCATTTCCATTTTTTTTGTCAAGTCCAATCAAGCTGCCTCAACTACAACTGAATTTTAGCCAATTCAACTGCACTATCATCTGGTTCACCTTTTTCTTCTTCCAATTTCAAATGCTGTGCTCTTACTTCAATTATGTCCGTTTTCTTCGCTCCTGGTTTTAACTCTAACTCCAATTTTGCTGCCAATGCTATTAGCTTAACCTTGCTTAAGTTTTTCAAATCAGTCAGTAATAAATCCTCCTTCTCCAGAAAGGTCGTAGCAACTGACCAAGACATTCTGGTAGTGTAAACTTAGGAACAGAAGAGCAGGAATAGGTCATTCAGCCCCTCGCGCTTGCCCCACCATTCAATTAGATTATGGCTGATCATCTACCTAATGCCACTTTCCCGCTCTATTCCCATATCCCTTGATGTCATTAGTACCCAGATAGTTATTGATTTCTATCTTGAACATGCTCAATGATTGAACTTCCACAGTCCTCTGGGGTAGAGAATTCCAGATTCCCCAACCTCTCAGTGAAGAAATTCCTCCTCATCTCAGTCTTAAAATGCCTACCCCCTTATTCTGAGATGATGTCCCCAAGTTCTAGACTCACCAGTCAAGTGAAACATCCTATCTACATCCACCCTATCACACCCTGTATGAATTTTATAAGTTTCAATGATATCACTTCTCATTTTTCAAAATTCTAGAAAATACAGGCCCAACTTCCTCAGCCTCTCCTCATAAGACAATCCCACCATTCCAGGGATTAGTCTGCTGAACCTCCGTTGCACTCCTTCCCTGGCAGGTATATCCTTTCTTAGATGAAGAGACCAAAACTGTACACAATATTGCAGCTGCTGTCTCATTCATGGAATGAAAGTGCTTACAATGTTCCAAAAGATACTATAAAATACAAATTTATTTTTCTGTCTCTCCATTTAAAATCTTAAAATGTATTTCCTTACACTATTCTTACTTCCAAAATGTACGAAATCACATTTTTCTACACTGGACTGTACCCATCAGTATCTGCCCACTGCTAGCACCACCACCCCCACCACGTTCTCCACTTTTTCACTAGCATCACTGCAATTTGAGATACCCAATTTGGTGTTATTGATAAATTTCAAAATTTTTCCCTCAATTTTAAATTCAGATTGTTTATGTACATAGAGCAATTTTTTGCTTACTGCCCTCCAAATATCCTTCTATCCATCTGAGCACATTTCTCTTAATTCCATTTGCCATTACCTGTCCTGAAGACTCTTTCATGTGTACGTTATCAAATGTTTTTCTGAAACTCAACATGAACTACATCTATTGCACGTCCTCTGTCATTTCTTCGAAGGTAGGTCTAGTATGGTCTGCCTTTTTGAAATTCAATCATAGAGTCATTTGTGGCACAGAAGGAGGCCATTCAGCCCATCGAGTCCATGCCAGCTCTCCATGGGAGTTATGCAATCAGTCCCACTCCCTGGCTCGATCTCCGTAGTCTTGCAAATTTATTTTTCTCAGGTGGCCATCCAACTTTCTCTTGAAATTATTGATCATCTCCGTTTCCACCACCCTTGCGGGCGAGTTCCTGGTCATTACATCCTGCTGCATAAAAAAGTGCTTCCTCATATTCCCCCTGCATCCTTTGCCCTAACCTTTCAATCTGTGTCCCCTAGTCCTATTTGTTAATGGGAACAGTTTTTCCTTGCCTAACTCATCTAAGCCTGTCACAATCTTGTATGCTTCTAGTAAATCTCCCTTCAATCTCCTTTGTTCTAAAGAGAACAAACCCAGCCTTTCCAACCTAGCATTGTAACGAAAATCCTCCATCCCTGGAACCATTATGGTAAATCTCCTCTGCACCCTCTCAAGGACTCTCACATCCTTCCTGAAGTGTGATGACGAGAACTGGGCACAATACTCCAGGTGGGGCCTAACCAGAGCTTTATAAAGGTTCAGTATAACTTCCCTGCTTTTGTATCAATGCCTCTATTTATAAAGCCCAAGATCCCATACGCTTTACTAGCCACTCTCTCAATATGTCCTGCCACCTTCAAAGATCGCTGCAATTGCACCTCCAGGTCCCTCTGTTCCTGCACATTCTTTAGAACAGTGCTATTATGTATATATTGCTTTTCCCTATTCCGTCTGTCAAAATGCATCACCTCACACTTGTCAGTATTAAATTCCATCTGCCACCTCTCTGCCCATTCTGCTAGCCTATCTAAGTCCTGTTGCAGGCGGTTCATAGCATCCTTGCAGTTTGTCGCACCTCCAAGTTTGGTGTTGTCTGCAAATTTTGAGATTCTACTCTGTATTCCAAGAACACAAGAAATAGGTGCAGGAGTAGACCATATGGTCCATTGAGCCTGCTCTGCCATTCAATAATGATCATGGCTGATCTTAGGCTTCAGCTCCACTTTCCCGTCTACTCGCCATATCCCTGATTCCCTGAGACACCAAAAAACTGTCTATCCCAGCATTAAATGTATTTAATGATGGAGCATCCACAACCCTCTGGGGTAGAGAATTCCAAAGACTCACAACCCTTTGAGTGAAGTAATTTCTCCTCATCTCAGTCCTAAATTATCAGCCCCTTATTTTGAGAATGTGCCCCCGTGTTTTAGATTCCATGACCAGCGGAATCAATCTCAGTGTCTACCCTATCCAGCTCCTTCAGAATCTTGTATGTTTCAATGAGATAGCCTTTCATTCTTCTAAACTCCAGACAGTATAGGCCTAATTTACTCAGCCTATCATGATAGGATCCCTCATCCCAGGGATCAATTTAGTGAACTTTCGCTGCACAACCTCCAATACAAGTATATCTTCTCTTAAATGAGAAGACCAAAACTGCACAGAGTACTCCAGATGTGGTCTCATCAAAACCCTGTTAGTTTAAACCCTCCCCAATAGCACGAGCAAATCGCCCACAAGGAAATTCGTCCCAGCTCTGTTCAAGTGCAACCTGTCTGGTTTGAACGGGTCCCACCTTCTCCAGAACAGATCCCAGTGCCCCAAGAATCTAAAGCCCTCCCTCCTGCACCATCATTTTAGCCATGCATTCATCTGCACTATCCTATTTCTAAACTCACTTATGTGTGGTACTGGAAGTAATCTGGAGATTATTGCTTTTGAGGTCCTGCTTGCCAATTTCTTACCTAGCTCACTAAACTCTTTCTGCAGGACCACATCCCTCTTCCAACCTATGTTGTCGGTACCAATGTGGACCACGATTGCTGGCTGTTCACCCTCCCCCGCTCAGTGACATCCTTGGCTCTGGCACCAGGGAGGCAACACACCATCCTGGATTCACTCCTGCGGCCATAGAAAAGCTTGTCTGTTCCCCTAACTATCAAATCTCCTATCACTATCCCAGTTTTCCTTGTACTCCCCTGTACAGCTGAGCCATCCGTGGTGCCAAGGCCTTGGCTCTGGCTGCACTCCCCAGATGAACCATCCCTTTCCACAGCATTCAGAACTGAATGGAGAGAGATGCACTCAGGGGTCTCCTGCACTACCTGTGTGTTTCTTCTTGACTTCATGGTGGTCACCCATTCCCTCTGCCTGCGTACTCATAAGCTGCGGGGTGACCACGTCTATAAACCGGCTATCCACAAAACTCTCAACTTCACAGATGTGCCGCAGTGACACCAGCTGCTGCTCAAGTTTCAAACTCAGAGCTCAAGCTGCTGCAACTGACAACACTTCCTGCACATATGGTTATCATATTGCACAGGATGTGTACTCCAGTCCATGCTGACTGTCCCTGGTTAACTCTTGTTTCTTCAGTTGCTTGGTAACTACATCCTGTACTATAGACTCAAGTTTTACCAAAGTCGAAGTAAGATTCACTGGACTATGAATCTCCCTTCGTTGAAAGGGGCTATTACATCTGCTATCCTTCAGTTGGAAAGTTACATCTTTCTAGGCCTTGGACATAAACCACCAGGCTTTGGTGATTCATTTTACCTTTATTTTCCATAGCTTCTTCCAAAGGGACCATTCCCTCTGCGACACCGTGGTCCATTCCTCCATCACCCCTGACATCTCGTCCCCTTCCCACAGCACCTTTCCATGCAATCGCAGGTGGTGTAATACCTGCCCTTTTACCTCCTCTCTCCTCAGCATCCAAGGCCCCAAATACACTTTCCAAATGAAGCAGCAATTTACCTGCACTTCTTTCAATTTAGTATACTGTATTCGCTGCTTACAATGTGGTCTCCTCTATACTGGGGAGACCAAATGCAGATTGGGTGACTGCTTTGTGGAGTTTGCAAGTTCTCCCTGTGTCTGCGTGGGTTTCCTCCGGGTGCTCCGGTTTCCTCCCACATGCCAAAGACTTGCAGGTTGATAGGTTAATTGGCCATTATAAATTGCCCCTAGTATAGGTAGGTGGTAGGGAAATATATAGGGACAGGTGGGGATGTGATAGGAATATGGGGTTAGTGTAGGATTAGTATAAATGGGTGGTTGATGGTCGGCACAGACTCGGTGGGCCGAAGGGCCTGTTTCAGTGCTGTATCTCTAAAACTAAAAAACTAAAAACCTCTGCTCAGTACACAAGCATGACCCCGAGCTTCCAGTTGCTTGCCATTTTAATTTACCACCCTGTTCTCACACCCACATTTCTGTCTTTGGCCTGCTGCAGTGTTCCAGGGAAGCTCGAGGAACAGCACCTTTAACTTCCGATTATGCGCTCTACAGCTTTCTGGACTGAACATTGAGTTCAACAAATTCAGAGCATAATTGCTTTTTTTTAATTTTACTTTTTCACCATGTGCTTGTCAAACTTGTTTTTCATGTTTTTGCATTTGGACATACTGTTCATTACACTGCCATTAACAGTGTCTGAACTAATGCTTTGTCTTTTACTACAACTATTAGCACTCCCTTTGCATTTGTTCCACGACATCTGTCATTTAATCTCTCCTCCTCTGGCCTATCACACACCTTCTCTTTTGTTCTTCTCTCCCCCCAGCAACCCCTTTCACTTGCTCAAAGCCCATTACATTTCTAACCTTTGCCAGCTCTGATAAAAGGTCACAGACCTGTAACGTTAACTCTGCTTCTCTCCACAGATGCTGCCAGACCTGCTGAGTATTTCCAGCACTTTCTGTTTTTACTTCTTTCATACTATTGCTCTTTGAACAATCATCTGCGAAAAGGAGGCGAAGTACTTATTTTCTGTTTCTGCCTTTATCTCTTTGTGGTCCTTACTTTGATTAACATCCAACTAAAGTACCTTTTTTTTTGGTCTCTCCCACTCCTTGCCTTCTAATCTCTTTTTAGCAACTTTTCTATACATATTTTTCCTGTCATTTATTTTTATAATTTTCCTATTTAGTGATATTAAAAAAAAATTGATCTAATCTAATTTACTTATTCATGGTGCCAGTATTGGATCAGTGGTAGCACTTTCACCTGAGTCAGAAGGCTGTGGGTTCAAGGCCCACTCCAGGGCTTGAGTGCAAAATCTAGGTTGATGCTTCAGCGTAATCCTGAAGGAGTGCTGCATCAGAGGTGCCTTCTTTCAGATGAGACAGTAAACCGAGGCCCTGTCTGATCTTTCAGCTGGACGTAAAAGATCCCATAGCACTATTTGAAGAGCAGGGGAATTCTCATGGTGTCTTGACCAATATTTATCCCTCATCCGACATCGCTGAAACAGATTATCTGATCATTTATCTCACTGCGAGTGTAAATTGCTGTGTTTCCCTCAACACCAACTAAAATCCAAAAAGCACTTCACTGGCCCTAAAGTGACATCATGTGATCTTAAAAGACACTATATATTTGTTATTTCCAAAGGCTAAAATTTACCCCTTTTCTCCTTACTGGAATGTACCCTTTCCATTTCCTAGTTAAAAATTAAATATTCATTTAATCTGGGGGATTATCTCATTCTAATTTGCTTTTTCCAGTCAAGTACTCTCATGTTCATTTTTAAAAAAATATACCCTGTTCTGCTCTTCCATTGAACCCAATTATATTATTATTTTCCAAATGTTTCCCTAAATTTTTTGGTTACCTTCTTGATTCACTTCATTACTCAGAATCAGGTGAAGTAAAGGCTTCCTTACTTCTTGGAGTAGCAACACACTGACTGACATAACAGTCCTGAACACACTGCAAAATCTCCACTTGCTTAGTGCAGACATTTTCCCTGTCCCAGTCCATTTTTGGATAATTCATCTTATACAACTTTAACTCCATAGTTAATACATGTTCCTATCAGCTGTCTACAAGGTCCATATGCTATTCCCTTTCCATTTTTCAGCAGTCTACAATATACTGTAGAAAACAAGGAAGGGTATAAAGGTTTTCAAATTAACTTAATCTCAGGAGCCATTACTCAATGCTACAATGGACAGAGCAGTTACCTTGATAAGCGTCCCTCCCACTGGACTCAATTATCTACCCCCTCGAACATCAGTGCACTGCAGCAACTTGCCAAGGTTACTTCAACAATCCTTCCCCTGCTTATGAACTCTACCACTGTGAAGAACAAGAGTAGGCATGTCACAGGAACACCATTGCATTAAGGTTCCCCTCAAAGTTACATATTTTCATTTTGTCATAAATGTTGGGGTAATATCCTGGAATTGACTAAATAACATTGTGGGAGCACCACAAGAGCACCACAACTGCAGCAGTTACAGGAGAAGGCCCACTACCTTGGGACAATTAGGAGTGGTCAATAAATGCAGCCTCGTCAGTGTCACCACACCCCAAAAACAAATGTGTAAAACAATCTTCAAGTGCATTATTTTTCACTTACCAATCAGCATAAAAATTGACTAGTGCAACATCTGCATTGCCTAGAAAAAAAGGAAAAGATTATAAGAAGTTAAAATGTCTACAGTACTTTCCAAGCATACTCAACATTTTGAACATTAGCTTAAAGACATTTGGCAGGATTTTATGCACCTCCGCCAGGAAGAGTGGCGGGCAAATGGTGCCGCCATGCCGCCGCAATCTTCCTCGTGGCGGGTCATGATAATGTGCCGGTTGGGCCGCGCTCCCCAATCACCTGGAGAGGGCGGGCTCTCCATGCCCCCAAACTGAAAGTGCAGAGGTCACCCCCTTCCCACCATCCCCTACATTGGTACTGCAAACCTGACCCCATTCCCTCCAAGCACTAAAAATCAAAAACTCCCCCCTTCCCTACCACTGAGGTGCTTGCTTTCCCTGGACAGGAAAGTGAAGGTGCAAGAGTGCTAGGCGCCACTCAGAAGATCGTGGCCCGAAGGTAAGATTGGAGTGAATTTTATTTAAATCTCTTCATGTGCTTAATTTAAATATTCAAAGCCAGATCTCGCCACTCAGCAGCGGGGGTGCTGACATGGAACCTCGCCGCCGCCGCCGGGAAGATCGGGCCCGGCACTCCTGACGTCGGACTCTATGGTGAGCTGCTGCCAGAACAATCTTCCGACCCTCCCCGCCACGGAGGCCAATGTCGGGAGCTCAGTAAAATCCCAGCCATTGCTACAAATATTGCGTTGGCAAAAGTATTACAAATCTTATGTTTCGAAGTTGTTACGGTCAGGTGAGAAAGAGGTCTCGGGTTCCCCTTCAGCCTTCACCTGGTCTTACTGTAACAGGATTTAATTTTAAACACACCATGTTCTTAGCTCCCCCCCGACCCCACGGTGAATCCTTGTTCACCGCTTTCCAATTATAAGGCAAAGAAACCAACACACACAGGCTTTCTTAGGTTTAAAGAAGAGTTTAAATTTATTAAACTTCAACTCTAATTTAGTTAATGCCTACGGATGTGCGCCGTGCCACACACTAGCATGCATACGCGATATACACATGCAAATAGAGACAGCAAAGTTCAGAAGAAAAATAAAGTGGAAAAGTTTGAGGCAATATCTGAAGAATTTGTATATGGTTCTTCAAGCTCACTGCAGAGTCCTTGATTGTAGGTAGATCCTGCTTTTCGTTGGGGCCCAGTATTCTTCTTAAACCTTGTTCACTGTAGGAGACTTTTCTCTCTTGGGGTTCTTGTGTCTTCAGTGGATTCAGAGGCTTGTGAGAAAGAGATGGGAGCAGACAGGAGAGAGATCTTCTCAGTCCAGGAGCAAACAGACTTTCTGCCCAAACTGTTAGTACAAATTCAAAAAACTCAGGCTGCCCAGCAGGTTAGCCATGTGACTAGCTGGTTTGACCATGTCCATTTGTGTATTCGGCCATCTTAACAGTCAACCTGGAATGCGAGTTCCCCCACCTTTAACATCTGGTGATCAAAAGTCCATTGTGGGTTGAATGTGCCAGGGAATGGCTTTGTCCTTCCAAACACTATCTGTTAATATGCAAATGTCTTTTCCAGCCATGGCTGATTTGTTCAACAAGTCCTCCCCTCACTCCAGTAGCAGTTTAAAATCTATGTTCATGACAAAATTTATGTGCCTCATTCTTGGCAGGTAGGGGCCTAGCATGACACCTCCACACCCATCGGAATGAAATGCGAACTGAGAAAAGACGCATTTCATTAAAAAGGGTCGAGAAAAATGTAAGATACAGAAAAAAAAATCCATTCATAAATCCTAAAATTTTTTACAGCCTGTCTTCTCTTGGTGTCAGTGCTGCTTTAATTCCCTCCTTTCTTGGCATCCCAATAAACGTGTTTTTTTTTGGAAGTTTCTCTTCCGTTTGCCCATTTCCATGGCTGCCTAGGCTCTTTGTTCCTGCTGAGGTAATTTTTTTTTTTTTTTTTATAAAAAGTGTCAGTAGTGGGTGAGTCTATCCTGAACACTCTTTCAGTGTTTTGCAGAGTCATACAAAGGCTTTTGACTTCAAGGGATGGGTGGTTCGCTTTTTTTCTGACTGTGGGGGAGGATTCGTCACTAATATCCCCTTTGTCCCAGAGGACACGCCTGTCTGCAGGTATTTGTGCAGACTCTACTGCACTCCCCTGTGGCACTTTGACTAGGTGAGGTATCACCCTCACGGTTTCTCTGCCCCCTAAGAGGTCTTTCTTTGTCTCTGCAGGTTCATGTAAATGCTGTTAGCAACTATGGTGGGGTGCTTCTAGTGTCTGCATTTACGTAGGAGGATGCGGGGTTTAATTTTCAAAATTTTTTGGGTTTGGCTGACTGGACAGGAGGTGCTTTCATCCGGGATTCCTCCAGGACTTCCTGTAACCTGCCCTCTTGGTCACTTTTTCCCACTCCCTGTCTAACCTTTTGCCAGCCTTGTGCTTGCCTGTCCCCTTTTTTTTCCTCAGTGGGGGACCCTTACAGTTCACCAGCCCTCTGCTGGAGGGTCCTCCTAACACAGCTACAGGACTTAGGGGTGCACGTTTCACTGTAGATTGCAGTTTCCCCTCAACCTGCCACATGTGGCAACTCCTGCAGTACTCCACCACATCTTTGTGGAGATTTGACCTGTCAAACTGCTGTCTTATGTGGGCTTTAGTCTTTCGTACACCGGCACGTACAGCCACTGTAGTCTCGTGGGCCCTTAATATTTCTCTCTGGTACCTCTGCAGCACCACGAACTGGTGAACTACTGTCCACTCCTTGCTCTCAGGTCTGTGAGGAGAACTCCATTTCCTCTATTAAATCATAGCAATCAGGGACTCCCTCTGCTTCACTTTCAGACTGGTCAGCCTGTGCTAACTCTCACAATACTGGCTCAGCTCGCTGAGCCGCACCTCGGGAAAATCCATTCAATTCATTCCCTGGGTCTCCTAACTTTGCAAAGGAAGTCTCGGACAGGCAGACCTCATGGTCATCTGCCTGCAGTGCCAATGCAGTCTCCTCTGGGGGAGTTGGTTTGAACATGGCCTGATCCACTACACATTCAGGGAAACTGCAGGGGTCTGTCTCCCACCACTGCCCTGTCTCTCTGACCTCCTGCAGTCTTTCTTTCACTACTGGGGGGCTACCACCTTCATCCCCGCCAAATCATTACCTCGGAGCAGGTCAACCCCGTCCACAAGCAAACTAGGGACGATCCCTATGGTCACCTGTCCCAAAGCTAGGTCGCACTCCAGGTGCACCCAGTGTTCAGGTACAGGCATACACTGCCCTTCAATACCATTCACCACTATTCTGGTGTTCACTGCACTCTCTGGGGGAAAGGTCAGGCCTTTTCCCAGTAAAAGGGATCTAGTGGCCCCGTGTCCCTGAGAATCACTATGGGCTTGCTTGTCCCACTCGAGGGGGATGGGGCTACCTTCCCTTCAGACACAAAACCCTGATAACCTTCTGGCATCCTATTATTTTTTTCCTGCACTTGCAGAGGTAGACTTCCTGAGTCTCACTCTTACTGCAGTTAAAGCCACAGCTTGTTGTGTTGTGCTATCCATCAGGGTTCCATCTTCACTGTGCAGGTGTACCCTGATTAACCCTACAGGTTTTCCCTTTAGTTTCCAGCAGTCAGATTTTAAATGCCCTGTTTTATTACAATGGAAGCACACAGGTCTCTGGGTCTCACCCTTGCTCACAGCACCTTCCTTTTTGGCTAGAGGAGGGCCTCGTGTCTCCTGCTTTCCTTTCTCTCCCACGACTGCTTGGGCTTCCATCACCTTTCCACCCTTTGTCCCTTTCAAATTTGTAGGGGTGATAAGGAAAGGTTCTCCGCTGGGAAACCGACTTATAAATTAAAGCAAACTCATCAGCCAGGACGGCCGCTTGCTGGGCTCTCTGGACCCGCTGCTTCTCTTCATGGGTCTTTATGGAGAGTGGGAGAAAGTTTTTAAATTCGTCTAAGAGAATTACTTTGCTAAGATTCTCATAGCTGAGCTGTACTTTAAAAGCCCTCAGCCACTGGTCAAAAGCCAGCTGCTTACTTCTTTCAAACTCCAGATAAGTTTGATTAGCTTGCTTCTTGAGGGTTCTAAACTTTTGGTGATAGGCTTCGGGTACTAATTCATATGCCCCAAGGATAGCATTTTTGGTCAGTTCATAATTTGATGAACTCTCATCTGGCAATAGGGAATAAACCTCATGGGCTTTTCCAGTTAGCTTGCTTTGTAGTAAAAGAGGCCAGGTCTTAGCTAGCCGTTTTAGCTGCCATGCCAGTTTCTCAAAAGACACAAAAAATGTTTCTACATCCTCCTCACTGAATTTTCGAATTAGTTGAGCTAGTTTTAACAAATTTGTACCCTGCCTGAATTATGCTCCTCCATATTGGCCATGCTTTCACTGGGGTTACACTGTCACCCCCTAGTTAACACAAGCCGCCTCAACTCTCTCTTCGCATTCCTTCTGGAATATTCTTTCTCTCTCCCTCTCCTCAAATTCAAGTTGCCTCTGTGTCAATTGTATCTTTGCTAACAATACCCTGTCGGAGTCTGCTTCTAGCTCTGTTTCTGCTTCTTCAGATTCAAGGGAAAAATGGTTGGCCACTAGCCTTGGGAGTTCAGACTTCCTAGCCTTGCCATGTACAGTGATCCCACACTGCTCAGCCATTTTCCTCAACTCCTCCATAGACAGTGCTTTTAACATATCCCAAGTTACTTTACCTTGCCTTGGAGAGCTACTAGCTTCAGTTGCAGACATGTTAGTATTCAAGGACATATAACCACAAGAAAACCTGTCTTGAAATCTTGCTTTTTTTGGGCTTGGGAACAATTTAGCTTCCCACTTCCAATTTTTCTCGTTTGTCTGTGGGTCAATTCCGTACACGAGCGCCCAAATTTCTGTTATGACCAAATGAGAAAGAGGTCTCAGGTTGCCTTTCAGCCTTCACCTGGTCTTACTGTAACAGGATTTAATTTTAAACACACCATGTTTTTAGCACCTCCCTCCCCGGTGAATCCTTGTTCACCGCTTTCCAATTATAAGGCAAAGAAACCAGCAAACAGGCTTTCTTAGGTTTAAAGAAGTGAAATTTATTAAACTTAAACTCTAACTCGGTTAACACCTATAGGTACTTGCTGTGCCCCATGCTAGCATGCACACGCGATATACACATGCAAATAGAGAAAGGAAAAAAAATAAGTGGAAAGGTTTGAGGCAATATTTTAAGAGTTGTTACGGTTCTTTGGGCTCACTGTAGAGTCCTTGATTGTAGGCAGATCTTGCTTTTTGTTGGGGCCCAGTATTCTTCTTAAACCTTGTTCACTGTAGGAGACTTTTCTCTCTTGGGGCTCTTGTGCATCAGTGGATTTAGAGGCTTGTGAGAAAGAGATGGGAACAGACAGGAGAGAGATCTTCTCAATCCATGAGCAAACAGACTTTCTGCCCAAACTGTTCGTATAAATTCAAAAAACACAGGTTGCCCAGCAGGTTAGTCATGTGACTAGGCGTTTTGACCATGTCAGTTTGTGTATTCGGCCATTTTTCAACCTGGAATACGAGCTCCCCCACCTTCAACGTCTGGTGATCAAAAGTCCATTGTGGGTTGAATGTGTCAGGGAATGGCTGCTTTGTCCTTCCAAACATCGTCTAGAATCATTAATATCGTTGATATGCAAAATGTCTTTTCCAGCCACAGCTGATCTGTTCAACAAGTCCTCCCCTCACTCCATTAATAGTTTAAAATCAATGTTCATGACAAAATTAATGCGCTTCATTCTTGGCAAGTGAGGGCCTAGCATGACAAAGTGCAAAACACGTAGATACAGTAGCATAAACCCTGCAGCATATGTAAAATTACCAATTTAGTTGCAGCTTTCATCTAATAAACATCTTGGGTATGAGTAGCACGCTGAATCTACGGACATTGTAGAATTTCTTACCTGGTGGGGCAACACATCAATGCACCCATTATACAATACAATCAGTGCCTTTATGACATTTCATCATACATTTTAAACTATTCACAAATAGAAAATTTGTGAATGTGGATTTTTGAACAGCATCTTAAATACAATAATCTTTACTGTACAAGTTTTGAGTCAACTAGCCAGAAATTTAATCATTTTACTTATGTTCATAATTGATAATGCTCTTTGCAACATCATCATCAACACTAGGTGCATGGTGGCGAAAACTGAGCCATTAATTGTTAGTTACTTTATGGAACTCAAAGATACATCTTTCCAAGCTTACATCATTATTGCCATTATAAACTATCAATCATTAATCCGACAGATAGTCGAAAACCTATGCAACTGATTTAAAAAAAGGAAGGGGCTAAAGATGAAAAATAAAGATGAGGCTGCCAACAGAAGATGAAACGTAATATTGGACAGGATTGTGAAATATCCAAACTGAAGTGGTAGGATGTCTCTGTTCAGTCAACAAGATTGCATCTTTTATAATACCACAGAATCCTAGAATTGTACAGCAGAGAAGAGGCTGTTCTATTCATTTTTGCCTTTGCTGGTCTCTGAAAGAGATGTAATAGTTTAGAGATACAGCACTGAAACAGGCCCTTCGGCCCACCGAGTCTGTGCCGACCATCAACCACCCATTTATTCTAATCCTACACGAATTCCATATTCCTCTCACATCCCCACCTGTCCCTATATTTCCCTACAACCTACCTATACTAGGGGCAATTGCTAATGGCCAATTTACCTATCAACCTGCAAGTCTTTGGCACGTGGGAGGAAACCGGAGCACCCGGAGGAAACCCACGCAGACACAGGGAGGACTTGCAAACTCCACACAGGCAGTACCCAGAATTGAACCCGGGTCGCTGGAGCTGTGAGGCTGCGGTGCTAACCACTGCGCCACTGTGCCGCCCCTAATTAAATCTAATTCCTCAGTGCTTTTTCCATACCCCTTTATATGTGGTACAGTCTTGAGTAGATTACATTCTAAGAGTCTACACGGACTCTAATTCTAATATCCATAGTCATAAAAGCAAAACTTACATAAAATTTTAAAAGAACACATACCTAAGATTTCATCAATATTTCCACTATCGAGATTTACTATTTCACTATGAGCTGAGGTATTAAACCACATGGCCTGAAAAAAAACACAGAAAATAAAGTTTTTAAAATGATCGCATAACATTGTATTTTGTCTTATTTATTTAATGGTTGCACCAGTGAGGGCAAGCAAATCATTCGTAACAGTTCCACACAGCAGCAAATGGAATCGGTGTTTCTGATTCATTTGTTGCATCTCAATGGAGTTGAGCCCTTGAATTTTTCTTTTGCAGTTCTGATTTACCTCACACTATAAAAGCACATTCAAACTAGTGTTTGCACTTGTACTCAGAAGTAACTTTCAGGATGGCAATACTTTCCACACTGACTTAACCCTTAGACTTCGAACAGGTCCTTGGAATCTTGCTTGCTTATACAGAGTAATTTTATTTCTATAATATTAACAATGTATAGGTAAATAAATGCTAAAAATATAAATGCCATGTCCACTTGCTAATTATTTCCTTTCCCTTTTCTTTTCTCTTCCCCATTTTTGCTCATTGAGATTTTTTTCTCAATTTTTAAACTAGTGTGGGCTATTCCAAATATTTGTTTCTTGATAAAGAAACTGAAAACACTTCACAAAACTTTATTTTAACTTCCTTGGACACCATCTAGTTTGGGGTGAGGAAAATGATTGGAAAAAATGGCCTTTCATTGGCTGAAAATCAACACGCAGGTCTTCAACCACCACCAGGTACATTTCTGTGCACCAGGGACCTGCTATTTCTGTATGAGTTATGCCCATAGTACCAGAAGCATGACTGTCCCCAGAAATAAATCATCCATGGCATTGCAAAGTTAGTAGCATACAGCGACTGTTAAGGCAAGGTACAACGAAAGGCAGATCCAAAACATACTTTTCATAAAAGCCAGGAATTTGGGTGAATGAGGATAGCTTACTCCAGATCATCGTCCACCATTACAACACTAGAAAAAACATTCCTCTTCAGGATCTTGACTGAAGCAACATGAGTTTCACTAATACACTAGCCAGACTTCTATATTTATGCAATGAGCACAAGAGCTGTTACCAGTGCATCTCAATATTAAACAGCAATTCAGAACCAGAAAGAAAGCCAGTTACCTTTAAAAAAGACAAACACACAAAAAAGGAGGATTCTGTAAAAAGTTTGATTTAATGACATCACATTGTCTGTCTTGGGTCATAATCTTCATCAGAGAGGATTTGTTTTCACTTCATCATTCTGAACAACTGTCAACTTTCCTCAACCTTTGGATCAGCCTTTCTCTTGCTCAGTCACAAGCTTGTAATGTGATGGTAAAGCTGCAGTACATCCCTTCAACATTACCATTTCATGGCCGTTATCCAATGGTTAAAAAATATTATGCTCTTCAAGATTACCATATACTGTTCAATGAGGCACTGAGTGAGCCGATTTCATCCAAGTTAATTATACTTAGCTCAGTTTTGAAATTTAGACAATTATACCAACATATAATGACTAAAATCAGTACATTATACGAAACAGGTGGAA
Source organism: Heterodontus francisci (assembly GCF_036365525.1). Lineage (NCBI taxonomy): Eukaryota > Metazoa > Chordata > Chondrichthyes > Heterodontiformes > Heterodontidae > Heterodontus > Heterodontus francisci. The sequence continues at coordinate 125,977,613 of NC_090372.1, read as the reverse complement.
AACACGGATTAACCGCGACACTCTTCAGACTTCAATTTAAAATCCTTTCCCTCGAGATCCACATTTACTGACCATGGCTTCTCTCATGTTCCTTTCCCACTTTTCTGCCTCTAAAGAATGCATCTCTCTCATGATCCTCACTTATACACATTGTGAAGGGAGCATATTCCCTGAATGGATTAAACTACTAATATGCTCAGTGGATCACTCAAAAAGATTTACTGTTCAGCAATTTCACAAAATTGTATCTCTTCTTTAAACTATAGGTCGCTTATTTCTACAACTGTACTATTGATACAAATAAAGCTAAAATAGAATATTGCTGCTAGTGAAATACAAGTACTTATTTGCACCTTAATTCCAATAGCAATCTGAAAAATCCTGCATGGAAAAGCAACTCTATAGCTGCCTGTGGATTTATTTTCCAAGGGCATGGAAGGTGCTCAGCTGACATTGATGTTAGATTCCATTAGGGACCATCTCGAGGGAAACAAAAACACATTTTCTCTTTGTACATGGCAATCTTCAGCTAGTTTGCATTATCAGGGTACCAGCCAAGAGCACAAGACAAATGTCAGGCTCACACTAAAGGAAAGAAGTACCAAGAAAAATCTTGAAATTTTGGCATGTGGATTTTGAGGAAACATCAAGGGGGTTGGGGATGGGTGGGCAGAGATATTGGACAAATCTTTTAGAAGGAAGTGAGATAAATGAAAACTGGAACTTTTTCAAGAATATACTTCGCCAATACAAAGTAACTATATGTCACTCAAAGAATTAGTAAAAAGGAGACTGATATGGATGCAATAAGTACTGCAGGGGTTAAGGATGAAAAAGAGCTTTCCTCTAGTATAAAGTCATCCAGAGACCAGAGGGCGTGTAAGAATATAATTGTAAGTTAGGTGGTCTAAAAAAACTGGTCAAAAGATCCAAAATAGGCAACAATTGAGATTGCTGAGAAAAATGACAACGTGAAAGGCTTTTATATTTTTCTCCACAGCAAACAGGCAGACAGGGAAACAAGGACTCCAAAAGTAACACTATATGACGAGATCAAGAAATTGTCAAGTGTATTAAATGAATTATTTGTTTGTGTCAATAGAGGAAAGCCCAGAAAGCCTTTCTACTTTTTGAGGTAAAATTTATAGGAAAAATTGAGGCGATAAAAAAAATGTAACTGATAGAGGTAATGGAGAGGTTGACAGCAACTGAAGTCAGTCAACACTCTGGATCAGATATACGGTATCTTAGAGTAATTAAGGATATAGCCAATTAAATTTCCAGCAGGTATTGTTACAGAACCCTTGGAAATATGAGGTTGCTCAAGGACTGGCGAAAGGTGAATGCAATACCAATGATTTCAAAAGGAAATTGGATGGCCACTTGAAGGAAATAAACTTGCAGGCTACAGGGATCAAGCAGGGAGTGGGACTAACTGGAGGGTTCCGTGGAGAGCTGGTATGGACTTGATGGGCTGAATGGCAGCCTTCTGTGCCATAAATTACTATAAAAAAGGGGTACAGAGATAACTACATATTCATCAGTTTTACATTCCTTGCAGGGAAAGTACTGAAGGGCATCCTGAGAAATACAGGACCACAACAGAACTGAAGATTATAGCCCATCGCGTTTTCTCTCAATTCCCTAAAAAACTCGGTGAATTTCGGTGTGTCATTTTGTCTTGTTCCTGCATTTCAAGAAGGCCTGCTAAATTGCTTTTCAACGCCGCCTGTAAAAGAACGGTTTTTAAAAGTCCTGTTCACATGCTCAGAAGGTTGAATACCAATTTGGAACAACAGATCTCATCTGCTGTTTACTTCAAGAAACCGAGCAAGTAGTTCACACAAATGTTTTTTTCTCTGTCAGAGCTCTGATATAAAAATCCTTTTTTTCACTTTTTCCGGTTTACCGATTTAGGTATAGGAACATATATATGTGTGCACGAATGTGAAAGGACTGAGGTTAAAGAGGGACTTTAAAAATTGGTTGGTTACGGGAGAAGAGAGGACTTTTAAAAAATTAATGTTGGATATTTAAAACTGACGAATGTGCTATTGTTTTACTTTGCTACTAGTTAAGACCTGTTTTATAACAGTGTTAATTTTATTGTTCAGTAAAGAAACCTGGTTTAGCATGTTCTATTCTTAGGGGGGAAATAGTAGTATCCAATTGACTGTTTCAACAAGTGGAAACTTTAAAGAATATGTTATGACCTGTGGAGAAGTGGGACTGAATTAACAATGCACTCCTCCCGCCTTGGTCGTAACAATACCAAACTGGGAGGAACTGCAAACTGAGAACAACTTGATTCAATAAATAAATGACCTGGATAAATTGAGGAACTAAGCTGAGAAGTAGCAGATATCATTTAATACTAATAAATCAAAGCTATCAACTCTGGAAAATTCGGTATTGTTCTACAGGATAATACAAACTGCTGAAACCAGCAGCAGAGTGTGCAGAACCGTAAAGAGAGCAAATAGGAAAAATCATAGGAATCTATACAGAGCACAATTCTGATTACCAACTGAGATAGACACAGTCAGACATTAGAGAGGATGCAATGAGAGCAACTAAACTAATAGTTGGTATTCAGCACCTGAGTATGAAAGAGAGGCTGCAGAAGCTGGGAATGCTTACACTGAACAGAAGGCTCAGGGGTGATCTTATTAAATTATTCAAGACCCTAAAGGGCATAGACAAGCATCAGTATGTTTAACAGCCACATCAATGACAAGAGGGCATAGATTAAAACTTAGAGGGAGGCTGAAATAACAAGTTTACATTTACACAGGTGATGAATATATGAAATGGCTCTCGGGCTGGGGCGGGGGCGAGGTGCGGGGTTTGTATTAGCAAATACAATAGAGAGTTGAATAATTATCTGGAGAAAATTTTTATAGAGGGATATGAAATACTTCGAGGCATATGGTACTATCTAGATGGATCACAGTCTTTTCAGGTCCTGCACATCCTTACGTCCCGCCCTTCTGGAACTGCATCCCTTCAGGAATAGATAGCAACTGGAGAAAAAAAAAGGCCCATCTTCATTCTCCTTGATTAGATCCAGCTCTGACATGAGCTGCCAGTTGGCAGGGATGTTTAACGGAGTTAGGAATGTGGAAGGCACAATGTGTAAATACCTTGCACTGAAAAGATTGCCAACACAAAAACACATTCATTCCATCTGTGTGGAAACTGCAGTGCTGTAATAAATAAAAGCAAAATACTGCGAATGCTGGAAATCTGAAATAAAAACAAGAAATGCTGGAATCACTCAGCAGGTCTGGCAGCATCTGTGGAAAGAGAAACAGAGTTAACGTTTCGGGTCAGTGACCCTTCTTCGGAACTAGCAAATATTAGAAATGTCAAAGGTTATAAGCAAGTGAGGCGGGGGTGGGGCATGAGATAACAAAGGAGAAGGTGTAGATTGGACAAGGCCAATTAGCTGACCAAAAGGTCATGGAGCAAAGGCAAACAATATGTTAATGGTGTGTTGAAAGACAAAGCATTAGTACAAATAGGGTGTTAACGGACTAAAGGTTGAACAGCAGCAAGTACAAACATGAAAAAAAACAGTGGGTAAGCAAACTGAACAAACTAAGATGAAATGAAACAAACATTAAAAAAAAGTTGTAAAAAATAATAACTAAAAATAAAAGTAAAATGGGGGCCCCGACATGCTCTGAAATGATTGAACTCAATGTTCAGTCCGGCAGGCTGTAGTGTGCCTAATCGGTAGATGAGATGCTGTTCCTCAAGCTTGTGTTGATGTTCACTAGAACAGTGCAGCAAGCCCAGGATAGAGATGTGAGCATGAGAGCAGGGGGGAGTGTTGAAATGGCAAGCAACCGGAAGCTCAGGGTCCTGCTTGCGGACTGAGCGGAGGTGTTCCGCAAAGTGGTTACCCAGTCTGCGTTTGGTCTCCCCAACATAGAGGAGACCACATTGCGAGCAGCGAATACAGTATACTACATTGAAAGAAGTACAAGTAAATCGCTGCTTCACCTGAAAGGAGTGTTTGGGGCCTGGGATAGTGAGGAGAGAGGAGGTCAATGGACAGGTATTACACCTCCTGTGATTGCAGGGGAAGGTGCCATGGGACGGGGACGAGGTGGTGGGAGTAATGGAGGAGTGGTCTAGGGTGTCGCGGAGGGAACGATCCCTTCGGAATGCTAACAGGGGAAGGGAGGGGAAGATGCGTTTGGTAGTGGCATCACGCTGGAGGTGACGGAAATGGCGGAGGATGATCCTTTGGATATGGAGGCTGATGGGGTGGAAAGTGAGGACAAGGGGAACCCTGTCACGGTTCTGGGAGGGAGGGGAAGAGGTGAGGGTAGAGGTACGGGAAATGGGCCGGACACAGATGAGGGCCCTGTCAACAACAGTGGGGGGGAACCCTCGGTTGAGGAAAAAGGAGGTCATATCAGAAGCGCCGTCATGTAAGGTAGCATCATCAGAGCAGATGCGTCGGAGACGGAGAAACTGGGAGAATGGAATGGAGTCCTTACAGGAGGTAGGGTGTGAAGAAGTGTAGTCGAGGTAGCTGTGGGAGTCGGTGGGCTTATAATGGATGTAATAAGTGCCGTAATAAAACCTTCCTTAACAGATCCAAAATATTAAAAGTGTAATTACAAGCTCCCTGGTGAAATAAAGATTGCAAAAAGAGGGGTAACATTTTGGGGTGGGGGGGGGGGGGGGGGGGGTGGGGAGGAAATCAATTCTAGACCAGAGTTTTTTTAAATTCATTCGGGGGTGGGGGCATCACTGGCTAGGCCAGCATTTATTGCCCATCCCTAACTGCCCTCGAGAAGGTGAGATGCCTTCTTGGACTGCTGCAGTCCTTGGGGTGTAGGTACACCAACAGTGCTGTTAGGAAGGGAGTTCCAGGATTTTGACCCAATGACAGTGAAGGAACGGTGATATAGTTCCAAGTCAGGATGATATGTGGCTTGGAGGGAAACTTGCAGGTGGTGGTGTTCCCATGCATCTGCTGCCCTCACGTTTCTATGTGGTAGAGGTCGTGGGTTTGGAAGGTGCTGTCAAAGGAGCCTTGGTGAGTTGTAGTACAACTTGTATAAGATACACACTGCTGCCACTGTGTGTGGTGATGGAGGGAGCCCTGGATGGTGTCGAGCTACTTCAGTGTTGTTGGAGCTTCATCTATTCAGGCAAGTGGAGAATATTCCATCACACTCCCAACTTGTGCCTTGTAAATGATGAACAGGCATTGGGGAGACAAAAGGTCTCACTGCAGAATTCCCAGTCTCTGACCTGATCTTGCAGCCACAGCATTTATGTGGCTGGTCCAATTCAGGTTCTGGTCAATGGTGACCCCCAAGATGTTGATAGTGGGGGATTCAGCGAGTGTAAAGCCATTGAACGTCAAGGGGGGATGGTTGGATTCTCTCTTCTTTGAGATGGTCATTGCCTGGCATTTGTGTGGCACAAATGTTACTTGCCACTTATCTGCCCAAGCCTGGATGCTGTCCAGGTGTTGCTGCATCTGGACACAGACTGCTTCAGTATCTGAGGAGTCGCGAATGGTGATGAACATTGTACAATCATCAGCGAACATCCCCACTTCTGACCTTATGTTGGCGAGAAGGTCATTGATGAAGCAGCTGAAGATGGTTGGGCCTAGAACAATACCCTGAGGAACTCCTGCAGTGATGTCCTGGGACTGAGATGATTGACCTCCAACAACCACAACCATCTTCCTTTGTGCTAGGTAGGAATCTGATCTTTTAAGAGGTTTAAAAAAAATGCCTAAGAAGCCAGTCTATAGATAGATGAGATTTCATTCAACATATATATTGAATCATGGAAAAAATGGTTTTCCCTTTTTATTTGGTTGTTGAAGCAGCTAAATGAGTATCTAATTACACCTCAGCATTTTTGAAGTTAAAAAAATTCAACAGAGTTGCACAAGTACCCCAGCTCACCCTGCCTTAATTCGCATTGGATGCAGTAACAGGACATGTTCACAGAATCTAACATGTGTCACTGTCCCATGGGTTCTGGCTATGGACGGGTGGGAATGTGCAGCTGTAGTTTGCTCAGCTTCCACACTGAAAACAGCAGGGAAGGAGTGCTTCACTGCTTGAAATAAAAATAAAATCCTATTAGGAATTCTACCAGCAGCTAGAGAATTGAATTTATTTAGTATCAAACTTTTCTTACCTTTGTTATACACTGGCAAGCTTTTCAATTTTTAAAATCTATTTTTCAACAATTGTTAAATCAAAAATCACAAGAGAATCAGGTTTGGAATCCCACACAATAGGTATTACCAAATCCTTTCAACTACAAAAAAATTCCATAGATTTTGCCTCCAGTTTAGATAATGTCATGATAAATTACCTGTAGTAGAAATCTGGAATTCTCTCCCCAAAACAGAGAAAGGGAGATTTCAAGACTGCGATCGATAGATTTTTGTTAGGTAAGGCTATGGAGCTAAGGCAGGTAAATGGAGTTGAAGTACATCAGCCATGATCTGGTTGAATTGAGGGGCTGAATGACCCAATCCTGTTCCTATGAAATGCATTTTCAGATTCAAAAAATTATATACAATTTACAACTCTTGTTAGATAGCTACAAATTGACAAGAAATTTTAAAGTGGATTATCCTTCATTAGTTCATAAGACTGGCTGGTTAACAGGGCTCATTTACTATAAGCAACATTTACGCAACCTTCCAATGAAATCAGAAAAGTCAAGAAATGGATGAGTGAGCAGTTATGAAACACCGCCATGTATTCAATGCCACGATTAACCCTACCATGCTGATTAAATATTGCCTTAATTTTCACAAAAGTACACTTTATCTGCAACTAATCTGCTTATTCTGATCACTTGCATCAGTAAGTAGGGATACTGTAGCTCTATGCATGCGTAACTGCAAACTTACGAAAATGTTTCTTTTTTTAAAAAAAGTGTTTCTGCTTTCCATATACTTCTAACATGCACCCTACAAGAACACAATGGAATGTCTATGAAGCTTGATCAGCCATCATTAACACAAGATCGCAATTTATTCCCTAGTCTTAAGTCAACCAGCTAAATTAAATAGAATCATATTCCCTATGCATGAAACCAGATTTAAATGTTGCATATTTTACTGCTAATTAATTTAGTTCAAAATGTATTAAACCCAATTGAACTGTCTCAAAACAAAGCTGTATTTCGCATTGAAGTGGATGATCAGCCATGATCATAGTGAATGGCAGGGCAGGCTCAATGGGCTGAATGGCTTACTCCTGCTCCTATGTTCCTATTTCTGTTTTCCTGCTGAAAGTGCGACTGCAGTCCAGATATTGACACATTGATTGGAATGGTGTTGAATTCATTTGAGATTTGAAAAATCGAAAACCGTGCCCTCTAGTGTGCAGTTATGTCACTCTGTAACTACAGATTACATTATATTTATTAATCATTCTTGTAGCCCCCGAGGTACTGCTATAGCACTGCTGCCTTCTACTGCAATTTGTACTTGTACAGCCTTTCCTCCACAATTTATTCATGCAATAAAATAACTTACACAGGGAATTATCAATTTAAAATATAACTTAATTGCACCATTTATATTCAGCTGCAGTTTAATTATAATAAAAGTTAAAGTTGTACTAAAAGCACGTTATTTTAATCAGCATAAATATAGAAAGTCAAGTTTAATTTCTACAGCATGCAGTTCTTCCCTCTACCTTTTCTGCAGGCTTTTAAACTGACTTGGTTAGCAGACACATGCTGTGCTGTCAATAATAAAGCAGTGACAGGCTTTCCTGTGGTTCAGTGCATATAAAAATTTGTATCATGCAACAGAGGCTTTCACCTCCAATGTATGGTGCTGCCTAGAGGATATTCCTAATCCATTCTTCCCCTGGCTCTAGTTTTTTCTCATTAGCATTTACATCTGGTACACAGCATAGTTTGATAGCTGAACTAATTTCTGGCAAATCTGTTTTCTGCGACTTTCCTTCTTCAGGGAAATGTTAGAGATCCAAAGCAGAAACTATTTAAATGAATAGTAACCTTTTTTTTTATAAAAGCCCGCCAGTCATCCTTCCCAGTCCTAATCCAGATTGACATGCTGAAGTTAGTGCCTTGAGCTACAAGACCACAGGAATCCATAGATCACACCAGTCCCTAATGCACCCTCACTCCTCCACGTGCGCTTATCTTGTTGTGCTCGGAGACTGAACATCTACCCTCTAGAGCTGGGTAATAGACCTGCATTTTCCTTTCTCTGCCAATTTAATGCAATAGCCCCTAGAGTAAACTATGCTATAACCACCCCTGAAATTTTGTCTGAAAGCCATCAATCAGCATATAATGCTCTGGGATTCCCTACAGCCTTCTAACAAACAAAGTTCTAACAAAACAGGACACCAAATAGGCACAAAAATTGTAAGCCGTTTTAACAGAAAACTTTTTCTCATCAACTATTATGAAGTTTGCAGAACCTTAGTCACAAACTTGTGCTCCAGGTCTGTTCTAACATTAGCCCCCCTTATGGACATTTACAGGCTCAATATTTTTTTAATGGCCTTATTCAACTGCTATGTATGCAGAAGTTTCATTTTTGTGTGCACTGGCACTTAAAACAAAAATAAAGATTTTAAAAAGAAACTTACTACTGGCATAGAAGTCACACAACATCCTAAACTATGTATCTTTAAGGTACGATTACAGTTCTGTATAAAACATGCACACTTTTTTTTTTTAAAAACTGCCAAATGGATACTAATTTGCATTATTCACACAGCACATTTAACATAGAAAAACATCAAAGATTACCATTTTATAGAAGGAAAATTGATGGAAGCCAAGCCATAAAGGGGGAAAAGTAATTCAAAGTTTGGTTAAAAATTTGAGATTCAAGGTGGCTTTTAAAAGCAGGAAGAAAAGTTGAGGGGGAAGAAAGTCGGGAGCGGTGGCAGACCTGTGTGGAACCTACTAGGGGAGAATAAATCCAGACCCAGGCTTGGGGCCTTCCACTTACCTGGAGCGAGTAGAGAAAAGTGGCAGCAGTGCACCCTGGAAGAAACAGACTCCCTCTACATGCCGGAGTTCGAAAAGGAGGGGGGGAAAAAAGTAAAACTCTGTCATCACAGGAGAGGGGTGAGTTGATTGGCTGGTGAGTATTTGATGCTTAGGATCTCAGTCTAAACGACTGGGAGTTTAAAAATGTTAAAAATATTAAGTATTTATAAATAACAAGTCGGTAGCTGGTGAGTCTTACCTTTTATTTTTAAATAAGGTTTAAATCATTTTTTTTTTAATTTTTAGATAAGGTTTATTACTATTGGGGCAAGGTCATGACTACTATTGGTAATGTTTTATTATTAGTAGGGTATATTAATAGTGGCAAGGTAGATTAGTATTGGTAAAGTTTAATATTAGCAGTAGCAAGGTTATTATTACTATTGGTAAGGTTGATTACTATTGGTAGGATTATTAGTATTAGTAGTAGCAGGGTTTATTAGTAGCAGGATATAGTTGTAGGACCAAGGTTATTATCCAATAGATAAAGGAACGACAGGGCTGCTCCAACCTCTGCAGTGCACATCCAGGATGCTTCTTGGGTCCCGGATAGCCATATGTGCAGGAAGTTTCATCAGTTGTAGCAGCTTGAGCTCCGGGTTTCGGAACTTGAGCAGCAGCTGGCGACACTGCACTGCATGCGTGAGGATAAGCGCTTCGTGGATAGCAGGTTTATAGGTGTGGTCACCCTGCAGCTGAACAGTATGCAGGGAGAGAAGGAATGGGTGACTGCCAAACGGCCAAGAAGAAACAGGCAGGCAGTGCAGGAGACCCCCGAGTGTCTCACTCTCCAACAGGTATTTGTACTGAATACTAAGGAAGGTGATGATTCAGCTGGCGAATGCAGCCAGATCCAAGGCCATGGCACCATTGGTGGCTCAGCTGTAAGGGGTGGCTATTACGACCGACTGCTACAGTCAAAGCCCCCAATCAAAATATACGATTCTGATTGTGGTGGGAGAAACACACTGTTAATTCAATCCAGTCCCTCCACAGATCACCTAACATATCATTTTAAACTTTCCAAATTAAAGAAAAACCCAACCAAATCATGCCATTTATTAACTCCCGAATGAGGCTAACCAAACCAGGTGTCTTTAAATCAACAAATTAACTGTTTAACCAGAAAAACTAAATTCTTAAACACTACTAAGACATAAACATTGAAAATAGAAAAAATTAGAGTCTTTGCAAATTTACAGTCCAATGTTGCTTAAAGTCCTCGCAGCCGTCCAATGGGGAAAAAAGATTCAACAGTAGAACAGTCCGTAGTCTAATTCCAGCAGTAAGAAATGCTTTCCTACTCCAATGATGAATTTCAACAATTAACGACTTGCAAACACTTTTTAAATGAATCAATTTGGCTTTAGAATTTGAGGAAGATCGTCACAGTCTAACTTCCCTTCCTTAAGTTTAAATTACCAGAGATCTGTGTTTTGGCTTGACTTTTTTTCAGAAATTTGAGAGATAATATTTAAACAGACCAAATTCTCTTCCTTCAGTTTAAATGGCTGAGAGCTCTTCTTTCAGGTGCTAACACCAGCGGTCTGTTTGTGTCCAGCTAGAACAGTCTGTTTTCAACTAAAAAGCCAGTTCAAAAGATAATTGGAACCTTGTATATCCGGTCCTGGGTCCCTGAATGGCTGTTGTTGGGTAATCAGGATGCATTCTCTGAAGCTGGTTAGTTCCCTCTCCATATGGTTGTATCCAACAGCAACCAAAATGCACCTTCTCTAACTCCTGAGGCTTGCTGGTTCTTAAAGCAGTAGGGCTCCTTTTCCAGCCTTAAAGACACACCACATATTCCACGGAGAAAAAAAAACTACAGGACCATGGCAACTGGAAAAATGATAGGGATAGGAGATTCAATAGTCAGGGGAACAGACAGACGTTTCTGTGGCTGCAGATGTGAATCCAGGATGCGTTGCCTCCCTGGTGTCAGGGAGCGGCTGCAGAGCAGAGTGGGGAAGGTGAACAGCTAGCAGTCGTGGTCCACATTGGTACCAAAAACATAGGTAGGAGGAGGATGTGGTCCTGCAGAAAGGGTTTTCTGAGATAGGTAAGAAACTAGCAAGTAGGAACTCAAAAGAAGTAATCTCCAGATTACTCCCAGTGCCACGTGCAAAAGAGTACAGGAATAGAAGGATAAGACAGATGAATGCGCAGCTGGAAGTTTGGTGTAGGAGGGAGGGCTTTAGATTCTTGGGACAGGCTCTGGAGGAGATGGGACATGTACAGGCCAGACAGGTTGCACCTGAACAGAGCCGGGACTGAGTTCCTTGCGGGACATTTTGCTAGTGCTGTTGGGGAGGGTTTAAACTAGTTTGGCAGGGGGATGGGGACTGGAGGACAGACTCTGTTGGGACAAAATCAGAAATGAAAGTGGAAGGTAGGCAATTAGTGGAGTCTGGAAGGCAGAGGAAACAAAGAACAGAAATTAAAAATATAGTTTGGCAAAGCTCAAAGGTATCTACTTCAATGCAAGGAGTATAGCAAATAAATCAGACAAGCTGAGGGCACAGATAGACACGTGACAATCTGATATCTTAGCTATTACAGAAACATGGCTTAAGGAGGGACAGGAACGGCAGCTCAATGTTCCTGGCTACAGGGTTTTCAGATGCCATAGAGAGGGGGATTTTAAAAAAAGAGGCAGAGTGACAATTCCGGTCAAGGAAACTATTCCAGCTGTGAGGAGGGATATGTTGGAAGGTTCATCAAATGAGGCCATATGGATTGGGCTAAAGGAACAAAAATAGGGGCAATCACACTGCTGGGAGTGTACTATAGACCCCCAGTCAGAGGGAGACAGAAGTGCAGATATGTAGACAAATCTCTGAGAAGTGCAAGAACAATAGGGCAAAAATAGTAGGGGATTTTAACTACACCAATATTAACTGGGATAGTTTTAGTGTGAAAGGAATTGAGGGAGCAGAATTCTTGAGGTGCATTCAGGAGAACCTTTTTGCCCAGTATGTAGCAAGCCCAACGAGAGAGAGCACAGTTTTAGACTTAGTTTTAGGAAATGAAGATGGGCAGGTGGAAGGAGTGGCAGTGGGAGAGCATTTTGGTGGTAGTGTTCATAATTTAGTCAGTTTTAACATAATTATGGAAAAGGACAGGGAAAGAACTGGAGTTAGAGTTCCTAATTGGGGCAAGGCCAATTTTACTAAGCTGAGGAGTTACTTAGCAAAAGTGGACTGGAAACAGCTATTTGAAAGTAAATCCGTGTCAGAGCAGTGGGAGGCATTCAAAGAAGAGATTCAAGAGGTTCAGAGTAAACATGTTCCCACAAAGAAAAAGGGTGGGACGGCCAAATCTATAGCCCCATGGATGTCATGGAGTTTAAAGGGTAAGATAAGGCAGAAAATGAAAGCTTATGTCCGACAGAGAATTCAATGCGACAGAAAGCAGAGAGGAGTATAGAAAGTGGAGGGGTGAAATCAAAAAGGAAATTAAGAAAGCAAAGAAAGGGCATGAAAGAATATTGACAAACATAATCAAGGTGAACCCAAAGATGTTTTTATCAATTCCTCAACCTTTTACAATTTATATCAATGACTCAGATTTGGGGAGCGATGGCATGGTAGCTAAATTTGCAGATGACACAAAGATAGGTAGGAAAGTATGTTGTGGAGACATTAGGAGCTTGCAGACCGATATAAATAGGTTGAGTGAATGGGCAAAAATCTGGCAGATGGAGTATAATATGGAAAAATGTGAAGTTGTTCACTTTGGCAGGAAGAATAAAAAAAGCAGAGTATTACTTAAAGGGAGAACTGCAGAATTCCAGGGTGCAGATGGATCTAGGTGTCATAGTGCATGAGTCACAAAAAGTTAGTAAGCAGGTACAGCAAGTAATAAAGAAGGCTAATGGAATGCTATCCTTTATTATGAGGGGAATTGAAAATAAAAGTAAGGATGTTATGCTTCAGTTATACAGGGCATTGGTGAGACCACATCTCGAATACTGTCTGCAGTTTTGGTCTCCTTATTTAAGGAAGGAGTAAATGCGTTGGAGGCGATTCAGAGGAGGTTTACCAGATTGATACCTGGAATGAGCTTATGTCTTTTGAGGAAAGGTTGGACAGACCGGGCTTGTTTTCATTGGAATTTAGAAGAGTCAGGGGAGACTTGATTGAAGTATATAAGATCCTGAACAGTTTTGACAAGGTGGATGTGGAGTGGATGTTTCCTCGTGGGCGAGTCCAGAACTAGGGGGCACTTTTTTAAAAATTAGGGGTCTCCCTTTTAGGACCGAGATGAGGAAAAAAATTTCTCAGGGGGGTTGTGCGACTTTGGAACTCTCTGCTTCAGAAGGTGGTGGAGGCAGGGTCATTGAATATTTTTAAGGCGGAGGTAGATAGATTCGCGTTAGGCAAGGGAATCAAAGGTTATCGGGGTAGATGGGAGTGTGGAATTCGAAACACAAACAGATCAGCCATGATCTTACTGAATGGCAGAGCAGGCTTGAGGGCCGAATGACCTACTTCTGCTCCTAATATAAATACAAACAGTAAAAGAATAACTAAGAGTAGGGCCCATAAAAGACCAAAAAGGTAACCTATGTGTTGGGGTGAAAGATGTTATCGTTCTTAATGAATACTTTGCATCGGTCTTCACGAAAGAGGGAGGGAATGCAGATATTGTAGTTAAGGAGGAGGAGTGTGAAGTATTGGATGTGATAAACATAGGGAGAGGAAGCATTAATGGGATTAACATCCTTGAAAGTCGATAAATCACCAGGGTTGGATGAAATGTACCCTAGGCTGTTAAAAGAAGCCAGAGAGGAAATAACGGAAGGACTATCCATCATTTTCCAGTCCTCACTGGATACAGGTGTGCTGCTGGAGGATTGGAGGACTGCTAACGTTGTACCTGTTTAAAAAGGGAGCGAGGGATAGATGGAATAATTACAAGCCAGTCAGTCTAACCTCAGTAGCGGGCAAATTATTGGGATCAATTCTGAGAGACAGGAAAAACTGTCACTTAGAAGGGCACAGATTAATCAAGGACAGTCAGCACAGATTTGTTCAGGGACGATCTTGTCTGACTAACTTCATCGAATTTTTTGAACTAACAAGGAAGATTGATGAGGGTAGTGCAGCTGATGTGGTCTACATAGATTTTAGCAAGGCTTTCGACAAGGTCCCACGTGGCAGACTGGTTTAAAAAAATAAAAGCCCAAGGGATCCAGGGAAATGTAGCAAGGTGGATACAAAATTGGCTCAGTGGCAAGAAACAAAGAGTAATCGTTAACGGGTGTTTTTGCAACAGTAAGATTGTTTCCAGTGGCATTCCGCAGGGCTCAGCACTGGGGCCCCTGCTTTTTGTGGTGTATTAACAATTTGGACGTAAATGTGGGGGCATGATCAAGACGGTTGCAGACGACACAAAAATTGGCCGTCTGGTAGATAGCAAGGAGGATAGCTGTAGGCTGCAAGAAGATATCGATGGACTGGTCAGGTGGGCAGAAAAGTGGCAAATGGAATTCAAACCGGAGAAGTGTGAAGTGATAAATTTGGGGAGGTCAAACAAGGCAAAGGAATATACAATTAATGAGAGAATATGGAGAAGTGTAGAGGAAGTGAGGGACCTTGGAGTGAATGTTCACAGATCCCTGAAAGTAGCAGGACAGATCGATAAGGTGGTTAAGAAGGCATATGGAATCCTTTCTTTTATTAGCTGAGGTATAGAATATAAGAGCAGGGAGGTTCTGCTGGAACTATAAATCATTGGTTAGGCCACAACTCGAGTACTGTGTGCAGTTCTGGTCACCTCATTACAGAAAGGATGTAATTGCACTAGAGAGGGTACAGAGGTGATTTAAGAGGATGTTGCTAGGACTGGAAAAATGCAGCTACGAAGAAAGATTGGACAGATTGGGGTTGTTCTCCTTGGAACAGAGAAGGCTGAGGGGAGTTTTGATTGAGATGTACAAAATTATGAGGGGCCTGGATAGACTGCGTGTGATGGGCCTATTTACCTTAGCAGAGAGGTCAGTGACTAGGGGACATAGATTTAAAATGATTGGTAGAAAGATTAGACGGGAGATGAAGAAAATCTTTTTCAACCAGAGGGTGGTGGTAACCTGGAACTCATTGCTCGAAATAGCAGTGGAGGCAGAAACTCTTAACTCATTTAAAAGATACCTGGATATGCACCTCAAGTGCCATAACCTGCAGGGCGATGGACCAAATGTTGGAAGGTGGGATCAGACTGGGTGGCTCGTTTTTCAGCCAACGCTGATACGATGGGCCAAGTGGCCTCTTTCTGTGCCGTAAACGTTCTATAATTATATTCTATGAAAGAGGGTTTTTTGGTGAGAATTGCAGAAAGTACTTAATGTGGCAAAGTCAAAGATAGGGTGAACAGGAGGGGTTACAAAGAAGGCCAGAGTTGGAAGCCCCAAGGGTCCAGGAAGACATATGAGGCTCTAAAATATTGCAAAGATAGGGTGAGGGGTTAAATTGAAAGTCAGTTTAAAATAAAACACACTGGGTGCTAAAGACAAGCAAGACTTGAAAGAAAATTGGAATTTTTGGGTGCTGGGCTGGCAGAAAGGGCAGGCCGAATGCATGGGAGGTGCAGGAGGGATGGCTCATTTTAAAAGCCAGGCCTCATTTACATAGAACGATGGACGGTCCTCCCCAAAAAGAGGTCTGAAGGCAGCTTGCCGGATTTGAGCTAGTGATATATCAAAGCACGGGAAGACAAACCAGATTGGAGGCAGCAGCAGTGGCTGATAAATCAGCGCGGGGGAGGAGCGCAGACCTTCCATGGTGTTTTCCAAAATAAAAACAAGGTGTGCAATCAGAGGACAGCAGGTAGGCGACTGGTTGGTGAATTTTAAGTTTTCTTTTCCTTTTTTCCGAATGAAGGCAGTGGTTTAAACTAGGACCAGGAAACTATAATGTACTGTATTAAAGCTACAGCTTAGTTTAATTAATAACATTTCAATTGGGGTATGTATAACAGTAAGTGAAGTCAGATCAGGTCTAGAGGCATTCATTAAAAATTTAGTTCATACAAGTTACTATTATAAAAGAGGGAATAAGAGATTTTCTCTTAGATCATGGATGGGCAGCTAAGAACTGTTGCGTGCAATTCCTGTGCCACATGGGAATTTCAGGACACTTCACGTGCCTTGGGGGACACATGTAGGAAGTGTCTTCAGCTGTTTGCAAGCTCAGGATTTTCGAGATTGAGGGGCAACTGGAGTCACTGCAGAGCATCAGGGAGGATGATAGTTTCCTGGACCTTATGTTCCAGGAAGTGGTTATCCCACAAAGAGTGAGAGCTCAGGATAGTAGATGGGTGGCCAACTTGACGAGTCAGAAAAGGCAGGAGGTGCAGGATTCTTCGGGGTATTTGTCAGTCTCAAACTGGTACTCAATATTGGAACCTGCTGGGAGTGACGACACCTTGAAGGAGGGCAGTCCAGACCATGGCACCAATAGGCAAGGGAGGGAGCAGCAAAGAGTAGCAATGTAGTTGTTATAGGAGATTCCGCAGTTAGAGGAAGAGACACGCATTTCTGTAATAGTCATCGTGAGCCTCCCTGGTGCCAAGATAAAAGGACAGCAAGGAGAGGGTGCCGAATATTCTGCAGGTGGAAGGGGTGAGCCAGAAGTTGTGGTACACATTGGTATCAATGACAGAGAGCAGGTATTGAGGTCCTACGGTCAGATTTTCAGGAACTAGGGAGGAAGTTAAAGAGTAGGACCTCAAAAATAGTAATCTCGATCACCCCCAGTGCCAGGCGCTAGAGAGCAGAAATAGGAAGATAGGCAGAATCAATGCACGGCTTGAGGCAGGAATGCAGGAGGGAAGGCTTCAGATTCTAGGGACATTGGTACCAAATCTGGTGCAGGAGGCATGTATTCAAAAGGGACAGGTTTCACCTCAACAGGACGGGGATCAATGTGCTCAAGGGGAGGTTCACTATTGTGGTTAGGGAAGGTTTAAATTAAATTGGCAGGGGATTGGCACCAGCATATAGAAGTAGAAAGGGGACATCATGCTACTGGGGGTATTCTATAGGCCTCTGAAGAGTGAGAGAGATATAGAGGTGCAAATCTGCAGGGAAATCAGAGATGTGCAAGAACTATAGAGTGGTGACATGGTGACATTTGCAGACTTTATTTACCTAAATATTGATTGAGCTAATGTTAGAGCAAGAGAAAGCTGGGGGAAGAATTTTTGAAATGTATTCAAGAGAACTTCCTTGACTAGTATATTCTTGGTCGAACTAGAAAGGAGGCATTGCTGGACCTGGTGCTGGGGAATGAGGTGGGCCAAGCGAACCAAGTACCTGTGGGGGAACACTTGGGTAAGAATGATCATTGTATCATAAAGGTTTAGATTAGCAATGGAGAAGAGCAAAGAACAATTTAACTTCTAAATTGGAAGAGGGCGAACTTCAATGGGATGAAAGGGGATCTAGCCAGGGTAAAGTGGAACCAAGGTTTGACATGAAAAACTGTAATGAAACAATGGGTAATCTTTAAGGAGATGGTGTTTCAGGTACAGGCTAGCTGCATTCCAGCAAAGGCAAAAAGGGAACCAAAGCCAGGGCTCCTTGGATGACGAAGCAGATAGAGAATATGTTGAAACAAAAAAAAAAAAAGAGGGTGTATGATGCATGTCAGGTGAATTGTTCAAGTGAGAACCAGGCCAAATACAATAAAGTTGCGAGGGAAAGTGAAGCGGAAAATAAGACTGACAGAGAATGAGAATAGAATGGCAAACAACATAAAAGTGAATCTAAAAATTTTCTAGAACCATAGAAAAATTATGGCACAGAAGGAGGCCATTCAGCCCATCATGTATGTGCTGGCTGAAAAAACTAATCTAATCTAATCCCACCTTCCAGCACCTGGTCTGTAGCCAATCTGTGAACGCTTTGCAGAACACCTCCGCTCAGTCCGCAAGTATGACCGCGAGCTTCCGGTTGCTTGTCATTTCAAATCACCACCCTGCTCTCATGCCCACAATCTATCCTTGGCCTACTGCAGCTTCCAGTGAACATCAATACAAGCTTGAGGAACAGCACCTCATCTTTCGATTAGGTACTCTACAGCCTTCTGGATTCAACATTGAGTTCAACAATTTCGGAGTGTGACTGGCCTTTTTTTATTATTTTATTTTATTACTTTTTAACCATGTGCCTGACTTAAACTTGTTTTTTCATGTTTGTGCTTTTGGACAGAGCTGCTCATTATTCTGCTATTAACACCCTCTCTGGTCTAATGCTTTGTCTTTCACCACAACCATTAGCACTCCCTTTGCCTTTGTCCCATCACATCTTTGTCATTTAATCTCACCTGCCCTTTGCCCCATCACACACCTTCCCTTCTGTTCTCTCCACTACCCCCCACCCCCCCCTTGCTTAAAACCTATTACATTTCTAACCTTTGCCAGATCTGATGAAAGGTCATAGACCTGAAGTATTAATTTTGCTTCTCTCTCCACAGAAGCTGCCAGACCTGCTGAGTATTTCCAGCACTTTGTTTTTATTTCAGATTTCCAACATCTGCAGTATTTCTTTTACTTTGAGATATGTCAGATGACCAAAACCTTGGTCAAAGAGGTAGGTTTCAAGGAGTGTCTTAAAGGAGGAAAGCGAGGTAGAAGAGGCGGAGAGGTGCTGGGAGGGTATTCCAGAGCCTAGGGCCTAGGCAACAGTGATATGATTAAAATTGGGGATGCATAAGAGGCCAGAATTAGAACAGCGCAGATTATCTCAGAGGGTTGTGGGGCTTGAAGAGATGACAGAGATAGGGAGAGGCAAGGCCATGGCGGGATGTGATGAGAATTTTAAAATCAGGACGTTGATTGACCGGGAGCCAATGTAGGTCAGCGAGCACAGGGGTGATAGGTGAACGGGACTTGGTGCAAGTTAAGTCACGGACAGCAGAGTTCTGTATGACCACAAATTTACAGACAGTAGAATGTGGGAGACCAGCCAGCACTGCATTAGAATAGTCAAGTCTAGGAGTAACAAAGGCACGAATGAGGGTTTCAGCAGCAGATGAGCTGAGATGGAGCGATGTGAGGAGACAGTTCTAATGATTGTGCTGAGACAGAAAGATCGGGTGGGTGGTGGGAGGGAACTCATGCGTTTAGAAGGTGGCGGGACATATTGCGAGTAGTTAACAAAGCATATGGAATCTTGGGCTTCAGAAGAGGTATTGAGTACAAAAGCAAGGAAGTAATGCTGAACCTGTATAAAGCTCTGATTAGGCCACAACTAGAATATTGTACTCAGTTCTGGTCACCACACTTCAGGAAGGATGTGAGAGGGTGCAAAGAAGATTTACCAGAATGGTTCCAGTAATAAGGGATTTTAGCTACAAGATTAGGCTGGAGAAGCTGGGTGGTTCTCCTTGGAACAAAGGAGATTGAGGAGAGATTTGATAGAGGTCTGCAAGATTATGACAGGTTTAGATAAGGTATACAAAGAAAGGTTGTTCCTATTAGCTGATAGTACAAGGATTAGTGGTCACAGATTTAAGGTTTTGGGCAAGACGTGCCGGGGGGCGCGGTAGGGGATGTGAAGAAAAACTTCTTTTTACGCAATGAGTGATAATGACCCGGAACGCACTGCCCACGGAGGTAGTGGAAATGCAAAGAATGAATGATTTTGAAAGGAAATTGGATGGGCAAGTGACGAAATAAACTTGCAGGGCCATAGGGATAGAGCAGGTGAATGAGACGGACTGAACTGCTCTGCAGAGAGCCGGGATGGCCTCAATGGGCTAATGGCCTCCTTCTGTGCCATGAGACTCTATGGGTAGTCCAGAGGCTGGGGTCAGGGTTGTTTGGCATGAAGATGAGTGGGGTAGCTCCAGCCCAAAATCTTACTCCTTCTTACAGCACAAATTGTTTTCAAATTTTTGTTTAAAAAAAAACTTACCTGCGACAGCCTCCACTTCTAGTTCAACAGTTTCTAATACACACAAAATCTACACAAAACATTACTAAAGTAAATATATTTCAAAAAGTTTCATTTTTGGAGTGTTTTGGGATGCCCTAAAGTCATGAAAGGCACTACATAAATGTACATTCTTTCTTTTCTTACTTGCACTGGGACTAGTAGGAGTGCAGCAGAGCTGGACAACAGAGGAGGATGGCATGGTTGACTGTGTCAAATGCTGCAGAATGTTAGAGGGCAAGGACTAACTGTTGGCAGCCACAAATGCGTCATGTGCTCCAGGCACCACACATCACACAAACGGACATGCCCTTAAAACTGACCAAAACAGTCCAGACGGACAAAAACTGATTATAGATAGTAGCACCATGTTGCAGCTCAGCTGTTTCAAATTCCAAAATAACTGGCAATAGAGGGGGCAGAATTTTTTTTAAAGCTTTAAAACATCTCTCAATAATGGCTGGATAAATCACTTAATTTAATGCATATATGGCTCTTTAAAGAAAACTACAAAGAACACCTTTTCTTGCAAACTTGGTCAAAAATTCCATTCAATTTCTCTCCAATCTTGAGCAAAAAAGTCACCAATAAATTATATTTCATTTAATGTAGTCACTTCCACTAAGAGTGTGAAAATACAAATTATTAAAGGTCTCAGTTAATATTTTAGACACAAAAAACAAACTTGCAATTTTATTGTGCCATTAATTTAATGTCCCAAGGCACTTCACAGGGAGGGAGAAAAAAAAAAATCTACCCAGTATTATAGCAAGAAGAGTTAGCAAAAATAATTAGAGTTCCCTTCAGGATGTAAACAAGGTTGAAACAGAGCACAAATAGAAAAAAAAACAGACTGAACAATTATTTCTTAGGGACATTCAACAAAGGAGATTCTAGCAGCACACCAAGTAAGTGTTTTTTTTTTCCATGTTTCCCTCCCCATTCCATTTCTTCTTTTTGAATGATTTGGGGATTAGTTGCATGGATATTCTAGACAAGCTAAAACTAATAAATCTCTAGGAATATACACTCTAAAAACACATAGTGCCAAGTGAGACAAAGGCAAACATCTACAGTATAGTGATAATTATCATTAAGGATTCAGCAGATATAGGGGAGATTCTACTGGATTGGAAACAAGTCAGCTTAGTAATTTATTTTCATATGGAATTCCATCAGGCTACTCAACCCAATTGCTTTATTCCTGTCTTTAGACTCCACACAACCCTCTTCATTTATAATCTTATCAGCTTACTCTTCTATTTGTTTCTTCCTCATGTGCTTATCTAGCTTCCTGTTAAATGTATCCATGCTATTCACTTCAGCTATTCCTTGTGGTAGTGCATTCCACAATCTTACCACTCTTTGAATAAAGACGTTTCTCCTGACTTCCTTATTGGATTTTTTAGTGGTTAACTTATGCTTACGGCCTCTAGATTTGGATTCCCTCAACAAGTGGAAACATTTATGTCTACGTCTACTCTGATCAAACCCTTTCACAATCTTAAGGCCTCTATCAGGTCACTCCTCAAGCCTTCTTAAAATCCTAATCACTATCACTTGAGAAAAAGTATCAGGAAAACAAATGAGACTAAAGGCTGACAAGTTCCCCTGGACCTGATGGCCTGCATCCTTGGGTCTTAAAAGAAGTGGCTGCAGAGATAGTGGATGCATTGGTTGCAATCTTCCAAAATTCCCTAGATTCTGGAAAGATCCCAGCAGACTGCAAAACAACAAATGTAATAAATACCTCTATTTATGAAAAGGGGGGAGACAGAAAGCAGCAAACTATAGGCCAGTTAGCCTAACATGTCATTGGGAAAGTGCTAGAATCTATTATTAAGGAAGTTGTAGCAGGACATTTAGAAAAATCATAATGTAATCAGGCAGAGTCAACATGGTTTAATTAAAGGGAAATAATGTTTGACCAATTTATTAGAGTTCTTTGGGAATGTAACAAGCAGAGTGGATAAAGGGGAACCAGTAGATGCAGTATATTTGGATTTCCAAGAGGCATTGATAAGGTGCCACACAAGATAAGAGCTTGAGTTCCGATGAAGGGTTACTGACCCGAAACGTTAACTCTGCTTCTCTTTCCACAGATGCTGCCAGACCTTGTTCCAGCATTTCTTGTTTTTATTTCAGATTTCCAGCATCCGCAGTATTTTGCTTTTATATAAGAGCTTATGGTGTTGGGGTAATATATAAGCATGGATAGGGGATTGGCTACCTAACAGGAAACAGAGAGCCGGGATAAATGGATCATTTTCAAGTTGGCAAACTGTAACTAATGGAGTGCCACAGGGATCAGTGCTGGGGCCTCAACTATTTACAATCTATATTAATGACTTGGATGAAGGGACCGACTGTATTGTAGACAAATTTGCTAATGATACAAAGATTCATGTGTCTTCAATGGGTCTTCAGTTCCGTGAGAAAGATATGGGAGCAGACAGGAGCGAGGTGTTCTCAGTCCAGGAGAAAAGAGTTTTCTAAGTTTCAAACACTCTGTGGCAAGTTCAAATTCAAACAGCCAGTTAGTTATGTGACTAAACTGGTCTGACCTGGTCTTGTTTATATTGGAGAAACAGGGACTGGGTTCTTTGCTCCAACACTGTCTGCCAGTATGCAAAAAAGGTCTTTCCAGCGAGGGGCCTGGCAATTCCTTGTGATAGGCCCTCTCCCAGCAACATTTTTAAATTTTTAACGTTCACGTGGTGAAGTAATGTGTCTCATTCTAAAGGCCTACCTCAGGTTAGGAAAAAGAACCTGACACGAATCCAACTGATCCACAGCGGACCCGAGCCCAACCCGGCCAGAGTCCCTCCAATTTTGCCCTGAACCCGGCCCCATTTGACCCGACCATCCCTTTACTTACCGTCCGACTGGAAAGCTCCACGAAGCTGCAGCGCATGCGTGATGACGTCATTGTGACATCACGCGCTCACTGCGCAGACTCAGTTTCATCCTGGACTCCCAGCTCAGCTAAGTTTTTAAATTTTAATACTTACCGGCAGAGAACTTACCGTGTGTGTCCGGCCCGACCACGACCCGGCCCGACCCGACCCAGAAGAGCCGCCTCGCCCGACCCGACACATGTTGTCCTACCACCTACCTACACTAGGGACAATTTACAATGGCCAATTTACCTATTAACCTGCAAGTCTTTGGCTGTGGGAGGAGACCAGAGCACCCGGCGGAAACACACATGGTCACAGGGAGAACTTGCAAACTCTGCACAGGCAGTACCCAGAACCGAACCCGGGTCGCTGGAGCTGTGAGGCTGCAGTGCTAACCACTGCGTCACTGTGCCGCCCCACAATGGTGGAACAATTAAAATCAGGAATGTTCAAGAGACTAGAACTGGAGGAAATTAAAAAAAATAGGGAGAGGTCAAAGTCATAGAGCGATTTGAAATCTAGGATGAGAATTTTAAAATCGAGAAATTGCTTAACTGGGATGATCCAATGTACGTCAGCGAGCACAGGGGCGATGGGTGAATGGAACAGTGTGAATTGGGACACAGGCAGAATTGTATATGGCCTCAAGTTTACGGAGGGTAGAATGTGGCAAGACGGCCAACAGTGGGTTGGAACAGTCAAGTCTAGAGGTAACAAAGACATAGATGAAGGTTTCAGCAGCAGATGAGCTGTTGCAGGGCGAAGTTGGGCACTTACTGAGATGGAAATAAGCGGTGTTGGTAAGTGCGCAAATATGCGTTGAAGTAAAGACCTGATACCCGACCCGCACCAGACGACATGCGTCGGGTTCGAGTCGGGTCGCTCTTCTGGGTCCAGCTTTCGAGCTTGGGTTGGACACGCAAAGGCAGTCTTGCATTTTGCGCTGCTGGAGTGGAGAGTGTAAAAGTTAAAAAACTTACCTGAACTGGAGTCCAGGACTTCAGGAGGGAAACTCTGATTCTGCACTGTGAGCGTCTCAGGACATCATGACGCTCATGCTGCAGCTTCCTTAATCCAAAAGTGGTACAGTGAGTGAGTGCACTACGGAATCAAGGCAGGTAACCATTCCGGTGGTCGGGTCGGGCGGGAGAAAAAGTGGAGGGACTCGGGCCCGGGTCGGATGTGGTTCTGTCAGGTTCGGGTCGGGTTTTTATTTCAGGATTAGTTTAAGACAATATGTGTCCAAGTCAGGGTGGTATGTGACTTGGAGAGAAATTGATGGTCTTCCCATTCACCTGTAATCCCCTTGTTGTTCTTGGTGGTGGAGGTCATGGGTTTGGCAGATGTTGCTGAATAAGTCTTGGTAGGTTGCTGCAGTGCATCCTGCAGATAGTACACATTGCAGCCATGGTATGCCAATGGTACAGGTATAAGCTAGTGATTGGGATATCGATCAAGTGGACTGCCTCGTCCTGAATAGTATTGAGCTTACGGTGTTGTTGGAGCTGCACCCATCCAGGCAGGTGGACAGTATTCCATCACACTCCTAATTTCTGCCATTTAGGTGGTAGGGCAGCTTTGGGGAATCAAGTGAGCCACTTACCACTGAATACCCAAACTCTGACCTGCTGTGGTGTGGTTAGTCCAGTTCAAGTTAGAAACAGGAGTCAGGCATACAGTCCCTTTGAGCCTGTTCTGCCATTCAGTTAGACCATGGCTGATATGTATTTTAACTCCATTTACCTGCCTTGGTTCCACAATCCTTAACAAACTTGCCTAACAAAAATCGATCAATCTCAGTTTTAAAATTTTCAATTGACCTAGCCTCATCAATTTTTTGGGGAAAGAAAGTTCCAAATTCCCACTACCCTTTGTGTAAAGAAGTGCTTCCTGACATCACCTCTGAATGGTCTGGCTCTACTTTTAAGCTCACGTCTACAACTTCTGGACTCCGCCACTAGAGGAATAATTTCTATCTATTCCATCAATTCCTTTAATCATCTTAAACACTTCAATTAGATCACCCCTTAATCTTCAATACACAAAGGACAACAGTTTGTGGTCAACGGCAACCCCCAGGATGTTGATGGTGAGTGACTTGCCACTGGTAATGCCACTGAACATCAAGGGAAGGTGGTTATGCTCTCTCTTGTTGAAGATGGTCATTGCCTGACACTTACGTGGCATGAATATTACTTGCCACTTACCAGCCTAAACCTGGATTTTGTCCAGGTCCAGGCGTGGAATGGTTCATTATTGGAGGAATTGTCAATGAAGCGGAATATGTTGAAACCATTAGCTAACAGCCCCACTTCTGACCTTATTATGGAGGGATCATTATAGATGAATTAGCTGAAGATAGTTAGATCTAGGATGCTAACTTCAGTTGTTGGCAAAGTCTTAAAATCCATAATTTGAGATATTATCTAAAAATGCATTCCTAATCAATAACAGCCAGCAATGCTATTTTTATCAGCATGATTATTTTAGTCTTAAAGATGATATCCAAGCAGCATTATTAGCAGACATACTTCCAAAATGATTCAACATCTAATCAGTACTCATCATAAACAAACTTCAAGATGAGTGTTAAAATACCACTCCCTACACTGTTTTCAAAAGAAATCAAGAGAGAGAAGAAGTCATTTATTAATTTTGGCAAAGACCTTCAAGTGCTACTTATTCAAGCTAACATCCTTCAATGCAGGATGTTCATAGCATGCACCTTTCAGTTGGCAAGAAACCAACTCAGTAGATGTTCAAACATGGATTAAAAAGTTCCAAAGTCTTTAACTTCAATATTGAATACAATAGTATAGTTTATAATTAAGCTTATTTCAAGAATATTGGAGAATGCATACACGCCAGCCATCTAGCCCATTACCTCTGTACTTCATAAAAGTTATTGACTTTTGTCCCCTTTAAAATTCTCTTTTGCAAATATTTACCCACTTAACATTTTAAACGTCATTTTGAATTCTGTGTCCCCTGTAAAGCATCCCCTGTCCTAACAATCCTCTGCATAAAAATGTCTCCATAGCTCTCCTTCCATTCTTTGATCTTAAATTTATGCCCTCTGGTTAGCAATCCAAACAGTGAAAACAGTTCCCCCCACCCCACCACCATTTTGCCTCATCAAAACCCCCACCTGATCCCCTCAAATTTCTGTTTAACAAGAAGAGCCCCAGGTTATTTAATCTCTCTTCATAGCTCAATTCTCTCATCCTTGGTATCATAGGTAACCTTTTATTTGTCTTCCCAAAACTTATCACTTTTTTCACATTTAATATCTGACATTTGTCTACCCAACCTACAAAACTATCTACATCCTCAAATTGCCTACAGTCCTCTTCCGGGTCAACCATGTGGTTTTGGTCGTCTGTAAATTGTCATGTTGTTCCCTTATATATGAATCCAAATCTTACCTAAAACACATAAAAAAATGAGGGGCATGGCAGTGGAGAGAAAGTGGGAAGGTATTGGTATCAATACCGCTTCCAACAATTGTTTGGCCAAATGAAATCTATCAACTATCGCCTTCTATTATCTGTCCTTTAGCCAGTTTACAACTTATTCTGCCACATTCCCTTTAATGCCTTGTGCCTGACTCAATAGTGCTCACTAGACCACACCTTAGCAGGCACCTGTGAAAATCCACAAACACAGCATCCACTGAATTTCCTTCATCATATCATCCATTATTTTCCAAAGACCCCTATTAAATTTGACAGACACCTTGTCCCTTTTACAAACTCATGTTGCCTGTTCTTTGATGGCTCGTGGTAACTATGTATTTCCAAGTTTATAATAAAAATTCAAAATACACAGTAATACTGTAAAAGATGCATTTTGAAAAACAAATCAAAGTCTTTCAGTACACAAAATGGATCTAATACAAAACTATATTCACAGCCAGCTTCTCCTGCAAAAGAAAGATTTGACTAAGACTGCATTTTTGTTATCTTGAATTTAATGCTAATCACGTCAACCTTGGCGCTCTCTCATTCAAGTCAGAAGGCTCTGGGGTCATACCCCATTCCAGAGACTCAATCACAAAATCTTGGCTGACACTCCAATGTATTAATGAGGGAGTGCTTGTTGGAGGTGCTGTCTTTTAGATAAGAAGTTATACTGAGGCCCCATCTGCCCTCTCAGTTGGAAGTAAAAGGTCCTACGGCATGCACTATTTGAAGAGCAGGGAAACTCTCCTGTGTCCTTGCTAACACGTATCCCTGTACCAGCAGCACAAACACATTAGCTGGTCTTTTTTCTATCTCAATAGTGTTTGTGGGCTCTTGCTGTCCATAAATAAGCTGCTGTGTTTCTCTACATTACAACAGCTAATATACTTGGTATTTCATTGGCTAAAAAGTGCTTTTGAATGCTTTTAGTGTCATGAAAGGTATTTTCTTTCTGAAAAAGGAAAAGACTTGCATTTTTATCGCAATTTTCATGCCTCGGAACATCCCAAAGTGCTTTACAGCCAATTAAGTACTTGTGAACTGTCATTACTTTTGTAATGTAGGAAATGCGGTGGCCAAGGCCTATTTGTGCAAGCTTAGGAATCAATAATCCAGTCCTTCTCTCCAAAAAAAAACATTTGAGCTCTGCCCTGTGCACAAAAGGAAAAAAATGAGTCCCCGAGATAAGTTTAAATAATTTGTACACAAACGTACCCCCACATTTTGCAAAGGTTTAAATTAGACTGGGTATCGTAGGATTTAATTAAAAATTTACCAAAATAAAAATACCGCGATTATACATCTCCCTACACCCAATACGGAGGGTACAATTGCTGTAACGTGACTTATTTCAAGGGCTATATTTTCTTTCGTTCAAAGATTATCAATTTGTATTTATATAGGACCTTTAACAGGGCAAACCATACCCCAAGATGCTTCATAGAGGCATAATGAGACAAAAATGAATATTGTACCAGAGCAGATACCAAGTCATAGTGATGACCAAAAGCTTAGTTATAAAAGGTGGGTTTTAAAAGAGTAGGCATGGGGGAAAAGATGGAGAGTTTTAGGAAGGGAAACTCAAATTATGGGGTTTTGACAGCTGAAGACAAGTCTACCAATGATGGGTGAAGGCTGGAAGCAGAGGAACGGAGAGTTCTGGAGGATTGTAGGGCTGGCAGAAGATAGTAAAGTTAAAGAGGGGTTAGGCCACGTAGAGGTTTAAACATGTGGATGAGAAATTTAAATTGGATATGTTGGGAGGACAGGGAAGCAAAGTAGCACGGGCAGGGATAAAGGGCGAATGGGACGTGACACCGGACAGAATACTGGCAGCATAGTTTGGACAAGCTGAAGTTTATGGAAGGTGGAGAATGGAAGGCTGTGAAGGAGAGCATTGGCATAGTCACCTGGAGGGCTCCCCCCCCCAAAACAAAAAATATCAAATAATAAGTACCCAATGACTGGTCCTATAAAATTTAGTTTGTAGTTACATGAGTTAGAAGGAAAACAAACTTGCAACTGATTGAGAGTCAAATTCTTGCCCATTTGTGTAGCTAGGCTTTTCTTTTTAAAACAAGTACAGCAGCACTTCCATTACTCCAACTGGTTTGTTGTGATGGAGCATAATCACAGATAAAGGACCAACTATAATACATGTACACTGACCCTCCCCAGTCTAGTCATAGTCTGCTGCCTCCAATGAAAATCATGTCAACTTCAACTATTCATTTCAACAAATAGATACTCAGAAGATGTTGACCAGGGAAGGTGGTGAAAAGATTACTGAGTATGACTGATATCTCATTAAATTGCCTTGCTGAGCACTGAAAAACTTCACTTTCCAAAAGCAAGTTTGAATGGTAGTCCTCGAATTTCTGACCCCCATGGAAGAGTGAGAGAGTATAATTTGTAATCAGTTTTACACTTGTTACCCAGCAATATTGTAAGTTTTACATGGCCTGAAATGATCTCCAACGAGTGACTATTTTACCAAAGACACCATTGGAACACGAGTACGCCGCTCAGCCCCACCTGTCTTGGCTCCATATCCTTTATCTAGCAAAAGTCTATCAATCATTATTTCTAGAGTATCCGCATGGCTATCTGTGAAACATTAATGTAGTTAGGTAGTGGTAGTCACTCATAAGCAACTTAGTCCCATTCACTTGAGAGAAAACATGTCAAAATAACCAAGTAGGATTCAGATATCTCCTGTACAGAGCGGAATGTTTGCTTATTGTTCAGATTTAATCTGGGTTTAAAGACTTCCATTGGGAAATCAGATTCAGAGCAATTTTGTTCAGATAATCATAAGAGTGTGCATGATTTGCTGTTACATAAATATTCAAGATGTCTTTTTACTATTTCTAACGTGAAATATTTCAGCCCAAAAAGAACATGGTCAAGGAATCTTAAATTGGCACGATTCATGGTGGACATGTTAATTTAGTAATAAATTCTCAGTGTTTGAAGACTTCAGTAATAGCCACACTATACAATGCCTTTAAAATCAGAATCTCAGAACTTTGCAGCATAGAAGGAAACAATGCAGCCCATTGTGACATCTCTCTGAAAGAATAATCTACTTAGAACCTTTTCCCTGCTGTTCATCTTTTAAAAGCTATTACAGATTCTATAATTTTCATGTACTTTGTGTAAAATTTCTCCTAAACACTTGTGTTCAATGGATGATTTAAAATTTATTCCTTCTTGTAACTGATGAACTAATGAACAGAAGTAGTTTTTTTATCCATCGGTTTCATAAAAAAACTCTCAATCCTCAACACCTCTCTCTCAGATATCTGCATAACCATTTGCTTAATGAAAACACAGCCCAGTTCTCTAATCTTTGACCTTATCCCTCAGGTCCTGGGCATTACTGATATCCTCTTCTTCATGCTGCCCCTTGGTGACAACATCCAAAAACATGGGATCATCTTCCAAATGTATACCAACAGCTGGTTCCACTGCTCCATCATTCTTGATGTCTCCACTATTCACATTGTCAGACTGTTTGTCCGACATCCAGTATTGAATGAGCTGCAATTATTTTTTAAATTCATTCATGGGATGTGGGTGTTGCTGGCAAGACCAACATTTATTGCCAATTCACCTAAATTACCCTTGAGAATGTGGCGGTAGCTTGCCTTCTTGAACTGCTGCAGTCTGTGTGTTGAAGATGTTCTCACACTGTCATTATGTATAGAGTTCCAAGTTTTTGACCCAGCAACGATGAAAGGAATGGTGATCTAAGTCTAAGTTAGCATGGCAAGCAACTTGGAGGTGAACTTAAGGTAAATGATGTTCCCGTTCACCTGTTGCTTTTCTCCTGCTAGCAGGTGGAGGTTGTGGTTTTGGGAGAGTATTCTTTACACTCTTGACTTGTATCTTGTAGGTGGTGTAGAGGTTTGAGAGTCAGGAGGTGCAGAATATCTAGTCGCGGATGTACTCCAGTAGCCACAGCATTTATGTACCTGGGCCAGATGACTTTCTGGTCAATGGTGACCTTCAGAATGTTGATGGTGGGGACCATAGCAATGCTAGTGTCATTGAGTGTCAAAGGGAGATAATTAGGTTCTCGCTTGCCACAGATGGTCATCGTCTGGCTCAAGAAATTGCGAATAAAGCTGAAAAATGTGCAGTGATGGAGGAAAGGGCTTTGATTAAGCAACTGCTGGTAGCTCGACCTCAGATACTGCCCTGAGGAATTCCTGAAGCGATGTTCTGGGTTTGAGATGATTGCTTCCAACAACCATTTTTCTTTGTGCGAGGTATAACTCCAGCCAGTAGAGAGTTTACCCCCCCTGTTCCCAATGATGTCAGATTTTCTAGGGCTCCTTGGTGCTCAGTCAAATGCTGCCTTGATGTCAAGGGCAGTCATTCCAACTTCACCTCTGGAATTAAGCTTGTGTCCATGTTTGGACCTGGACTGCAATAATGTCTGCAGCCAAGTGGTTCTGGCAGAACCCAAATTGAACATCGGTGAAAGTAGACTATTAGTGAGCAAGTATGGCCTGACAGCACTGTAGAAAACACTTTGCACCACTTTGACAATAAATGGGAGATGGAGTGGAAATTGGCCAGGTTCATAATATAGAATCGTAGGAGTTTACTGCACAGAAAGAGGCCACCCAGCCTAATCCCACCTTCCAGCATTTGGTCTCCAGCCCTGCAGGTTACAGCAGAGGGTTTCTGCCTCTACTACTATTTCAGGGACTGAGTTTCAGACCCCCACCACCCTCTGGGTAAGAAAATGTTTTCCTCATCTCCCCTCTAATCTTTCTACCAATCACTTTAAATCTATGCCTCCTAGTCACTAACCTCTCTGCTAAGGCAAACAGGCCCTTCACATGCACTCTATCCAGGCCCCTCAATTTTTTACATCTCTCTCAAATCTCCCCTCAGCCTTTTCTGTTCCAGCCTATCCAATCTTTCCTCATAGCTGCATTTTTCCAGTCCTGGCAACATCCTCGTACATCTCCTCTGTACCCTCTCTCGTGCAATTACATCCTTTCTATAATGAGGTGACCAGAACTGCACACAGTATTCAAGTTGTGGCCTAACCAATGATTTATACTGTTCTAGTATAACCTCCCTGCTCTTGTATTCCACACCTCGGCCAATAAAGGAAAGGATTCCATATGCCTTCTTAACCACCTTGTCATCCTGTCCTGCTACCTTCAGGGATCTGTGGACATTCATTCTAAGGTTCCTCACTTCCTCTACACTTTTCAGTATTCTCCGAGTAATTGTGTTTGACCTCCCCAAATGCATCAACCTCACACTTCTGACTTGTCCTGAATTTTGTGGACAGGAAACACCTGGACAATTTTGTACATTGTCTGACAGATGTCAGTATTATAGCTGTACTGAAAAAGCTTAACTAGATTCTGGAACACAGATCTTCAGCACTACAACCATGATGTATTGGTGCTAACAGCTTTTGCTCCATCTAGTTTCCTCAAATTAAATGTTTGGAAGACTGAAGCCGTCATCTTTGTCCCACCAGAAACTCTGTACCCTTGCCCCACTGATTCCATCCACCTTTTTGCCCACTGGCTCAGGTTGAACCAGATTGTTTGCAACCTCGCCATCCTATTCAATCTATAATTGACCTTCTGACTGCATAGTCTCTCCATCACAAAGGCAGTCTACATTGATAACATTGCCCATCTCCATCCCTGTCTCAGACCACACACCACTGAAATGCTCACCCACACCTCTGTCACTTCCACGCTCAACTATTCTAATGCTTCTCCACCCTCCAAAAACTTCAGATCATAAATTCTGCTGCTCACATCCTATCCCGCACTAAGTCCTGCTCACCAATCACACCACCCCTGTTAACCTACATTAGCTCCTTGTCATTCAATGCCTCAGATTTAAAATACTCATCCTGGTGTTTAAATCCATTCATAGTCTTGGCTCTTATCTCGGTAACCTCCCCCAACCCTGCCAGAAACCTCTGTTCCTCCAACTCTGGCCTCTCGTACAAACTCCTCCCTATTCTTTTGATCCACCATCGCCTCAACCCCCACCCTCTGGAATTCACTTCCTAATGTTTTCCAACTTTCCATCTCCTTCTTCTCCTTCAAAGTCCTCCTTAAAACCCACCTCTTTCACCAAACTTTGAGTCATCTCTCATATCTCCTTCCTTAGTTCGGTATCCATTATCTTTGATTATTTTTCTGTGGAGCCCCGCGGGACACTTTACGTTATACAAATTCACACGTGTTGTTCAGCAGGACTGAAAAGATCATATATTTCCAATATTTAAAAAAAAAAATCACAAAAGGTTTTATGTTCCACGGGTCAACGTTGAGTGTTGTTTGGATGGAGAAGAGAGCAGCCATGCACACAGCAAACACTCTCCATTTCCGGGTGCCTAGACAAAACTCTGAGCCTATGAAAGGCGGACACACACATACACCCCGAGCGGTTCCGGTAGATCAACCCGGCAAATGGATGAAATTATTTCAAGAACCAGTCGTTATTGGCGGCAGGTTTTATTTACCGATACTACGAAACGACCGTTGTCTTTATCCCATTTACGTCCCACCCAAAATCGAGGCACCCCTTGGATTCCCGGAGTCTCTGGTGAACGGTAACGGCTTGGACCGCACTCAGGGCCGGGCGGCCCCGGGGCGGAGTGTACCGGCAGATAACAACTCCAGGGACAGAGACACATCCAGGGCCTCCACACTCAACCTCACCCCTGCTGTGGCCCTGCCCTCCCGTCCCTCTCGGACCGGCATTAGGCCGAGGCCCCACTCCGAGCACTGAGACTGAACCGGGAGTTACCAAAGGAATGACGGACTCACCAGCAGGAGGAGGATGTGTCTGACGGAGTGAGAGTGCAGCAGAGGCGCTGTAGATTTCATGATATTGGTGTAAGTGAGGTAGCCGCGCTCCACACTGCGTCGCCTCTCTGAGTATCTCTCCTCTCCGCTCCGCTTCCACCGCAGGACACCCCCGGAACCAGAACCCCGCTCCCTGGCGGAGGGCGGGGGAGGAGAATCATTGCACAAACACTTCCGGCGCTATCACACCGCATGCCGGGAACTATAGTTCCAGCGCGGCTGTGTATCAGTTGTTTGAGAGGGGTGGTTGCGCAGGGAGACTACAATTACCAGAATGCAGTGCGCGACAGGCGGCTGGGGGAGTTTTCAGAATTATTTAACTTGTTGGTAAATAAAATAATGCCTTAACATCTGAAGTCCGGCTGTCGGAGGGGAAACCAGCGACTTGATTCTTTTATTTCGGACGCTGATTATGGACGTTGTCTGTGCTGTTACACGTGTGGAAGGATAAAATGAAAAGAACTGAAAGTTGAAAATTTGTCTTCAGGTTGTTCTTGGGCCTTTCGGCAGCAGTAGGTAAACAACGTCGCCCCATTCAAACTGTGAACTAATGCTGACTAATTACACCTTTTTTGTTTCATTCGAAAGTGAAAAGAACTTGCAATACCGATTGATGTGGTTCGCACTGAAATGAAGGTCTTCAATGCTTTTGATTTTTAAATGGGCAATCAGAAAAGTTGGTAGATCATTTTCATTTAGAGGAGAGCATGGTTATTTGTATGCAGATATAATGGTACTCATTATATAATGATGTGGGTTAGCATGTCAAGTATATTTGCATCCAGTATGGGAATAGAGAGTTGAAGAGAATTATGACAAATACAAAACAAAATAGAACTTGGTGAACATTGCTTGCTTGGTTTTGGATGTCTAAACTTGCCGTGTACATTGAAATGTCATTTTAGCTCAGTAGTAGTAATATTGCTTCTGAATCAGAAAGTTGTAGTTTTAGCCCCACTTTAGGAATTGAGTATAAAATCTAGGTTGATATCTAGTGCAGTACTAGGGTAGTGCTGCATTGTTGGAGGTACCATTTTTCAGATGGGGTATTAACCCAAGGTTCTTTCGACCTGTTCAGGTGTAAGTTAAATATCCCATTGCACTATTTGAAGAAAAGCAGTATTTTGGCCAATATTTCCCTCCCCCCCCCCCCCCGCCTCGCCTCGCCACCAAAAACAGAGTAATTAGTCTCCATCTGATTGCTATTTTTGAAAGTTGCTTTGTCCAATTTATCTGCTGTATTTTCTGACACACCAATCGTGACCGCACTTCAAAAATAATTGGCTTGATATGATGTGGTTTTGGACAAACTATTTGGAACAGTTTTCTGGAGTAATAACTTTTAAAGACTGCCAAGGAAGCAGGCAACATTAAATTATTAGATTTAGTGACAATTTAGTAGAGTAATGACAATAAGAAAACATCTTTCAAGAAACATAACAACAGGAAGAGCTTCTACAAGTATATAAAAAGGAATAGAGTAGCTAAAGTAAACATTGGTCCTTTAGAGACTGGGGAATTAATAATGCGGGTGGGGGGGGGAGGGGAGAGAGAAGGAAATGGCTGAGACTTTGAACGAGTATTTTATATCTGTTTTCATGGAAGAAGACAAAAAATTCCCAAGAATAGCAGAAAATCAAGAGGCATAAGAGAGGGAGGAACTTAAAACAATCACTATCACTAGAGGAATAAGTGCTAGGAAAACTAATGGTACTAAAGGTTAAGTCTCTTGGACCTGATGGCCTATATCCTAGGGTCTTAAAAGAAGTGGCTGCTGAGATAGTGGATGCATTGGCTGTAATCTTCCAAAATTCCCTAGATTCTGGAAAGGTCGCATCGAATTGGAAAACAGCAAATGTAATACCTCTATTCAAGAAAGGAGGGAGACAGAAAGCAGCAATGCTGGAATTCATTATGAAGGAAGTAGTAGCAGGACTTTTAGAAAATCATAATACAATCAAGCAGTCAATATGATTTTGTGAAGGGAAAATTGTGTTTGAAAAATTTATTAGAGTTCTTTTGAGGATGTAACAAGCAGGGTGGATAAAGGGAAACCAGTAGATATAGTCTATTTAGATTTCCAAAAGGCATTTGATAAGTTGCCACATAAAGGGTTACTACACAAGATAAGAGCTTATGGTGTTGGGGGTAATATATTAGCATGGATAGAGGATTAGCTAACAACAGGGAACAGAGCGTCGGGATAAATGTCATTTTCAGCTTGGCAAACTGTAACTAGTGGGGTGCCACAGGGATCAGTGCTGGTGCCTCAACTATTTGCAATCTGTATTAATGACCTGGATGAAGGAACTAACTGTATTGTAGCCAAATTTGCTGATGATACAAAGATAGATAGGTAAGCAAGTTGTGAGGAGGATACAGAGTCTGCAAAGGGATTTAGACAGATTAAGTGAGTGGCAAAAATTTGGCAGATGCAGTATGATGTGGGAAAATGTGAGGTTGTCCACTTTGGCAGGAAGAATAGAAAAGCAGACTATGATTTACATGGAGAGAGACTACAGAATGCTACAATACAGAGAGGTCTGGGTATCTTTGTACATGAATCATAAAAAGTTACCATGCAGAAACAACAAGTAATTTGGAAGGCCAATGGAATGTTGGCTTTTATTTGAAAGGGGGATGGAGTATAAAAGTAGGGAAGTCTTGCTACAACAGTACAGGGTATTGATGAGACCACAGCTAGGGTACTACATACAGTTTATTTAAGGAGGGATATACTTCCACTGGAGTCACTTCAGAGAAGGTTCACCAGGCTGATTCCTGGGATGAGGGGTTGTTTTATGAGGAATGGTTCAGCAGGTTGGGCCTATACTCATTGGAGTATAGAAGAATGAGAGGTGATCTTATTGAAACATATAAGATTCTGAGGGGGCTTGACAGGATAGACGCTGAGAGGATGTTTCCCCTCGTGGGGGAATCTAGAACTAGGAGGCACAGTTTCAAAACAAGGGGTCTCCTATTTATGACAGAAATGAGGAGGAATTTCTTCTCTCAGAGGGTCATTAATCTTTGGAATTCTCTACCCCAGAAAGCAGTAGAGGCTGCATTATTGAATATATTCAAGGCTGACCTAGACAGATTTTTGATCTATGAGTGAGTCAAGGCGTAAAGGGGTCAGGCAGGAAAGTGGAATTAAGACCACAATCAGATCAGTCATGATCTTATTGAATGGCGGAGTAGGCTCGCAGGGCCAAATTGCCTACTCCTGCACCTATTTCTTATGTTCTTATGTACTTAGAATTCAATTTGATACTGAGTTTGAGAAAGTTCTGATGTTCCTAAGGCAAACTTCAAATGGATGATATATAAATTGATTGCTGAACTGTTAATGGGTAAACCTATAGACAGGCAGTGGGAAGTATTCAAAGAGGTATTCGGTGGATTACAAAATTAGTCCATACCCCTAAAAAGGCAAATGCTGCACTTATGCAGTTAAGCAAATGAGGTGAGATACAGAATCAAGCTAAAAGAAAAGGTTGTCACAAATGCAGGGAAAAGGGGAAACCCAGCAGAGTGGGAAAGCTATAAAGAGAAATAAAGGGTTATAATGAAAGCGATAGATGCAAAAATGGAATATGGAGAATTCAAGGGATAGCAAAGCTAAAATTATTAATGTATTAAGAGAAATGTGAGCCCATTAAAGACTGATGCAGGTGATACTATAAATAGGCAATGAGGAAATGGCAGACTTGTTAAATTAATACTTTTTCTGTTTTCCCGGTAGAGGAAGAGGACAAAGTACCAGCAGCACAATTAAATCTAAAATAGGTCAAGTGAAGAAATTTTAGAATAGAGATTTAAGATGTTTTTTTTAAAATGGCATTATAGAAAGTCATAGCACTTGAGAGACAAATCTCCTGTGCCTAGTGGTTTCTGTGCTAGGGCACTGAGAGAAATAGGTGAGGAAATTACATCTTCATTAGTCATAATTTTCCAAAGCACTCTAGATTCAGGAATATCACTTCTTTATTTGAGTAGGTAGGGAGGGAGAAACCAGAAAACCACAGACCTGTCAGTTTAACATCACTTGTTGGGAAGTTACTAAAATATAGCATCAGTGACAGTGTGCCTGAGCACTTTTTTTTACTTTCTCCATGGGATGTGGGCATTGCTGGCTAGGCCAACATTCATTGCTCATCCCTAATTGCCCTTGAGAAGGTGGTGGTGAGCCACCTTCTTGAACCACTGCAGTCCTTGTGGTGTAGGTACACCCACACTGCTGTTAGGAAGGGAGTTCCAGGATTTTGACGCAGTGATAGTGAAGGAACAGCGATCTAGTTCCAAGTCAGGCTGGTGTGTGGCTTGGAGGGGAACTTTCAACTGGTGGTTTTCCCATGCATCTGCTGCCCTTGTCCTTCTAGGTGCTAAAGGTTTGGAAGGTGCTGTTGAAGGAGCCTTGGTGAGTTGCTGCAGTGCATCTTGTAGATGGTACACACTGCTGCCACTGCACGTCGGTGGTGGAGGGAGTGAATGTTGAAAGTGGCGGATGGGGTACCAATCAAGTTTGGACATGTATGAGCTGATCATAGGATGGTTTTGTAAAGGGTAGGTCATGTCTGACCAGTTGAATTTAGCAAAAACTAAAGTGTATGGAACTGGCGATAACTTTGTTACATGGATTACTAATCTGGAGTAATGCATTGAGTTTTGGGCACCATACCTCAGGAAAACTACATCGGCCGTCGACTGCGATAAGGCACAGAATCACCAGCATGATGCTGGGGCTTAAAGGATTCAGTTATGAGGACAGGTTGCATAAACATAGCTTCGTATTCCCCTGAGTTTAGAATAGATCTAATCGAGGTGTTTAATATGATAAACTGATTCATTAGGGTAGATACTGAGAAACCCTGGAGCAATCCAAAACAAGGGAGCACAATCTTAAAATTACAGCTAGACCATTTAGGAATGAAATCTGTAAGCTTTTTTTTCCCCACACAACGGGTATTTGAAATCTGGAACTCTCTTTCCCCAAAAGTCTGTGGATATTACTCAACTGAAATTTTCAAGACTTGGAATTAACAGAATTTTGTTAGGTAAGCGTGTCGAGGAATATGGAACAACTGCAAGTAAATTGAGTTGCACAGATAAAGCAAGAGGTAGTTGAGAGACTGTGTGTCCTACTATTATTCCTTAGAACACAGTTGGTGACACCGAATGCTGCCACCACACCTAAACATTATACAAATTGCAGGTCAAGCCAGCCTCCACAAGGCCTTCAGGAATTTCTAGTCACAATATTCATGAATAATCAGCCATGCACAATTTACAAGATTTAGGATGTACACTCACTTCCGTTTGTTCAGTTAGTAAGGGTGGATCAGTTCCCAGAAGGGGAAAAGATCCTTCTCTGTTGTTTTACAGGAAAAAGAAAGGTTCCCTTGGCTAAACAGCAACAACTGAAAAAAAAAGCAATACTTAACTAGGCTTAATAAAAAGGAAGATTTGCATTTATACAGCGCCTTTCACGACCTAGGACATTCCAAAGTGCTTTACAGCCAATTATGTACTTTTTTTTTTGCAAGTACTTTCATGTAGAAACGCTGCAGCCAATTTGCACACAGCAAGAACCCACAAACAGCAATGTGATAATGATGAGATAATTTGCTGTCTCAGTGTTAGTAGAAGTAAAGGCCTGCTACACGACCCGAACCCAACGGGACCTGACGACATGTTTCGGTCGGGTCGGGCCCCTCTTACGGATCCGGCTTTCGAGCGCGGGTCGGGTCGGGCCGAGTCGGGCCGGACACACAGTAAGTGCTCTGCTGGTAAGTATTGAAATTAAAAAGTTTACCTGAGCTGTGTGTCTGGGATGAAACTGAGTCTGCGCAGTGAACAAGTGATGTCACTATGACGTCATCACTCATGCGCTGCAGCTTCCTGGAGGTTCCGAGTCCAAAGGTAAGTAAAGGGATGGTTGGGTTGGGCTCGCGTTGGGTCAGGTCGGGTCGCGCTTGGAGCAAAATCGGAGGGACTCAGGCCGGTTCAGGCTCTGCTCCGCTGTGGTTCGGTCGGGTTCTTTTTCCCGACCTGAGCAGGCCTTTAATTAAAGAGATAAATGTTGGCCAGGACACTGGGGCGAACTCCCTTGTTCTTCTTCTTCAAAATTGTGCCATGGGATCTTTTAGGTCCAACTGAGAGCAGGTGCATTAATTTAATGTCTCATCCAAAAGACTCCACCTTCAACAGTGCAACATGCCCTCAGTACTGCATTGGGAGTGTCAGCCTGGATTATGTGCACTAGTCTCTGGAGTGGGCTTGAACCCACAATAGTCTGATGCAGAGAGTGTTACCACTGAGCTATAGCTGACACCTAAAGATGGAAGAGAAATCTAAATTGGAGGCTTGGGGAACTGGGAGCCAGTGTAGGTCATTGGGGATAGAGGCGATGGGTGAGTGTGACTTGGTGTGCAGTAGGATATTGGGAGCAGAGTTTTGAAGTTTATTGAGTGTCCAAGATAAGAGGTTAGCAAGGGGAACATTGGCGTAGTTAAGTGTGGAGGTGTTGACAGCATGTATGAGAGTTTCAGTGGCAGATGGGCTGAGGAAGGGGCAGGGATATATGATCCTGAGTTGGAAGTAGGTGCTTTTTGTGATTGAGAAGATTTAGGGTTGTGGACTCAGTTTAGGATCAGACAGAATGCTAAGACTGTGAGCAGTATTGTTTGGTCTGAGTCAGTGGACAAGAAAGAAAGACGGACTTGCATTTATACAGTACTTTTCACAACCTCAATGACCCAGAGTGCTTTTCAGCCAGTCAAATAGTTTTGACCATGTTGTAATGGAGGAAACCCAGCAGCCAATTTGCATACAGCAAAGTCCCATGAACAGCAAAGTGATAATGGTCACAAAAACCTTTTTTAGTGATAGGGTTGTGTGGGGGCCCAGGATGATGGCTTTAATCATCCCAATGTTTAAACCAGGCCTCACCACTTCTGAGGTCTCGATCACTGGTAAGTGATAGGACTTCAGGCATTTTCAAGCACTTCCTTTTTCCCCTTGCTATTCATATTCCTTTGTCTGTTCCCAACCCATCTATCATTGCCCTCTGCCTCGGAAAGGAACTTTTACAACCTCACCTCTTTCTCCTCTAGCTTTCTACCTACCACAATGCTGCTGCTCTATCAACCTATTTTAATAGCTCCCTTAGCTCTGCTTTCCATGCTCTCGTCCCCACAAGAACTCTCATGGATGTTCAGTTCCAGCAATCTCCCTGGTGTAACATCCACCATTGTATCTCTTTTTGAGGTCAAGATGATGAATGCTTACATTTCCCAGTTAAAAATCCAGAAGACAAAAGTTGCTTAACAAGCTCCTATTCTAGCATCACTCCAGGAAGGCATTCTAAATAGCTGAAGGGTAAAATATTCATGCTGTGTCAATTTGCAACACAAGTGAGCTTTGTCAGATTTCCAATTGGTCCTCTTGGAGGACAAGACACACCCAACAGTTTGTCTGGAATGTGTAATTTGACCCTGTCATTGTCAGGCAGGCTGTAGGGTTCAGACAAAGCACAGTGCTAACAATGTTGCTTTCAGAGAACAGACAGTTCTCATACTTCCAGGTGAGGAGAATGTCCAGTGCTCCCACTCCCGAGTTCAGATAAGTAGGGGTATAAGGCCATGAGGGATTTGGACATGAGGATGAGAATTTTGAATCAATGTGTTGGACCATGAATCGATGTACAATAACAAGCACAGTGGGCGGCGCAGTGGTTAGCACCGCAGCCTCACAGCTCCAGCGACCCGGGTTCAGTTCTGGGTACTGCCTGTGCGGAGTTTGCAAGTTCTCCCTGTGTCTGCATGGGTTTCCGCCGGGTGCTCCGGTTTCCTCCCACAGCCAAAGACTTGCAGGTTGATAGGTAAATTGGCCTAAACTGGTGGTCTGAGGTGCATTTGTTTTAATGCAAGAAGTGTAGTAGGTAAGGCAGATGAATTTAGGGCTTGGATTAGTACCTGGGAGTATGATGTTATTGCTATTACTGAGACTTGGTTAAGGGAAGGGCATGATTGGCAGGATATCCCAGGATATCGATGCTTCAGGCAGGATAGAGAGGGAGGTAAAAGGGGTGGAGGAGTTGCATTACTGGTCAAAGAGGATATCACAGCTGTGCTGAAGGAAGGCACGATGGAGGACTCGAGCTGTGAGGCAATATGGGCAGAACTCAGAAATAGGAAGGGTGCGGTAACAATGTTGAGGCTGTACTACAGGCCTCCCAACAGTGAGCGTGAGATAGAGGTACAAATATGTAAACAGATTATGGAAAGATGTAGGAGCAACAGGGTGGTGGTGATAGGAGATTTTAATTTCCCCAACATTGACTGGGATTCACTTCGTGTTAGAGGTCTAGATAGAGCAGAATTTGTAAGGAGCATCCAGGAGGGTTTTCTAGAGCAGTATGTAAATAGTCCAACTCGGGAAGGGGCCATACTGGACCTGGTGTTGGGGAATGAGCCCGGCCAGGTGGTTGAAGTTTCAGTAGGGGACTACTTTGGGAATAGTGATCACAATTCCGTAAGTTTTAGAATACTCATGGACAAAGACGAGAGTGGTCCTAAAGGAAGAGTGCTAAATTGGGGGAAGGCCAACTATACCAAAATTCGGCAGGAGCTGGGGAATGTAAATTGGGAGCAGCTGTTTGAAGGTTTGATATGTGGGAGGCTTTTAAAGAGAGGTTGATTAGCGTGCAGGAGAGACATGTTCCTGTGAAAATCATATATAAGGAGCAAGAGGGTAACTAGAGAAAGGATTGGCCCACTCAAGGACAAAGGAGGAAATTTATGCGTGGAGTCAGAGAAAATGGGTGAGATTCTAAACGAGTACTTTGCATCGGTATTCACCGAGGAGAGGGACATGACGGATGTTGAGGTTAGGGACAGATGTTTGATTACTCGAGGTCAAGTCGGCATAAGGAGGAAGGAAGTGTTGGGTATTCTAAAAGGCATTAAGGTGGACAAGTCCCCAGGTCCGGATGGGATCTATCCCAGGTTACTGAGGGAAGCGAGAGAGGAAATAGCTGGGGCCTTAACAGATATCTTTGCAGCATCCTTAAACACGGGTGAGGTCCCGGAGGACTGGAGAA
The DNA here is from genome assembly GCF_036365525.1 of Heterodontus francisci. Lineage (NCBI taxonomy): Eukaryota > Metazoa > Chordata > Chondrichthyes > Heterodontiformes > Heterodontidae > Heterodontus > Heterodontus francisci. The sequence goes on along the minus strand of NC_090372.1, from coordinate 125,935,308 downwards.
TTGCTAATGTTGTCCCCTTGTTTAAGAAGGGTAGCAGGGATAATCCAGGTAATTATAGACCGGTGAGCCTGACGTCAGTGGTAGGGAAGCTGCTGGAGAAGATACTGAGGGATAGGATCTATTCCCATTTGGAAGAAAATGGGCTTATCAGTGATAGGCAACATGGTTTTGTGCAGGGAAGGTCATGTCTTACCAACTTAATAGAATTCTTTGAGGAAGTGACAAAGTTGATTGATGAGGGAAGGGCTGTAGATGTCGTATACGTGGACTTCAGTAAGGCGTTTGATAAGGTTCCCCATGGTAGGCTGATGGAGAAAGTGAAGTCGCATGGGATCCAGGGTGTACTAGCTAGATGGATAAAGAACTGGCTGGGCAACAGGAGACAGAGAGTAGCCGTGGAAGGGAGTTTCTCAAAATGGAGACGTGTGACCAGTGGTGTTCCACAGGGATCCGTGCTGGGACCACTGTTGTTTGTGATATACATAAATGATTTGGAGGAAAGCATAGGTGGTCTGATTAGCAAGTTTGCAGACGACACTAAGATTGGTGGAGTAGCAGATAGTGAAGGGGACTGTCAGAGAATACAGCAGAATATAGATAGATTGGAGAGTTGGGCAGAGAAATGGCAGATGGAGTTCAATCAGGGCAAATGCGAGGTGATGCATTTTGGAAGATCCAATTCAAGAGTGAACTATACAGTAAATGGAAAGGTCCTGGGGAAAATTGATGTCCAGAGAGATTTGGGTGTTCAGGTCCATTGTTCCCTGAAGGTGGCAACGCAGGTCAATAGAGTGGTCAAGAAGGCATACGGCATGCTTTCCTTCATCGGACGGGGTATTGAGTACAAGAGTTAGCAGGTCATGTTACAGTTGTATAGGACTTTGGTTCGGCCACATTTGGAATACTGCATGCAGTTCTGGTCGCCACATTACCAAAAGGATGTGGATGCTTTGGAGAGGGTGCAGAGGAGGTTCACCAGGATGTTGCCTGGTATGGAGGGCGCTAGCTATGAAGAGAGGTTGAGTAGATTAGGATTATTTTCATTAGAAAGGCGGAGGTTGAGGGGGGACCTGATTGAGGTGTACAAGATCATGAGAGGTATAGACAGGGTGGATAGCAAGAAGCTTTTTCCCAGAGTGGGGGATTCAATTACTAGGGGTCACGAGTTCAAAGTGAGAGGGGAAAAGTTTAGGGGGGATATGCGTGGAAAGTTCTTTACGCAGAGGGTGGTGGGTGCCTGGAACGTGTTGCCAGCGGAGGTGGTAGATGCGAAAACGATAGCGTCTTTTAAGATGTAGCTAGACAGATACATGAATGGGCAGGAAGCAGAGAGATACAGACCCTTAGAAAATAGGCGACATGTTTAGGTAGAGAATCTGGATCGCGCAGGCTTGGAGGGCCGAGGGGCCTGTTCCTGTGCTGTACTTTTCTTTGTTCTTTGTTTTTTTTTGCTCCTAGTGAAGGTAGGTGGCAGGAGAATGGTGGGGATGTGGTAGAGAATATGAGATTAATGTAGGATTAGTATAAATGGGTGGTTGCTGGTTGGCACACAGACTCGGTGGGCTGAAGGGCCTGTTTCGGTGCTGTATCTCTAAATAAATAAATAAAAATAAAAGCACGGTGATGGGTGAATGGACTTTCTGTAACTCAGGATTTGCGCAGAGTTTTGCATGAGCTCAAGTCCATTGAGAGTGGAATATGGGAGGCTGGTCAGATGAACATTGGAATTACGACCAACACAGAACATGCTCTCATTTAAAAAAAAAAGTTACTTGTTCATTCTTGGGATGCATGCAAAGTCAGTATTTATTGCTCATCCCTAGTTGCCTTTGAGAAGGTGGTACTGAGCTGCCTCCTTGAACCACTGCAGTCCATCTGGTGAACGTGCTCCTAGGTTGAGTGCTGTTAGGTTGAGAGTTCCAGGATTTTGACTTAGCAACGATGAAAGAATGGCAATATATGCTCAGTTCAGGATGGTGTGACTTGGAGGTGGTGGTGTTGCTATGTGCCTGCTGCTCTTGTCCTTCTTGGTGGTAGAGGTCATGGCTTGCGAGGTGCTGTTGAAGAAGCCTTGTCGAGTTGCTGCCGTGCTACTTCTAGTTAGTGCGCACTGTAACAAAGTTATGAGTGGCATGGACAGAGTGGATAGTCAGAAGCTTTTTCCCAGGGTGGAAGAGTCAGTTACTAGGGGACATAGGTTTAAGGTGCGAGGGGCAAAGTTTAGAGGGGATGTGCGAGGCAAGTTTTTTTTACACAGAGGGTGGCGAGTGCCTGGAACCTGCTGCCAGGGGAGGTGGTGGAAGCAGGTATGTTAGCGACATTTAAGAGACATCTTGACAAATATATGAATAGGATGGGAATAGAGGGATATGGGCCCCGGAAGTGCAGAAGGTTGTTAGTTTTGGCAGGCATCAAGATCGGCGCAGGCTTGGAGGGCCGAATGGCCTGTTCCAGTGCTGTACTGTTCTTTGTTCTTTGTAACACAGTGTGCCGATGTTGGAGAGAGAGAATATTTAAGGTGGTGGATAGGATGCTGATCAGATATGCTGTTTTGTCCATAATGGTATTGAGCTACTTGAGTATTGTTAGAGCTATACCCAACCAGGCAAGTGGAGAGTATTCCATCACAAACTTGACTTGTGCCTTCGAGGTGGTAGAAAGGCTTCAGGGAGTCTAGATTTGAGTTACTCATGGTAGAATATCCAGCCTCTGAGCTGCTCTTGTAGTCACAGTATTTTTGCGGCTGGTCCAGTTTAATTTCTAGTAATTGATGACCCTCAGGATGTTGACAGTGGGGGATTTGGCAATGGTAATGTCATTAAATGTCAAGGGAAGGTGCTTAGACCCTCACTTACTGTAAGTGGTTGTTCACTAGGCACTTGTGTGGCATGAATGTTATTTGCCACTTAACAGCCCAAGTCTGGATGTGGTCCATGCCTTGCTGCATGCAGGTAATGACTGCTTCATTATCAGAGAAGTTACGCATGGGACTGAACACTGTCCAGTCATCAGCAAACATCCCCAATTCTGACTCTATAGTGGAGGAAAGGTCATTGATGTGTTACGGCCGAGTGCTCCAGTCAAAGCCCTGAATCAAAATATACAATTCTGATTGTGGTGGGAGAAATGCACTGTTAATTCAATCCCATCCCTCCACAGATCATCTAACATATCATTTTAAACTTTCCAAATTAAAGAAAAACCTAGCCAAATTGTACCATTTATTAACCCCCGAATGAGGCTAACCAAACCAGTTGCCTTTAAATCAACAAATTAACTATTTAATTAGAAAAACAAAATTCTTAAATAATACTAAGATATAAACAACATTCAAAATAGAAAAAAATTAGAGTCCTTGCAAATTTACGCTCCTGCCAGAGGTGAAAAAGTCCAAGGTTACTTGAAGTCCTCACAGCTGTCTGATGGGGGAGAAAAAGGTTCTTCAACAGTAGAACAGTCCATAGTCTAATTCCAGCAGTAAATGATGCTTTCCTTCTACAGCGATGAATTTCAACAATTAACAACTTGCAAACACTTCAAATAGCTTTATGACCAGGTGAGCAATGTGTCTAGGGGCCTCTTGCTGTCTTCACCTGGTCTTATTGTAACAGGGTTTAATTTTAAGCACACTGTGTTTTGAGCTCCCCTTTTGTGAATCCTTGTTCACAATTTTCCAATTATAAGGCAAATAAATGAGCAGAAACAGGCTTTCTTTGCTCTAAAACAGAAAGATGAAATTTATTAAACCTTAAACTTAAATTCTAATACGGTTCACGCCTACGGATATATGACATGCTGACGCTAGCATGCACACGTGATATAAACATGCAAAATAGGGACAGAAAAGAACAGAAGAAAAGATAGGTAGAACAGTTTGAGGCAATATCTTGTTACTGTTGCTTGAGCTCACTGTAGTTCTTGATTGAAGATATGGTCTTGCGATTCGTTGGGGCCCAGTGTTAGTCTTAAACCTTGTTCACGTAGGAAACCTTTTCTCTCTCTGAGTTTACGTGTCTTCATTGGTTTCAGTTCCCTGAGAGATGAGCAGACAGGCAGGAGAGGAGATGTTCTCAGTCGATGAGCACACAGCCTTCTCTCTGACCTCAAATCCCTTTGTTTGGAAGCTCAAATTCAAAAAGCTCCCAGGGTGCTCATCAGGTTAGTCATGTGACTAGCTCCTTATATGGAACAGTCTCTTCAACATCCTTTGTTGGAAGTTCAAATCGAAAAGTTCCTACCAGCTAGATATGTGACTAGAACTGGTTTGGTCACTTCTGTGCATTGGAGAAACTGGCTCCCTTTGTTTCCACATTGTTGTGTATTATGCAAATGTTCTTCCAGTCAGAGATTGCAATTTTTTACGTTTTAATGTTCATGTGGCGAAATAATGTGTGCCTCAGTCTTGGCAGGTGGTGTTTGCCTGACAATAGAATCAATCTGACTTTAGAATTTTTGAGGAATAAAAGATTGTGACAGTCTAACTTCCCTTCCTTCAGTTTAAATTATCAGAGATCTCTGTTTTGGCTTGAATTTTTTTGAATTTTGAGAGAGATTAATGAATAAACAGACTAAATTCCCTTCCTTAAGTTGAAATGGGCTGTGAGCTCTTCTTTCAGGTGCTAACACACAGCTATCTGTCTGAATCCCCTGTTAGAACAGGCTGTTTGTACTATAAGCCAGTTCAAAATTAAATTATAACAAATGTATCTCTCGACGCTCAGTCCAAGTGGCTGTATCCAAGGCAACAAGAATGCGCCTTCTCGGTAACTCCTGAGGCCTGCTTGTTCTTAAAGCAGTACTGATCCTTTGTTGTCTTAAAGACACACCACATATTTCCCGGAGAGGTAAAAAAAGACAGGATCATGACAGATGGAGCAGCTGAAGATTGTTGGGCCTAGGGCATTACCCTGAGGAACTCACGCAGCATTGTCCTGGAACATAGATGATTGGCCTCCAACAACCATCTTCCTTTTTGCTAGGTATGGCACCAACCAGTGGAGAGTTTTCCCCTGACTCCCATTGACGACAATTTTGCTAGGGCTTCTTGATGTCACATTCGATCACATGATGGCCTTGATGTTAAGGGCAGTCATTGTCACCTCACCTCTTGAATTCAACTTTTTTGTTCATGTTTGGACTAAGACTGTAATGAGGTCTGGAGCTGAGTGGTCCTGGCGGAATCCAAACTGAGCATCAGTGATCAGGTTATTGTTGTGTAACTGCTGCTTGATAGCACTGTTGATGACACCTTCTATCACTTTGCTGATGATTGGGAGTGGACCGATGGAGCAGTAATTAGCCAATTGGATTTGTCCTGCTTTTTGAGAACAGGACATACCTGGGCAATTTCCCCCTTTCTTGGGTAGATGCCAGTAGCTGTACTGGAACAGTTTGGCAAGAAGCATTGCTAGTTCTGGAGCAGAGGTCTTTAGCACTATATCAGGATATTGTTGGGCCTATAGCCTTTGCTTCATCCAGTACACTCAGCCTGTGGAGTAAATTAAATTAGCTGAAGACTGGCATCATCCACTTGGCACTTCTGGCTGAAGATGTTTGGAATGCTTCAGCCTTGCCTTTTGCACTTGTGTGCTGGGCTCTGCCATTGTTGAGGATGGGGCTGTTCTTGGAGTCTCCTCCTCCTGTTACTTGTTTAATTGTTCCCCACTATTCATGACTGGATGTGGCAGACTGCGGACCTTTGATCTAATCCATAGATTGTTGGATTGCTTAGCTATGTCTATAGCATGCTGCTTCCTGTGTTTAGTCACAAGTCACCTGGTTTGGATGGGATGCATTCTAGGTTGTTGAGGGAAGTAAGGATGGAGGTAGCTTAAACTCTGACCACAATCTTTAATCCTCCTTGAATATTGGCATGCCAGAAAACTGGAGGATTGCAAATGTTACTATTCTGAAAAGAGAGGAATAAACCTGGTAACTAGCCATTCCATCGAACATGAGTGGTGGGAAAAGTACTGAAAAATCATTAGCATGTACAAAATTAATTCTCACTTGGAAAAGCATGGGTTAATAAGGGGCAGTCAGCATGGATTTATTAAATCTGACTAACATGATAGAGTTATTTGAAGTAATAGAGATTTGATGAAGGCAGTGCAGTAGATGCTGTGTATATGGACTTGCAAAAGGCATTTGATAAAACTACCTCTTAAAAGATTTTATCAGAAGTAGAAGCACGTGGCTTTAAAGTGGTGGTGGTAACTAAATATGAAATTGGTTAAGGGATAAGAGGCAATGAATAGTCATGAACAGATGTCCTGACTAGAGAGGAGGATGCAGTGGGGTCAGTATTAGGACCATTGCTTTTCTTGTTATATGTAAGTGATCTGGGCTTAGATACAGGCCTTGAAGATTGCGAGCGATACAAAACTTGCCAACGTAGTGAATAGCGAACAGGATAGTAGCAGGCTTCAGGAGGACATAGTCAGACTGGCAAAATGGGGAGATACATAGCAGATGCAATTTCATGTTGATAAGTGTGAAATAATGCACCTTGGAGGAGAAACAACATTCAGAGGCAGTACAATCTAAAAGCATATTTTGAGGATATCCGAGAAGAGAGGGATCTGGGGGTGCGTATTCAGAAAACTTTGCAGATGGCAGGGTAAGTTGATGAGGCAGTTAATAAAGCGTATGGGATAGTTGGTTTTGTAAATAGGGTCATTGAATGCAAAAGCAAGGAAGTGGGAGGGGAGGGGGGTGCGTTGGGTGTGCAGGATGGTATTTAGGCTTGGTCCTCAGTTACAATTCAGGCATTCATGGAAAAGTATCTAAGTGCTGTTCCTGCATTGAGGCTGGGGACTTGGGAGTTTGGCCTATATACATATGGAACCATAGAAAAATTACAGCACAGAAGGAGGCCATGCAGCCCATTGTGTCCGTGCCAGCCGAAAAAACTAGCCGCGTAATCAAATCCCACCTTCTAGAACCTGGTCCATAGCCTTGCTGGTTACAGCACTTCAGGTGCATGTCCAGGTACCTTTTAAAAAAAATTGAGGGTTTCTGCCTCCACCACCGTACCTGGCAGTGAATCCCAGACACCCACCACCCTCTGGGTGAAAAAAGTTTCCCTCATGTCCCCTCTAATCCTTCTACCAATCACCCTAAATCTGTGCCCCCTGGTAATTGACCTCTCCGCTAGGGGAAGCAGGTCCTTCCTGTCTACTCTATCTAGGCCTCTCATAATTTTTACACCTCAATTAAGTCACCCCTCAGCCTCCTCTGTTCTAAGGAAAACAACCCTAGCCAATCCAATCTTTCCTCATAGCTGCAACTTTCGAGTCCTGGCAACATTCTTGGTAAATCTTCTCTACTCTCTCCAGAACAATTATGTCCTTTCTGTAATGTGGTGACCAGAACTGTACACAATATTCCAGCTGTCGCCTAACCAGTGTTTTATGCAGTTCCAGCATTACATCCCTGCTTTTGTATTCTATACCTCGGTCTCTGAAAAAAAAAATTTAATTGCGATTCCCTGATCCATTTTGTGGACTGATAAATAGAGATGAAATTTAAGACACTCTGCTGGGATAAGGCTGGCTTGCAGCTGAAGGTAGAGTCTATTAACACTGCAACTGTAGGCATGGTTCAGTTTGCACCAACGCTGCAGTTCTAGTGCAAATGCAGCCTGAATCTGTTGTCGGAGCTGACCTAACGCCAGATGAAATGGAATGAGACTCCCCAGAGGAGGGAGTTTTGCTGCAAAGTCAGTTCAGTACTTCACAGTAGAAGATATTGAAAACTAGGTCTTAATGGAGCTGGGAGACAGAACGACAGAGCTGGGAGGATCGGAAGTCATACAGGAGAACCAGCAAATGGGGAAGGGAATGTTGAAAACACGTGTTTTGAAGTGCTGCTGAAATCTATCTCCCCATGAGAACTGCACAACAAAATCGATACTCAATAAATGCATGTAACAAACAAAGTGTATGTCATTTACCTGTAAAATATATTAAAAAATCTTGCAAATAGTGTGCACTAACTATAAGTGTTTTTCCTACCATTTCTTTTTATTTGTTCATGGGGCGTGGGCATCACTGGTAGACCAGCATTTATTGTCAACCCTGAATTGCCCTTGACAAGGTGGTGGTGAGCCCCTTCTTGAACCACTGCATTCCATTTCTTGTAGGTTCTCCTACAGTGCTGTTAGGGATGGAGTTCCAGGATTTTGACCCAGCGACAGTGAAGGAACAGCAATAATAGTTCCAAGTAAAGAAGATGTTGACTTGGAAGGGAACTTGCAGTGGTGCCCTTGTTCGAGGACTACATGCTGAGGAACGCAGTAAAGCTTGAGGCAGCTGCCACAAAAGTTCAATGGAGAAAGGCCTCTGTGTAAGCTCCTGCCACTGTAGTATACCAAGGGGGTGGAACCCGTGTAAAAACCCCTCGGGCTGTATGCACTTAAAATGGTTTTGCTATGTAATGCAAATATACATTGCATATAAAATAGAATGGCAAGAGTTGTGAGGGACCTCGTTCTATATTGAGGGAATCTGATCTCTATTGCACTTCCTGAAATGTCAAAATTGAACAGTTTTGTATTTTTTTTTACAAATTTTTATGAATTAAGTATATTTTTGGAAAAAAGAAAGATTCTCAAGCACTTGGTGCTGAAGAACGCACTAAAGCTTGCAGCAGCTGCTGCAAAGGCTCAATGGGGAAAGGTCCTCCTGCCATAGTATACCGAGGGGCTTGAACCTGTGTAAAACCCCTCGGGCTGTATGCACCAAAAATGTTTTTTGCTGTGTAATGCCAATGTATATTGTATATAAAATGAGGCACCTCATATTCTGTATTGAATGAATCTGATCTCTGTTGCAATTCCTGAAATGTCCAATTTGACTTGTTTTGTGATGTATTTTTCTACACATTTTATGAATAAAGTATATTTTTGGGAAAAAAAAACGAGAGGATATGATGATAAATTAGATAAGATGCCATAAACTATTGACGTCTAGAACAGATTAGCAAAACGTACTAAGTATGGGATCACTGCAGTCCTTAAAAAGTAGTTGGACAGGTTCCTGATAGAGGATCACTTCTTAAAGGTGTGAGGCAGCCGGTATTAATGATACTCATGGATTATTAGAGTCTTTTGGAGCTTGATTGATTGCCTTCAGGGGTTGGAGGGAGATTTTAGAGATTTTCCCAAATTGCCCTCATTTTATTCACCTCGGAAGATTGTGTAAGTGGGTAGGGGTGGGGTGGGCTGGGTCTGTTGATGATACACATATAATGCACCATTTGTGATGGTATAGGTTAATGGAGCACTTTGTGTTTTTGTACCTGACTCTAATTTTTTCTCAGAGGCAGTGAATCATTTTGGAGCTTAGAGTTTTTTGTATAAAAGTTGGAAACTGTATAAGCAAGTGTTTGAATTTTTATGAGATTTGTTTTCCTGAAATGTTTTATTTAGTCAATACATTAGGCCTGGATAGCGGCAGGGATGGGGTTATGTAGGTGTGTGGGGGGGGCGGGGGCGGGGGCGGGGGGGTATGGTGGTGGGGGCGGGCAGGCGCAGTGTTTCAGATGGCAAACCCAATCCAGAAGTCCAGGTAGTGAAGCGTCTTTTGGTCCTGACAGATTCCACCCCCCCCCCCCCCCCACCTAGAAGTCTTGCAATTGAGTGGAAAGTACTCCAGAGCAGATTGGAACCCCACCCCCAACCCTTTGGGTTGTGCAATCGATGATCTCAGAGTGGAGAGGGGTCTGACACCTGACCCAGGAAGCCTTTATATGAGGGTGGGAGGGGGGTGGGGTTTGATGGAGGGAAGCGTGGTGGGCTGGGGGGGGAGCACCTGCTATTTCTGGCCCACAAGAAGTCCTGTAAAGGCACTTAGCGTCTTCTTTCCTTGCTTCCCTTCAACTGCCAGGTTTCCCAAAGACCTGTAAAACCAGAAAAAACAGGTTAAATCAGCAGCTGACAGCCTTGTTAAAATATTTAATTTACCAATCCACTATCTGGGAGCAAGTTGGCTGTCTGCTTTTGTCTCAAATCCGTGAAACCCGGAAGTGGATTGGTGCAAATTTTAACATATAACTCAAACCCAACCCACCTTGTTTTTGTCTGCTAAAATTCAACTCTAAAAGCTTTAAGACAAGAGTGTCTGGAGGTGGAGGTGGGTGTTTGACAGACCAAAAAGCATCTGGGTGGGTCAGGAGGAGTCTGATTGGTGGGAATGTATTGGGGGTGGGGGGGAAGATCATCTGATGGCCCTGTGTGTTCAAGGGTAGTTCTGGCCTCATTGGCCTCGTTCTCTTCCTCTGAAAAATTTCCAGACTGTGCCTACCCCCATATTCCCAATGCTGCCTCTAACACCAACAAATTAGGGTTCCTGATAACACTACTTGGCTTAACATCACAGTTCCTATAAAATTTCCAATTCACTGCGAGTAATGGCATTGGACATCAACTAGTTAAATTCAAAAAGTCTTATGTACTTGTGCATTTTCTGTTTGTCACATTTCACCATTGGAAACTTACCCAGTGCAAATTTATGTTGCACTTATCTGGGTGGGTTGTGGGGGTGGGAGGGAGACTTATAAACAACAACAGCCATTTGGAATGTACAAATATACCAGCAACACACAATATCAGAGCTGCAGTTGCTGCAACCTCTTAATTGACCTATGTATGAACTCGCCCTGTTTTTAACTTAACAGTTTGACTTGTAGCCTTAATGGGACAAACATTTGTACTTCAACAGCAGAATCATATATTGGTGTGGATTTTTGTCACTGCCTGGGCATAAATTATCACTTGGATGGAGAACAGGGAGGCAAATCAGGCTGCAGGAAGGATCACATGCTGGTAACAGAGGCAACCTGATTGTCCATTTATCATATTTTCTGATTGCAAGACACTGAAGGCATAATTGCAGTTTTGCTTCGTAACTATTAAAGAGTACAGCTTTTTTAAAATTTGTGTCTGCACTTGGTTGTTTAAAATACTTAAATGTTCTTTATTTTTGTAATTAAATATTTTTGTTGTTAGGTTTAGAAGATTTAAATATTCACTTTCAGAGAACTGACGCAGTTCACTTTTTTTCCACCTTCAGAAGAAATGAGCCATTTTAAGAGATACTTAATGATGTCTTGAGCAGCAAACGTCAAAGCTTCAAACATTTTCAATTGAATAGGGACCAAGGTAAAAGTTGTATCAGCCATGGTAAGTCCATCATTTGCCTGTCCTTGTTTTTTGATATCATGTGTATGGACTTTTGGTTAAGTGCTTTAGAGAAGACTGTGAACATAGTTGATGGTTCCAATGCTCCGTTTTAAAAAATTCTACATTTAGAACTTCTTTAGATGTTAAACATAAAACAGAAAATCATAGAAATTAACAAACTCCATCAACACCTGAAAAGAGAAAGGATAGATTCATGTTTAAGGTGTAGATCTGTCATCAGAAGTTTGATATTTCATAGTAGAACAATTGGTATTCTGAGGGTCCCGAGGGAAATAAAATACTCTAAAAGTTAGCAAATGCATGCAAGTCATTTTTTGCCTTGTAATGTAAGAAGAATTCCAAACAGGGATCTCATTCATTATAATATTTAATTGATTTAAAAGAAAAGGTAAATCTCTGGTAAGTACTTCCACCCCAGAATCAATCAAAGCCTTGAAACAGCAAGGGAAAATCTTTCTTAAAAGTATAATTCCTACTGTACAAACATATGATATTAAGAGATTAAGCCTGTGACTCATAACTACTTACCCCAAACCCATCTGTCATCTTTGGGCCTTTAGATTAGAGATCTCATTTAGCCAGGCATGGGCTACCATATTAATCTGTTCCGGTACAAATCATTGCATTATGGTCCTTTGACATCACCAATGCACCAAATGTGGTCTGCCTGGATTCAGATACTTTGGAGGGTCACCCAATAAACTCTGATTGAATCTGGGCTTGCATGTAGCTGACCTTCTTTGAGTTTTATTGGGAATACTGAGCAGGTCTTGCAGCATCTGTGGAGAGAAACAGAGTTAAGGGGCTGGATTTTCCCTCCAGGGGTGGGAAACGGAGGTTGGGACTGTTTCTGGGTCTCGAACCTGCCCCTTGGGCGGGGGGGGGGAGGGGGGAGGGGAGGAGAGCAGGCACTCACCTATGTTTTTCCCCCAGAGGGGCCAATTAATGGCCAAAGGGCAGGTTCGCCATTCAATTAAAGACAGCGGGCGAGCTCTCTCGCTCTCTATCCCTTCTCTCTTTCTATTCTCTTTTTGCAAGAATCCTGAACCATATGTGATTCACTTGCAGTATTTATGTCCTAAAATGACCTTTTCCTTGAAGTCACAAAGAATCATCAAATAAGTAGGTCACAAATTTTGATTGTTAGAAGTATAAAATAATTTATGTATTTTGCAAAAGGTTTGATTTCAGTTAACTGAAGATATGCAATATTTTGGGAAGCGGTTGACATCTTCCATCTATGAAAGATGGTGGACACACAGCAAGCAATCCATTTAGGTGGAGTGTCTTCTCTTGGTATACCTTTGCTGATGGCTGTGAAAGCCAATCCTTGAGAGGCAGGTTTTGCCACAAGTGCTGCGCATGAAACTGCGAGGGAGAACTCCTTTACGCTGATGATGCTGCGTTAGTCACTCAAATGGAAACTCAGCTACAAAACTCACGGACTGCCTCTTCCAAGACAGTAACCTGTTCTCCTTGACTATAAGAGTCAAAAAAACCATGGTCATGGGACAAGGTGCTGTAGCTCCACCCTTGATCACACTAAATAACACCCCACTGGATGTTAGCAAATTCTGCTACCTTGGGTCCACGGTGACAGATAATCTGTTCCTTGATGCAGAGCTCGATGCACATATAGGGAAAGCAGCTACCATCTTTGGCCAACTTATGCAACGCGCATAGGATGACACCAAGCTAATGGTTTGCAAGGCCTGTATTCTCAGCAATAAAAACACAAAGTGCTGGAAATACTCAGCAGGTCTGGCAGCATCTATGGAGAGAGAAGCAAAGTTAACATTTCAGGTCGGTAACCTTTCATCAGAACTGGCAAATGTTAGAAATGTAATAGATTTTAAGCAAGTAAAGTGGGGGTGGGGGGGAAGAGAACAAAGGGGAAGGTATGTGATAGGTCAGAGGGCCGGAGAGATTAACTGACAAAGAGGTCATGGGGCAAAGGCAAAGAGTATGTGCTAATGGTGTGGTAAAAGACAAAGCATTAGTGCAGAGGGAGTGTTAATGACAGAATAATGAACAAAAGCAAAACGTGAAAAAAAACAGTAGGCAGACACATGGTAAAAAATGATGAAACAAAATAAAATAAAGTAAAAATAAAAAAGGGCCAGTCATGCTCTGAAATTATTGAACTCAATGTTCAGTCTGGTAGGCTGGAGCGTGCCTAGTCGGTATCTGCATGCTCTGTATTCTCAGCACCTTGCTGTATGCCTGTGAAACATGGGCAACTTACAGATACCAGGAAAAGAAGCTCAATAATTTCCATATTCGCTGTCTGCAACACATTATGCGTATTTTCCTGGCAGGAAAAAATAACAAATGCGGCAGTCCTGTCAAAGGCAGTGCTCCCAAGTGTGTTGGCACTAATCAAACAGGCAGATTCAGTGGATCGGACACATCCGCAAGATGGAAGACGGTCGCATATCCAAGGACCTTCTGTATGGTGAGGTAGCCGGGGCCAGACGACCAGTGGGCCGCCCAAAGCTCCCCTTCAAGGATGCTTGCAAGCATGACATGAAGGCCCTAAATATTGACTATCGCACCTGGGAGTTACTAACTGGCGAAAGAGGGAAATGGTGACCCATCCCGTGGACTGGTGTACACTACCATGACGATCAGGTGTTGCAGCACCATTACATGGAGTGACGTTTGCTCGGAAACTTGGCACCTCTAGACAACAGTGCTGTCGGGCAAAATACAGAATTATGAGCAAGTATTTTCATAGCAAGGAAGGGAAAGTGACATTGGGTTATTCTTGTGCACTTCCAAGCAATGGGTTACAGTGAAGTTGATAGAACCCTGGGAGTAGGTTTCCCCAGTTCCACAGTTAGTTGCAGATAATAAATAGCATGGAAAGCCCAAGAATTGGTCGCATTTTTTTTACTTTTTGTGCATAAAGTTTTTATTTGTAGTCTTTAAAGCTCTGTAATATACGATAGTATACTGGCCAAGATTTGGCAGATGGAGTTTAACGTGTATAAGTGTGAAGTTATCCATTTTGGTTGGAAGAATAGAAAGACAAATTATCTAAATGGAGAGAAACTTCAGAGTGCTTTGGTGCAGAGGGATCTGGCTGTCCTCGTGCATGAATCGCAGAAAACTAGTTTGCAGGTACAGCAGGTAATAAGGAAGGCAAATGGAATTTTGGCATTTATTGCTAAAGGAATAGAGTATAAAAGTAAGGAGGTGTTGCTGCAACTGTACAAGGCATTAGTGAGACCGCACCTGGAGTATTGAGTATTTTGGTCCCCTTACTTGAGGTGGAATGTAGTTGCATTGGAGGCAGTTCAGAGGAGGTTCACTAGATTGATTCCAGAGATGAGGGGTTTGTCTTATGAAGAGAGATTCAGCAGTTTAGGCCTTTACTCTCTGGAGCTTAGAAGAACGAGAGGAGATCTAATTGACATATATAAGATGATTAAGGGGATTGACAAAGTAGACGTAGAGAGGATGTTTCCTCTTGTGGGGCAATCTAGAACGAGAGGTCACAGTTTTAGGATAAGGGGTAGCAGATTTAAAACAGAGATGAGGAGAAATTACTTCTCTCAAAGGGTCGTGAGTCATTGGAATTCACTACCCCAGCGTGTGGTAGATGCCAGGACATTGGGTAAATTTAAGGAGGAGATAGACAGATTTTTAATTAGTAATGGGTTGAAGGGTTATGGAGAACGGGCAAGAAAGTGGAGTTGAGGCCGGCATGAGATCAGCTATGATCGTATTGAATGGTGGAGCAGGCTTGAGGGGCTGAATTGCCTACTCCTGCTCCTAGTTCTCATGTTCTTATGTAATATTTGCCATTTTGAAGAGAATTTGGTAGCATGGTGAAAAATTCTTACATCCAGTAAGCAGATTACTTCAATGAGATAATTATTAATCTTTGACCGTACAAAGGTGCATACCTAAAGTCTAGACAAGGTACAGATTCCAAATTATAGAGGACAAAGGTCTGTTTTCGGGACCCACTGTTAGTTGATGGGGAAGACGGTACTAAAAACTCTACAAAATCACAAAACTATAACTTGGATACAAAATTGCCTGATATAGGTAGCTAGAGTGTATTTTCTTTCCAGAAGAGACCGGAAACTGCAGTCCTCACAGCACAGCCATTTTATTTTACAAAGTGATTACTAAGTTTTTACAGCACAGAAACAGGCCATTTGGCCCAACAGGTTCATGTTGGTGTTGATGCTCCACGCAAGGCTCCTCACACCTCTTGTCATCGTCTAACCCCATCAACAAATCCTTCTATACCTTTCTCCCTCATGTGATTACCTATTTTGACCTTGAATGCATCTGTGCTATTCACCTCAACTGCTCGTTATGGTAATGAGTTGCACATTTTAACCACTCTGTGGGTAAAGAAGTTTCTCCTGAATTCCCTATTGGATTTATTAGTGGCTGTCTTACGTTTATAGTTCTCATTTTGCCTGCAAATGAAAACATCTTCTCTACATCTACCCTATCAAACCCTTTCATAAGCTTGAAGACCTCTATCTGTTCACCCCTCAGTCTTCTCTTTTATATAGAAAAGAACCCCAGCCTGTTCAATCTTGCCTGATAGGTCATCGAATCATAGTTATACAACACATAAACAGGCCCTTTGGCCCACCGTGTCCACGCCGGCGATCAAACCTATCTATTCTAATCCCATTTTCCACCACTTGGCCCATAGCCTTGTATGCTATGGCATTTCACATGCTCATCTAAATACTTCTTAAATGTTGAGAGGGTTCCTGCCTTTACCACCCCTTCAGGCAGTGTGATAACCTTTCTGTTCTGCTTTCATTCAAAGGATTAAAGTAAATTTGCAAATCATCTACATCTGAAAATTTGCATCACTCATTGGGATTATATAAATAATGCAGTGCCATGTGGCCACCATCCTGGTACAGCAAGTAA
This sequence comes from Heterodontus francisci, assembly GCF_036365525.1. Taxonomy (NCBI): domain Eukaryota; kingdom Metazoa; phylum Chordata; class Chondrichthyes; order Heterodontiformes; family Heterodontidae; genus Heterodontus; species Heterodontus francisci. The sequence goes on along the minus strand of NC_090372.1, from coordinate 125,919,194 downwards.
AGTTGAAATTTGGATAACCAAATTAATTTGTGAAATTCGGATAGCTTGAGCCCTGGAGAAAATTTGACATTCCGTAAGGAATTTACATGGCAGGTTAACTAGTACTGTTGGGGAAGGTTTAATCTAATTTAGAAGGGGGAACAAAACCAGAAAATAGCAGACAAGAGCAGCAATGAGATCAGAGGACAGAGATATATGAACAGCAGTAAAATGAGAAATATCATAAAAATTGCTGTGACCAGACTGAGGAAACTAACAAGTCACAAAGGGAGGTACTGTATATATGTCAATGTCCGTAGTGTAACTAATAAGGTTGAGCTAGAGGCATAAATTGCTACAAGGGATTATGACTGAGTAAATTGGGCCTATGTTCTCTGGAGTTTAGAAGAATGAGAGGCGATCTAATTGAGACATAAAAGATCCTGAAAGGGCTTGATAGGGTAGAAGCTGAGAGATTGTTTCCGCTGGTCAGGGATCTAGAACGCGGGGGCACAGTCTCAGGATAAGGAGCTGATCATTCAGGACTGAGATGAGGAGAAATTTCTAAACTCAAAGGGTTGTGAATCTTTGGAATTCTCTGCCCCAGAGGGTTGTGGATGCTCCATCGTTGAATACATTTAAGGCTGGGATAGATAGATTTTTGGTCTCACAGGGAATTAAGGGATATGGGGAGTGGGCAGGAAAGTGGGATTGAAGCCCAAGATCAGCCATGATCGTATTGAATGGCGGAGCAGGCTCGATGGGCTATATGGTCAACTTCTGCTCCAATTTCTTGTGTTCTTATGGCGTGATTTCATTAACAAAGACATGACTTAAGCAAGGCCAGAAATGGGTTCTTAAAATTCTTGATTGCCAAGTGTTTAGGAATGGTAGAGATGGAAATTAATCAAAGTATTGATTAAAGATGATTTAAATTGTTTGTCCTTTGATATCGAAGAGGAAAGCCATAATGTTGTCTTTAATATTTTGCAATGAGTTCTTTGATAACTGTTGGCCTATTTTTTGCTCAGAATGAGCATCCACAGATTGAACAGTAGTTCCCAGATACTCCAGGTTTTGAAGCCTGATTTTTCAAGTGTGACTTCCTCAGCTGGTATTTACATTCAGTATCAGCAATGCGATGGGTTATATAGTAGGAGGTTCCTTCATGGATGGTTTTTCAGCATGCTTTCTCATGTTGAGCAAGTTTTTCCCACCTTTTGTACTTTTTCAGAGACGCTTTTAATATTTCGATCAGCTTTATTGTCCACCACCACCACCAGCACAACAGCAACTTGTATTTACATAGAGTCTTTAACAAAATAAAATGTCCCAAGATGCTTCAGAGGCATTATAAAACAAATAGGACAGCAAGCCACAAAAGGAGATATTGGGACCGATGATCAAAAGCTTGTTCAAAGAGGCAGGTTTTAAAGAGTATCTTAAAGGAGGAAAGTGAGTTAGAGAGGCAGAGAGGTTTCAGGAGGGATTTCTAGAGCTTCGGGCCTAGGCAGCTGATGTCACGGCCATAAATGGTAGAGTGATTAAAATCAAGGATGCTCAAATCCAGAATTACAGAAGCGCAGGTATCTCGGAGCGTTGTGGGGCTGGAGGAGATTACAGAGATACAGAGGGGCATGGCCTTGGAGAGATTTGATAAGAATTTTAAATCAGGATGATGCTTGACCAGGAGCCAATGTAGGTCAGCGAGCACAGGGTGATAGGGGAGTGGGATTTGGTGAGAGTTAGGACATGGGCAGAAGAGTTTCTGATGACCTCAAGTTTACGGAGGGTAGAATGTGGGGGGCTGGCCAGGAGCACGTTTGAACGGTCCAGTCCAGAGGTAACAAAGGCATGGATGAGGGTTTCAGCAGCAGAAGAGCTAGGTAGGAATGGAAATAGCCAATGTTACAGAGGTGGAAATAGGCGGACTTAATGATGGTGAGGTCATGTGGTTGAAAGCTCATGTCCGGGTCAAATATGACACTGAGGTTGTGAACCATCTGGTTCAGCCTCAGACAGTTGCCAGGGAGAGGGATGGAGCCGGTGGCTAGAGAATGGAGTTTGTAGCAGGGACCGAAGACTATAGCTTCAATCTTCCCAATATTTAATTAGAGGAAATTTCTGCTCATCCAGTACTAGATGTCAGATGAGCAGTACGACAATTTAGAGACAGTGGAGGAGTCGGGAGATGTGGTGGTGAGGTAGAGCTATGGGTTGTTAGCTTACATGTGGAAACTGACGTGTTTTCGGATGGTGTCACTAAGGGGCAGCATGTAGATGAGAAATGAGAGGGTGCCAAGAATAGATCCTTCCAGTACAGCAGAGGTAACTATACAGGAGTGGGAAGAGAAGCCATTGTTGGCAATTTCCTGGCTATAATTAGATAAGAATGGAACCAGGCAAGAAAAGTCCCATCCAGCTGGATGACAATAGAGATACATTGGAGGAGGATGGTGTGATTAATTGTGTCAAAAGAGAACAACACAAGAACGTAAGAAAAAGGAGCAGGAGTAGGCAATTCAGCCCCTCAAGCCTTCCCTGCCATTCAATAAGATCATGGCTGATCCGTCCCAGATCTCAACTCTTCTTTCGTGCCAGCTCCTCATAGCCCTCAACTACCCGATATTTCAAAAATCTGTCTACCTCCTCTTTAAATACTTGCAGTGATCTAGCCTCCACAACTCTCTGGGGTAGAGAATTCCAGACATTCACTACCTTCTGAGAGAAGAAATTCCTTCGCATCTCAGTTTTAAATGAGTGCCCCCTTATTCTGTAACTATGCCCCCAGTTCGAGATTCCCCCACTAGTGGAAATATCTTCTCAACATCTACCCTGTCAAGCCTCCTCAGAATCTTGTACTTTTCAATAACATCACCTTTCATTCTTCTAAACTCTAATGAATAAAGGCCTAACCTGTTTAGCCGTTCTTGATAAGTTAACCCCTTCATCCCAGGAATCAGCCTCGTGAATCTCTTTTGAACTGCCTCCAATGCCAGTATATCCTTCCTTAAATATTGGGACCAAAACTGTACACAGTACTCCAGGTGCGGCCTCACCAGCATGCTGTACAGTTGTAACAAGACTTCCCTATTTTTAAACTCCAACCCCCTAGCAATAAAGGCCAAAATTCCATTTGCCTTCTTAATTACTTGCTGCACCTGCATGCTAATGTTTAGTGTTTCATGCACAGGAACACCCAGATCCCTCTGTGCTGCACTTCTTTGGAGTCTCTCTCCATTTAAATAATAGTTTGCCTTTTGATTCTTCCTACCAAAGTGCATGACCTCACACTTTCCTCCATTAAACTCCATCTGCCAAGTTTTTGCCCACTCACTCAACCTTTCTATAATCCCCTTGCAGATTCCTTATGCCTCATCACAACATGCCCTCCCACCTATTTTTCTATCGTCAGCAAATTTGCTTATATTACACTCTGCCCTCTCCTCCAAGTCACTAATATAGATAGTAAATAATTGAGGCCCTAGGACTGATCCTTGTGGCACTCCACTGGTTACGTCTTTCTAACCTGAAAAAGACCCATTAATCCCGACTCTCTGTCTTCTGTGTGTTAACCAATCCTCAATCCATGCTATTACCCCCAATACCGTGAAGGACGAGGAGGGATAGTTTGCCTTTGTCACAGTCACATGGGATGTCATTTGTGACTTCGATAAGAGAAGTTTTTGTACTGTGGCATGGGCGGAAACCTGATTGGAGGGATTCAAACATGAAGTTCTACCAAGATTAGAACAGATTTGGGAGGCGACATTCAAGGACTTTGAAGAGGAAAGGGATATTGGGGGGTGACAGGTTACAAGGATGGAGGAGTCAAGGGTGAGTTTTGTTGATGAGAGCAGATTTGAAGGAGAGAGGGACAGAACCTGAGGAAAGAGAGCTAAAACAGTATCAGCTAACATGGGAGCCAGAAAAGGAAGTTGGGTGGTCAGTAGATTAATCAAAATTGGGTCGAGAGAGCAGCAGGAGGGTCTTTTAGACAAGATGAACTCAGATAGGGCATGAGGGGACATAGGAGAGAAACTAGAGAAGGAAGCAAGTTACTTCCCAGTTGTCAGTGTACCATAAAAAGATCTTCAGGATTTCTTCATGTATTTATACCATACTACTTGACGACTGTAGCCATGCCTTCATGACTTTTTGTTTTAAGAACTTTGATATCTGTGATCATATTTTACTCCCTAATCTTAATTAATTGTCACAGATAGCTTAGATGAAAGTAATTCAGTTTCTGAATGTGGAATGCATTTGTTGTCCAAAGTTTTACGGGCGTAAAGCAGGGAGTCATCAGAACGGCAGCCTGTGAGCTTAGTTAGCGGGCTGATGCTTCTCTTGTCTCAGAAACACTGAGTTTTCCAAAAGGTAAGCTAAGGTGATTCTGCAGGATACTGATAGTGATGATGGGTGGAGTGTAATCCTTGCTGGTTGGCAGAGTACTACCATCCTTTTTACGGCTGATAGTCATGTCAGATTTCAGGCAAGCTTTTTGAAGGTGGTTTATAATTGTTTGCGTATCATCCTGGTCACAAGAGCACTGTTATTAACCATTAGGAATTTCTGAACAAGTTCTTCCAGCACCTTCATTTTAGCTTGTAGTCTTCTATGTTTGAAAATTCTAATTACTACCTGTGTTTTCTTGGTAGTAATTAAAATATAAGCATTTACTTGTAGGTGAGAGAGAAAAAGATGGATAAGCATTAGCAGATTTCCTGTGATTATACAGGATTGTTAGTCATACAACAATAAATACTGTGTGATTCATAGAGAGCTTTAATATACATTGACTAATAAACATTATTGGTCTTAACTGTTCTACAGTATTCCATTAAATGACATAATTACTATGACCTGTTTCCTCCAGGAAGTTCAAGATGAACAGACCTGTACCATTGTGGGGCACCGTTAAGGCAAATGGCCTTTTCACTGTCCTGGGAGCCCTTAACTTTTGGAAGGAACAGGCTCTACCATCGTACTATTTGACTACCTTGGGCTGCACCTAATCACAGCAATATTGTCGTCTTATCACACCAAGCTAATGCACATTACCATTTCCTAATTTCTTCAACTTCCATCTGTGTCTTAAAGGCTTAATGTTGTTCTCTCTTATCTGTTTCTCATGGCCTTGTGTGTTAGCTACCTTAACAGTCTTTCAGTGCTATCTTTTACTGTGGTATGTTGGTGTCTTAGCAACTGCCCCCCTTATCTATTCTGTGTCTCTGTGTTTTCAAGTTGTCTTTTGTTCACAACACAGACACAACTCAGTCTCTTTCCCTTCCACTGCTCGCGCAAAGTGAGCCGGGAAGCCCGACTACTTTCCTAAATTTAACCCAATGTTAAAATAGTCTAACAGATGGAGACACAGATTTACACAACCTGCAACCAATCGCACAACACCAAATTCAATATTTAAGGAGATCCCTTAGAAAGTCACGAACAACTGCTACCAGACACGGGACACTCCTCTCCCCTTTAGAGAGTGCTATCAAGCCCATGCCCAAACTCTTGCATACAGTTATCTCTGGTGTCTGCCAAGGACCTATCCTTGGTCCCCTCCTATTTCTCATCTACATGCTGCCTTTCAGTGACATCATACGAAAACATGTCAGTTTCCACATATACACTGAGGACACCCAGGTCTCCCTCACCACCAGCCCTCTCCATTCCTCCACTGTCTCTAAATTATCAGGCTGCTTGTCCAAAATCCAGTACTGGATGAGTTTAGTTTAGTTTAGAGATACAGCACTGAAACAGGCCCTTCGGCCCACCGAGTCTGTGCCGACCATCAACCACCCATTTATACTAATCCTACACTAATTCCATATTCCTACCACATCCCCACCTGTCCCTATATATTTCCCTACCACCTACCTATACTAGGGACAATTTATAATGGCCAAATAACCTATCAACCAGCAAGTCTTTTGGCATGTGGGAGGAAACCGGAGCACCCGGAGGAAACCCACGCAGACACAGGGAGAACTTGCAAACTCCACACGGGCAGTACCCAGAATTGAACCCGGGTCGCTGGAGCTGTGAGGCTGCGGTGCTAACCACTGCACCACTGAGCAGTATTCCCTCCAATTAAATATTGGGAAGACTGAAGCCATTGTCTTCGATCCCCACCCCAAACTCTGCTCCCTCGACATTGATTCCATCCCTCTTGCTGGCAGTTTCTGAAGCTGAACCAAACTGTTTGCAACCTCAGTGTCATATTTGACCCCAAGATGAGCTTTCAACCACATATCCACACCATCACTAAGATCACCTATTTCTCCCTCCGTAACAACGCCCGACTCTCTCACGCCTCAGCTGTTCTGCTGCTGAAACCCTCATCCATGTCTTTGCTACCTCCAGACTTGATTATTCAAGTACACTCCTGGCTGGTTTCCCACATTCTACCCTCTGTAAACTTGAGATCATCCAATGCTCTTCTGCCCGTATCCTAACTTGCACCAAATCCGTTCAGCCATCACCCCTGTGCTCATTGACCTACATTGGCTCCTAGTTAAGCAGTGCTTTGATTTTTAAAATTTTCGTTCTTGTTTCAAATTCCTCCGTGGCTTCTCCCCTCCCTAGCTCTCTAATCTCCTCCAGTTCTACAACCCTCCGAGATATCTGTGTTCCTCTAATGCTGGCCTCTTGAGGATTCTGGATTTTAATCGTTCCACCATTGGTAGCCGTGCCTTCAGCTGCCTAGGTCCTATGCTCCGGAATTCCCTCCTGACACCTCTCCACCTCTCTACCTCGCTTTCCTTCCATTAAAAAAAAGACTTGCATTTATATAGCGCCTTTAACACCACCAGAGGTCTCAAAGCGCTTTATAGCCAATTAAGTACTTTTAAAGTGTAGTCACTGTTGTAATGTAGGAAACCCAGCAGCCAATTTGTGCACAGCAAACTCCCACAAACAGCAATGTGATCATGACCAAAGGATCTGTTTTTGTGATGTTGATTGAGAGATGAATATTGGCCACATTAGCACAGCTCTGTAATCAGCTCCAGGAGGAGTATAAGAGCACTTATTTTGATTTTTGCCCAACCATCCCCCCTACCCCCTCCCTCTAACCTTTTAAAGCCCAGCTAGATTTAAACAAAATCACATACTACATGGGGACTAATTAAATCCCTCTAGTCTTCAATTCTGTGGAACCATGTGTTGTGCCTATTGAGACACCAGCACTGCTTCTTCTTTGGCCTCCTTGTCTCGAGAGACAATGGGTAAGTGCCGAGAGGTGGTCAGTGGTTTGTGAAGCAGCGCCTGGAGTGGCTATAAAGGCCAATTCTAGAGTGACAGACTCTTCCACAGGCACTGCAGATAAAATTGGTTGTCGGGGCTATGACACATTTGGCTCTCTCCTTGTGCTTCTGTCTTTTTTCCTGCCAACTGTTAAGTCTCTTCGACTCGCTACTCTTTAGCCCTGCCTTTATAGCAGTCCACCAGCTCTGGCGATCACTGGCAACTGACTCCCACGACTTGTGGTCAATGTCACAGGACTACATGTCGCGTTTGCAGACGTCTTTAAAGCGGAGACACGGACGGCCGGTGGGTCTGATACCAGTGATGAGCTCGCTGTACAATGCGTCCTTGGGGATCCTGCCATCTTCCAGGCGGCTCACATGGCCCAGCCATCTCGAGCGCCGCTGGTTCAGTAGGGTGTATATGCTGGGGATGTTGGCCGCCTCGAGGACTTCTGCGTTGGAGATACGGTCCTGCCACCTGATGCCAAGGATTCTCTGGAGGTAGCGAAGATGGAATGACTTGAGACGTCGCTCTTGGCTGACATACGTTGTCCAGGCCTCACTGCCGTAGAGCAAGGTACTGAGGACACAGGCTTGATACACTCAGACTTTTGTGTTCTGTGTCAGTGTGCCATTTTCCCACACCCTCTTGGCCAGTCTGGACATAGCAGTGGATGCCTTTCCCATGCGCTTCTGCATCGTGAGACAGTTGATAGTTGAGCCTAGGTAGGTGAACTCTTGAACCACTTCCAGAGCGTGGTCGCCAATATTGATGGATGGAGCATTTCTGATGTCCTGTCCCTTGATGTTCGTTTTCTTGAGGCTGATGGTTAGGCCAAATGCGTTGCGGGCAGCCGCAATCCTGTCGATGAGTCTCTGCAGACACTCTTCTGTGTGAGATGTTAATGCAGCGTCATCAGCAAAGTGGAGTTCCCTGATGAGGACTTTCCGTACTTTGGTCTTCGTTCTTAGACGGACAAGGTTGAACAACCTGCCATCTGATCTTGTGTGGTGGAAAATTCCTTCTTCTGAAGACCTGAACGCATGTGAGAGCAGCAGGGAGAAGAAGATCCCAAACAGTGTAGGTGCGAGAACACAGCCCTGTTTCATGCCACTCAGGATAGGAAAGGTGTCTGATGAGGCTGAATTGTGCCTTTCATATTGTCATGGAATGAGGTGATGATACTTAGTAGCTTTGGTGGACATCCGATCTTTGCTAGTAGTCTGAAGAGATCACGTCTGCTGACAAGGTCAAAGGCTTTGGTGAGATCAATAAAAGCAACGTAGAGGGGCATCTGTTGTTCGCGGCATTTCTCCTGTAGCTGGCGAAGGGAGAACAGCATGTCAATAGTGGATCTCTCTGCTCGAAAACCACACTGTGCCTCAGGGTAGACACGCTCAGCCAGCTTCTGGAGTCTGTTTAAAACGACTGGAGCGAAGACTTTCCCCACTATGCTGAGCAGGGAGATTCCACAGTAGTTGCTGCAGTCACCGCGGTCACTCTTGTTCTTCTAGAAGGTGATGATATTGGCATCGCGCATGTACTGTGGTACTGCTCCCTCATCCCAGCAAAGGCAAAGCAGTTCATTGAGTGCTGAGTGTATAGCAGGCTTGGCACTCTTGATTATTTCAGGGGTAATGCCGTCCTTCCCAGGGGCTTTTCCACTGGCTAGAGAATCAGTGGCATCACTGAGTTCTGATTTTGTTGGCTGTTTGTCCAGCTCATCCATGACTGGCAGAGACTGGGCTGTATTGAGGGCGGTATCAGTGACGGCATTTTCCCTGGAGTACAGTTCTAGATAGTGCTCCACCTAGCGGTCCATTTGCTTGCGTTGGTCAGTGATCATTTCCCCTGATTTAGACTTGGGGGGGCAGGTGGTGGGGGGGTGATCTTCTTGATGGTTGGCCCAAAAGCTCTCTTAATGCCATCATACATTCCTCTGATGTTTCCTGTGTCGGAGGCCAGCTGAATACGACTGCATAGGTGTTGCTAGTAGTCATTTGCACAGCGCCTGGCTGTTCTTTGTGCAGCACTTCTGGCTGCTTTAAGTGCTATGGATGTTAACTCGTTGGGGGCTTTCTTGTAGTTCAACAGTAGGGTGCGCTTAGAGGCTATGACAGTTTCCAGCTCTTCAAAGTGAGATTGAAACCAGTCTGCATTCTGCTTCTCACGTTTGCCAAAGGTGATCATTGCTGACTCATAGATGGCGTCTCTGATGTGGGCCCACTTCATCGATGCATCCCCTGCAGGAGTGTTTTGAAGGGCTTTTTCAAGTGAATTGAGAAACTTATGTAACAGCTGTGGATAAGAAATTCTGTTCGTGTTGATGCGCGGGCGGCCCTTCTGCTTGGAATGATGTAGCTTCTTTGGTTTGAGTCTAACTTTGCTGCACACCAGGGAGTGGTCGGTGTCACAGTCCGCACTGTGGAAGCTGCGTGTGATTTGGACATTGTTTATAGAGGCTCGCCTTGTGACGATGAGGTCCAGCTGGTGCCAACGACGTGATCTTGGGTGTCTCCATGAAACCTGGTGATAGGGTTTAGTATGAAAGAACGAGTTGGTGATTGGTGCACAACTCTACCAATAAGCTAATAATACAATCCTTACCATTTGACTGGCCATGTTGCTTATGTAGGTCCAAAAACTATAACCGTTAACCATTTGCATTGTTGTTGGTTATAGCTTCTTAAACACTCTATTTATTTCAGGGAGAACAGCTGCGTTTACTCACTAGTTCACACCCCATTAAGATTTCTCTTTCATTAAATCCACCTCTGTATCCAGTCCTTGTTTCTAGTTTGCCATGTTTTGGAGTGATCCACTCTGATCATCTTGCTGAATTCACATCCCCACAGGTTTTACACCAGGGTTGTCCAACATATGGCCCCCTGGCCAGGGTCTGGCCTGCCATAGATTTCCATCTGGCCTGTGGGTGTAAACTGTACCCAGGCTGTTCCTCATCCTCATCCGTGACTAGAGATGAGAAATTTCCCTCTGTCTTCTTGCAGACCGGCTTTAAAAAAAAAAAAAATCGCGTTCAGTTTCGGTCAGATTAGCAGTTTACGGTGGGCTTTAAAAAATCCCGAATCTGTCCGAAGTTCAGAAACAGCTGTTCCCAATGTTAAGATCTGTCAGCTGTGAAACTGACTTGAGATTTTTTAAAAAACTGATCAACCATCTGCTGAGCGTTCTGCTCTCTGCAACTGTCAGAAAGAGAGAGAGGGCGAGGCAGAGGCAGAGAGAGAGAGAGAGAAAGGGGGGGGTAAAGAGAGAGAGAGAGAGAGAAAGGGGGGGGGTAAAGAGAGAGAGAGAGAGAGGGAGGGGGACAGAGAGAGAGAGGGAGGGGGACAGAGAGAGAGAGGGAGGGGGACAGAGAGAGAGAGGGAGGGGGACAGAGAGAGAGAGGGAGGGGGACAGAGAGAGAGAGAGAGAGGGGGGGCAGAGAGAGAGAGAGAGAGAGGGGGGGGGCAGAGAGAGAGAGAGGGGGGGGCAGAGAGAGAGAGAGGGGGGGGCAGAGAGAGAGAGAGAGAGGGGGGGCAGAGAGAGAGAGAGAGGGGGGGCAGAGAGAGAGAGAGGGGGGGGCAGAGAGAGAGGGGGGGCAGAGAGAGAGAGAGAGAGGGGGGGCAGAGAGAGAGAGAGAGAGGGGGGGCAGAGAGAGAGAGAGAGGGGGGCAGAGAGAGAGAGAGAGGGGGGCAGAGAGAGAGAGAGAGAGAGAGGGGGGGGCAGAGAGAGAGAGAGGGGGTGCAGAGAGAGAGAGAGTGATCAAGATCACTTCTGATAGAATGACATCTATCCAGAATATGGGCAGGGGGCCACATTGCAATTTTTGCTCAGCCTGGGGGCCGGTGAGCAAATTTCGAAAGATAAAGGCATTAAAAATTTATCTTACTAATAAAAGCAAAAACAAATGTGCATTTTTTGTGAAGAAAAATTAGAAGACTAATTTATTGACTTACTTTCTCGTCACTATATTGAAAACTGATTTAGTGATATACCTGGCATTGTTTTTGCTTTAATAAGTAGTCAGTCTCTGCCCGCATACTTGATGTAGCAATTCAGAGTATTCTGGATAGATGTCCACCTTCCAAGAGAGACCTTGATCTCTCTTCCCCCTGTCCCATTGCTGTGTGTGTGTTCTCTCTCCCCTCCCCACTCAGTCAGTTTCAGAGCTGACATCTGCTGACATCGGGAATAGCTGTTTCCCAACAGACTCTGGGTTTTGCAGCTGGCGTTTTTAAAAAAAAAGTCAGAACCTGCCGGATAACCCCGAGTCTGTTGGGAAATGGCTGTTACCGATGTCAGCAGCTGTCAGCTCTGAAACTGACAATGATGTTTTTTTAAAAGAACTTTAAAAGAGCGTTCCACTCTGCAACTGTGAGAGTCAGCGGCTGTCACCTGTGATACTGACAGCACAATACTTTAAAAGCCCGTCTGACAAAGGGAAATTTCTCATCTGCAGTCATGGTGAAGACGAGGAACAGCCCCGGGAACAGTTTACACTTGTGTGCCGGATGGAAACATTTGGTGGGCCGGATTTTGGCCCGTGGGACGATATTGGATAGCCCTGCACTAAATCACTGTCCAACATAGTGACCAGAAAATAAGTCAATAAATTAGTCTTCTCATTTAAAGGTTCTTCACAAAATTGCACCTTTGTTGTTGTTTTGATTGATACTAAGATAAATTTTAATGCCTTTATCTTTCTGAAATTGTCTCATCGGCCCACCATGTAAGATAAAAATTGTAATGTGGCCCCCTACGTGAACAGGTTGGGCAACCCTGTTTTACACCATCAGTCGTGGTGCTGAAAAGGCCATGGCTTTTTTTCTGCCTGAGTGTTTCCAATTTCTGTTCCTCCAGCCTTCATTAGCTTTGCTGCAATGTAGAAAGAACTAGATCTTACAAATAGAGACCCCTGATGTAATATTATGACTGGTATAACATGTAAAGAAAGTTTATTTTTTCTCGCTCTCTCCCTGTAATAAGCTGTCCACAGCACCCTGATTTTTAGCCTTTTCAATGGAAGTGGAAAATATGTCAACAAGAAGCTTTCACATCTGTGATGGTGACTGGATAGGTCCAGATAAAAAAATTGTGGAAATGCTAACATTGCAAGAAGAACTGTAACAGAAGTGGAAAAAACATGTGAAGCAAAGTTAATATCTGTTATAGTTCTTCTTGCAAAGTTGACCGTTCCACATTTTTGATCACGCAAATTAATCAATATCCCGTTTATGCAGAAATAGCCCTTTGTTCACAGATTCAGTACAGGTGAATCACAAATAAAAACAGAAAATGCTGTAAATAAGTAGCAAATCAGGCAGCATCTGTGCAGAGAAGAAACAGAATTAATGTTTCAATCGATGCCAGTTCTAATGAAAGGTCATCAACCTGAAATGTTAACTGTTTCTCTCTCCACAGATGCTGCCTGAACTGCTGTGTATTTCCAGCATTTTCTGTTCATATTTCAGATTTCCAGTATTTGCAGTATTTTGCTTTTGTACAGGTGAATTACAGGTACCAAACTTTATTGTCAATCACAAATGATATGCACAATAAGAAGTTGTATTGATATAGTGCCTTTAACATAAAAGGTCCTTTGGCGCACCACAGGAGTGTTATCAAACAAGATATGACTGAGTCACATAAGTAGATGTTAGGGCTGATGACCAAAAGAGGTAGGTTTTAAGGAGCATCTTGAAGAAAGTGAAGTAGAGAGGTGAGGAGGTTTATGGAGGGAATTCCAAGGCTTAGGGCCTCAGTAGCTGAAGGCATATCCAGCAATGATGGAGTGATAAAAACTGCGGATCCTTAAGATCCCAGAATTAGAGGAGCGCAGATATCTTGAGAGGCTTGTGGGGCTGAAGGAGATTGCAGAGATAGGCAGGGCAGGCCATGGAGGGATTTGAAAATAAGGATGAGAATTTTGAAATCGAGGCATTGTTTAACTGGGAGCCAACGTAGGTCAGCAAGAACAGAAGTGTTGGCTGAACGGGACTTGATACGAGTTAGGACATGGGCAGCAGAGTTTTGGATGACTGCAGTTTTACGTTGGGTGGAATGTAGGAAGCTGGCCAGGAGTGCATTAAAATAGTCAAGTCTAGAGTAACAAAGGCATTGGTGAGGGTTTCAGCAGCAGTTGAGCTGAGACGGGGCAGAGTTGGGTGATGTTAGAGTTGGAAATAGGCAGCCTTAGTGATGGCGTGGACATGTGGTTGGAAGATCATTTCGGGGTCAAATATGACACCAAGATTGCAAACAGTCTGGTTCAGATTCAGACAGTGGCCATGTAGAGGGATGGAGTTGGTGGGTAGGGAGCAGTTACCAAAAACAGTGAGTTCAGTCTTCCCAATATTTAACTGAAGAAAATTTCTGCTCCTCCAGTACTGGATATCTGGCAAGCAGTCTGACAATTTATGACTGGAGGAGTCAAGAGAGGTGGTGGTGAGATACAGTTGGGTAGCATCAGCGTATATGTGAAAACTAATGCTATGCTTTCAGACGATGTTGTCGGGTTGTGGGGGGTTGGCATTATGTGGATGAGAAAAGTAGGGCACCAAAAATAGATCCTTGGGGGACACCAGAGGTAATGGTGTCGGAGTGGGAAGAGAAACCATTGCAAATAATTATCTAGCTACGACTGGATGGGTAAGAATGGAACTAGGTGAGTGCAGTTCCACCCATTTGGACAATGATGGAGAGACATTGGAGGAGGTTGGGATGAAAACTGTGTCAAAGGCTGTAGATCAGTCAAGAAGGACGAGGAACACTGCTTAAATGTAACAGTTTCTCCTTAATGCCCACAGCGCAATCCTCACAAAAGTGTTGTCCCTCTTCACTTTTGTACCGATAGACTTTCTCTTTAGTATTGAATACAATGCATCAACATTTACTGTTGCCAACTGACATTGATTCTGCACAAACAGGGAGTGGGATTTTTCATTAAAACAAATGGCTGTGCTTTTGCTCTATTTACTATTTAGTTGGCTAGAGTTGTCAATCACTGGATTAATTTCACGCCCTAACCTGTTAAAGCAAATTGCAATAAAAATGTAATGGGAATAGCGGTTCTCTGTTATTCATATAACCACATGTGAGAGAAGCTAAAATGAAGAGAGCCTGTGTGATTACCTATTTCACAGCACATCAATGATATTTTACAGCTTCATTTACACAACGTTCTTTTGCTCTACTGTATGTCTTCATGAACAAAATTCTCCAACCAAAAGAACTGAAAACCTACTTGTAGCTTTAAAAATTAACCTACATACATATACCATACCATTTGAAATTCACAAGTGGTTGCATCTTACCTGGAGTATCAGACTGCTGTTGAGAATAGATATAAGATTAATAATGTTAGCTAGCCCTTTGGGTCTTAATATCCATATAATTAATCACACAGTAACAGATGGAATGTCACAGTCACAAATCTACAAAACAAACATCATCTAATAGGCAATGGCAAATATAATTTTTTACCCCATGGATTGAGACATTTAAAAAAATGTCTTTTTTGGGGGGGACCTAAAGCCATACAAATTAGCATTTTTCTTTGGATTTAAATATCAAAAATTGGACTGGATGGTCAGATTACTTTTTTTAAAAACTGCAACAAGCTTTAATTACCCACTCTCCCAGTTGCCTAAGGATCTGTGCGAATGAGCTGCTGTAGGGTGGATGAAGCATTCAATCCTCCTGCATCTTTTTTGCCCCTTTTCACTTCATTTTTGTACACTAGATTTTATTTTATGCATTTGTTATCCAAAAGATATGCTTTACACATTCTGTGTACTGGAATGAAGAGCTTTATGGATACTTATTTCCGTTTTTTAAAAAAACCTCTTTAAAGGGCTTTCCTGAGTACAGCACATCAACAACTCTTCAATCTAAAGTGCAGCAGCAGATGTCTGTTTAACACCCTATACTTACTATAGAAATATCTGCCTGTCACAGTTCAAAATTCTTTGGCTATTTTTTCAAGAAATAGACTTGGACGTAAGCCAATATTTTATGTGTCATGCGCAAAAATCTTGCATGAAAAAGAATAGTTTCACCAGACAGTCCTGTGTTGGTTTGCCATCCACAGACATATGAGAGGTAATTTAAATGCAGATTGGGAAGTTGTTTTCACAAATCCAACAGCTCCAGTGACCCGGGTTCAGTTCTGGGTCCTGTTTGTACGGAGTTTGCAAGTTCTCCCTGTGACCGCGTGGGTTTCTGCCGGGTGCTCCGGTTTCCTCCCACAGCCAAAGACTTGCAGGTTGATAGGTAAATTGGCTATTGTAAATTGCCCCTAGTGTAGGTAGGTGGTAGGAGAATGGTGGGGATGTGGTATGGAATATGGGATTAATGTAGGATTAATATAAATGAGTGGTTGCTGGTCGGCACAGACTTGGTGGGCCGAAGGGCCTGTTTCAGTGCTGTATCTCTAAATAAAAATAAAAAATAAATTCAGGATGACATCCAGCATCTTATAAGAACATAGGAACAGGAGTAGGCCATTTAGCCCCACGTGCCTATTCCGACATTCAGTGAGATCATGGCTGATCTGCAACCTAATTCTATATACCCGCCTTTGCCCCATATCCCTTCATACCTGTGGCTAACAATCTATCTATCCCAGTTTTAAATTAACAATTGATCTTGGTGTTTGCGGAAGAGAGTTTCAAACTGCTATCACCCTTTGCATAAAGAAGTGTTTTCTAATTTCACTCTTGAAAGGTCTGGCTCTAATTTTTAGACTATGTGCCCAGCCGTAGACTCCCCAACTAACAGAAATGGTTTCTCCTGCTCTGCCCTATCTTTTCTCCTTGAAAACTTGGATCAAATCACCCCTTAACCTTCTAAATTTCAGGGAATACAACCCTAGTTTGTTTACAAACTCTTTTTATCTTAGAGTTAGGGGAGAGAAGCCTTTTAAATAAAATCAGAACATAGACATGAAAAAAATCAATTCTGCCGTACAATGGCTGCCAAGGAAAGGAGACCTGTTCTGTGGGTGCAAGGACAGGGTGCAGAGAGAGAGATTATGCTTCTGAATTGAGTTGGATGACCCACTAGAGTGGCAAGCCTACATGTGTTTGTTTTTGTGATAGTACTGTGAACAGAAGTTGTCCTGATTGTACCAAGTATCTTGCATTTTATATGGCGCTCTGTATATTTTGCCTACTATGAAATAAAGCAGTTTACGAACTGAACTGAATGTCATCTTGACCAGTGTCTTCGCCAAGTTGAAGGAGTGCATGTATGTAAAGTACAGAGATGCACTGCAAATTAAAGGCCTGCTACCTGACCTGAACCCGACAGGACCCAACGACATGCATCGGGTTCGGGCCCCTCTTCCGGATCCGGCGTTCAGGGTTGGGCCAGGTGCGGGTCGGGCCGGACATATACGTTAAGTGCTCTGCAGGTAAGTATTAAAAATAAAAAACCTACCTGAGCTGGGAGTCCGGGACCGAAACGGAGTCTGCGCAGTGAGGGAGTGACGTCACTATGACGTCATCATGCATACGCTGCAGCTTCCTGGAGGTTCCGAGTCGGAAGGTAAGTCAAGGGATGGTCGGGTCGAGTTGGGGTCGGGCTCGGGTCAAAATTGGAGGGACTCGGGCCGGGTCAGGCTTGGTTCCGCTGTGGATCGGTCGGGTTGGGGTTGGGTTCTTTTTCCCGACCCGAGCAGGCCTTTATTGCAAATCATAAGGGAGTTGTTGCATGCCAGGTTCCTGCTACTGCTTTAGTAGTTATTAGGAGTGGGTGTCAACTTCTGTGAGAAGCTCGTGACAAGACCGCTTAAGAAAAGCAGACTCGTTATGGCACAGAAGGAGGCCATTTGGCCCATTGAGTTCATGCCAGCAGATATGGACTTTTGCTAGTACTGGAGCTGTTAAAAACATTCAACTTGGAACTGTAGTTTCACCAGTGGTCATCAAACATTGAGAGCCCTACACTAAAATCAATGTAGGATTATTGGAGAACAGTAAATGTAACAATAGCATTAAATTTAAAATAGTTCCTCTATTACTGCCCTGATCTTTTGTAGCGGATTTTCAAATGCCGGCACCGTCGGTACTAGATGTGAAAATCGCGATCCCAAAGGTCATCTCCGGAACCAGACGCCTCCTGGACAATTTGCAGTTTTCAATGTGAAGGTGATGGGGAGGGAGCAACGAAGCTGCTCGTCTCCAATTAAATGCCCTTTAAGGCCATGGAGGAGCTCATTAAGGGGTGCCGGGGTGGGTGGTGGTCCACATTAATTTTCAATTTGCATTCTGGCGAGCCCGACCAGCTGTTGGTCTCATAGCAGGCAGAGGGCGTACTTTATTGCTGGAAGATTAAATGTTTTGAGCCCATGGGGATCTTGCACAGGGCCAAGCCTAGGACTTTTTACTTTGGAAATGCTGCCTCACCTCTTGGGCGGCAAGCTCGCCTTCTGCCCCATTAGGGCATTAACGTTTAAAGTTGGCGTTGTATTCGCAATACAGCAGAGGCACAGGGTCGGAACCTAGAAATCATCTGGGCGTCGGGTTTCTGACCCCATTTTGAAAATTTGGCCCTTTATGTGAGGCCATGATGGCTGAATGAATTCTTTATAGATAACAACAGTAGAATTTTATGGCCTTTATCTTGTTTTATTGAATGTCAGCATATACCATGCACAATTCTCCAATCAAGAGAGCAGGCATGTGATCTTGCTGGCAGCAACTAATAGATTGGCGGTGCAAGGTCACTCTTCCTCTGATTTTAATAACATTTCTTATCACAAAAAATCCAACCCTATGGGAAACCGTCACCATTCATCATCCACCTGAGATTACAAACTCACGCTAATTTTAATAACCCATATAAACATTTACAAATAGTGGATTTACAGATTCATTAAAGCAAATGCATGGAGGGAAATATTGGGGTCAGTATCAGGGAAACCCAATTGTGAACCTACTTCTATTCCTCAGTGTGTTGTTTTGATGTGCTAGGGGCTATACCACCTAATGCTGTGCAGTTTAATAAATTATCGATATAGGATTGACTTTAAAATGAAGTTAAGCAGTTTTGTACAATTAAGACGAATTTTGCTAATTCTTCTCAGTCTCTGAATGCACAGATGCCAAAAACAGAACTTACTAAAACCAAAAATAAAATAAAATTGTAGTTCTTTTGTATAACTGTTTTGCCTAGGTAAGAAAGTGACAAAAGATTAATAATTCCATTCACTATCAATCTCAACTAATTTACTTTTCAAGATTTCTTGAGGTTTGGGGTTAGGGGTTTGGCTGAAAACACAAAGTAAAATATTTTGACAGCACAAGATGTAAGTTACTCTAGTTTGTTGAATGCCTGCTTTCTGTTATGGGAAATGTATGTGATTCACCTCATTAGTATGGATGGAAACATTACCTCAACAGGTTTTTAAAAATCAAAAATAATGGTGAGGCTATCAGTGCTCACCATTACTAAAGTGTAAATCGTACAGAAACTTTTTGGCAACTGCACCTGCACAGTGAAATGCGGAAATCAGGAAGTTGCTGTGCAGCATGGCCAGCTCCTCCAGAAGCTTCGGTATGACATAATCTTGTTGAGAGACTCGGCATTCAAATACATGAAATGACATGAAGTTGCTGTACTTAAGTGATATATACCTATGTAACTCATCAAAAAAATAGAGCTTATCCATTTCAGTAGAAGTAAATTTTTAAAGGTGTGATAAGTCTTAATTACTTCCAAACAACCTGTCTGACACTGAAAATTAACTTTATAAGTGTGGAGTCTCATTCCTTCAACTTCTAATTATTGTTGGAGATTTTTTAAAAATTACTACTTCTGGTTTTTTTTTTATCTCAAACCCTTCTTGCTTTCCCTCTCTATTTCACTTCCTGTACATGCTTTGACATTGAATTCAGTGTTCTAATTGACACTTCCTGATTCAGACTCTGTGCTTCTCATTAATGATTTTTCAGTCTGATTGGTTAAGGAGATGCACAGTTGCTTACTCTGTTCGCACAGGTCCCAGATCCCTGTAGAGGACTCTGCACCGAAATGGCTTTCTAATAACAGCAAATTCCAGTGCAAAAGCCCGTAGAAAATTCATGGGCAAATGCAAGTTTAACTAACAGGTAGAATTGTTTATTTGCCACTGACTGCAAAATTTGGCCACACACTGAAATTGGTTTCCTACGGCAGTATGTGTTTAACTTTAGCTCCACGCAAGGTAATTATTTTATGTTTTCTAGTTGTAGGAAAATTTTGATGTGTTAGACAATAGCAGCGAGTCAATAAGTGCCCTGAAACTTGTGCAACTTTTCTTTGATGTAGGCTGAATGTAGGGGGAGATTAGTTGGAGGTGAGAATACAAAGGTACTTTCAGTGCACTGGATGTTACAATAAAGCATTTTGTCCATCTATTGCGTAAAAATAATTAGGTCTGTCTGAGCTGTTGGGAGGCACCTTTATTTTTATACCTTGTGCATGCTGAAGATCCGCCATGTTGGCTGACACTCGGGAAAATGCTGTTCATCTGGCAAATGTGAAGGGTCTCCTGGAATGGATTCATAGTGGTGGTTTAGAATTGTATCCTTAGTGGCCTTGACTACTGGTGCAGCAATGTTAAATGTGAACTGGGCATATACCTAAACTAATGAGAAGTAATGGAAATTAAAGTGGGGAGGGGTGCAGATTTGAAATAATCACTGTATTTGATTCCAATGGAACAATTCTTTATGCCTGTTTTTGAATGCAGAATATAAATATAGAGATGCATATTTCAATGTTTTCATTTTTAAATCTTGGATTTTTTTCTAGAAACATGGAGGTTGCAGGGATCCTTGCAATTTTCTGGAAAGACTATAAACAATGACAGTTCATTGGCTTGTCTTCGTAATAAGTAGACACCTCACATCCATTGTGTCGGGAAGTCTGGTCCTATATACTCAGCAGATACTGTCTGGCAGGTTTTCTTTCTGGTTGTGAATAAAAGGAGATGAAGACAGTGGTCCCTCAGTGACAGGGTTCAGCAAAGTCAGTCAGATTTTTAAACACAAGCTGTGAGGACAAGCTTTCACCAGGCTTCGAAGGGAAATACAGGAGTCCAGTTAGGAGTATTTTAAATCAAGGATGACAAGTGTTGAGGAACATGGAATTAATAAGATATAAGGTCTGGCCAGTGATGGAAGCCTGTAAAATGAGGACGTGTTGCAAGATGGTGAGGTCAAGGAGATAGATGTAGATATACGTAAGGGGAGATTAAATGAGGACATGATTGCAGACAAGTCTAAGGGTAGGAAACATGCAGAATGAAGGTGAAGCTTGAAATCACTCCTCATCTCAGTCCTGAAAGGTTTACTCTGTATCCTTAGACTATGACCCCTAGTTCTGGACTCCCCCGCCATCTGGAACATCCTTCCTGCATCTACCCTGTCAAGTCCTGTTAGAATTTTATAGGTTTCTATGAGATACCCCCTCACTCATCTGAACTCCAGCGAATATAATCTTAATCAACTCAATCTCTCCTCATACGTCAGTCCCACCATCCCTGGAATCAGTCTGGTAAACCTTCGCTGCACTCCCTGTGTAGCAAGAACATCCTTCCTCAGATCAGGAGACCAAAACAGCACACAATATTCAAGGTGTGGCCTCACAGAGGCCCTGTATAATTGCAGCAAGACATCCCTGCTCCTGTACTCCAATCCTCTCGCTATGAAGGCCAACATACCATTTGCCTTTTTTACCACCTGTTGCACCTGCTTGCTTACCTTCAGCGACTGGGGTATGAGAACACCCAGGTCGAGCTGCATATTCCCCTCTCTCAGTTTACAGCCGTTCAGATAATAATCTGCCTTCCTGTTTTTGCTACCTCACATTTATCCACATTATACTGCATCTGCCATGCATTAGCCCACTCACTCAACTTGTCCAAATCACCCTGAAGCCTCTCTGCATCTCCTCACAACTCACCCTCCCACTCAGTTTTGTGTCATCTGCAAATTTGGAGATATTACATTTAGTTCCCTCATCTAAATCATTAATGTATATTGTGAATAGCTGGGATCCTAGCACCGATCCCTGCGGTACCCCACTAGTCACTGCCTGCCATTCGGAAAAAGACCCAAATATCCCTACTCTTTGTTTCCTGTCCGCCAAACAATTTTCTATCCATCACAATACACTACCCCCAATCCCATGCGCTTTAATTTTACATGCTAATCTCAGGGTGTCCTGAGAGGAAGGTCCCAGGGAAGCTGGCATGCACTCCTCCTCCATCTGTATGCACCTGCCTGTCTCCCTGAGGAGAAGGAGCACCTGTAGGGAGATCCAGGTTCCTCGTCCCCCTCTTGCTTAGACTCTGCTGCATGGGGCCCACGGCAACTGCGATGTAGTGCCGGTCAGGTCGCATATGGCTTGAGTGCTCAACGACACTTGCCATGGAGCTCGCTGAACTCTCGACTGAGGAAGCCAAACACTCAAATTCCTGTGGCATGGCAGACGTCATGGCTTGCATGGACTCCTCCATGGCATGCGCAAAGCCACGCATGACCTCGGGCATCTCCGACATATTTTCCACGTGGCTTTGCTGCACATCCAGCCGAGTTCTTGTACCAACAAACAGAGGATCATCATGATCATGGGGTTTAGCAGTGGCCTGGTCCCCAGCAGTTGTCCAATTGTCAGGGGATCCGGCTGGCACATGCTCCCTCAACTGCTGGGATCTGTCTATGTCATGCACACCAGCTTGTGACCCATATTCTAATCTTAAACCACCCGCGGACTGTGTGGATGTATCTGTGCTAGCAGAGGTGGAAGAAGAAGCAGGTGATGGTGTACTCTTTGGGACATTAGCTTCTTTTCCCCCAGAGGAGGACTCTTGGGCCACGTGGCATTCTGCGACACAAGTGCGGGCACCTGCAGTGGAGGCACAAACAGAAGCACTTTAAGCATGAGTTCACACAATTTCCTTCAGTTTCCACATATGGCTGCAAGAGTGGAGATGACACTTCATCCTTATGCCTTGTGGCTCCTGCCTCGTCATCTCTGCTTGCCCTGCCTTCCTCCTCTTTTGCAATCTCCGAAGCTTCCTCCTCAGCCGTGGTCAGCAGCCTGATGCCATGGACCCCTGCTCCTTGCCTAGGTTTGCGATGGTTATGGCTTCGTTTCTCCTGCAACAGACAATGCAGATTTAATGACATGGCAAATGATGCATCACAACCATTGCATACATGCGTCAACATCACTCATTCTGCATTGGCTTTCAGACGACACATCCAATCACATAAATAATGCCAATCTTCATCAGTTAGTGACTGGCACCCAGGCTGCTTATGCATTCGACTGCATTTCTTGTATACCCTCTGCCTTAAAGACACAGAACTATGGAAGAAATCAATGGAACAGCCTCACCAGGACCACTTACCCTCGCTGATCTGAGCAAGTCATTAATTCGCTTGCAGCACTGCACCCATGTTCTTCCAGTTACCCCATAGTTTGAGACCTCCTCCACTACTTCCATTCAGGCCGCCTTGGTGAGGTAAGAGGGTCTTCGCATTCTATCTGCAGGGAAGAGATCCTCCCACTTTTCCCTGACGGCAGTAGAAGAACCTGCAGGGAGGCATCACTGAACTGTGGGGTGGGTCGCTGTCTCCAGGCTGCCATGTGATTCACTTTGGCTGTGGGGAAAATAAATGAGATAAAGTTGGCAGTGACTTTCACAAAATAAGGGAGGCAAAAACATTTTGATTTAAGTAAAAGCTTCAATTTAAGTTATTCTGAAGTTACTTAGATGAAAGGAAGGCTACTGCTCCTTGAGGCTGCAAGCGCAGAATGTTTTTTATCTGTGGCAATCGTGCTTGGGGCAGTGACGGCGGGTTTCACCACAGAAAGGCCGCCCCCCCCCCCACCCCCCCGGCCACATGATCCAATATGTTCCCCGTGGCCATCACTGCATGACTAATTTAAATACAAAATCGTGTGGGAAATGGGATTTGCAGCGAGAGTGGAAGTTATGACAACTCCCAGTTCCGCCGTCGGGAATGCAGTGCAATTGCAGTGGAATGCAATTCCATCCAGTGTATTCATTATAGCGCATCATAAAGCAGGCTTACTGTCACAAGTGGATCGTCATTTACCTCCTTCTGCCCAGTGTCAGTTCTTTTATATACCAATTAAAAATGTAACTTTTAAAAAATGCATTGTCAAAATGCACCATAAAAGAAACTTAGCACACCAGCTCCATCTAGTGGCGACACTGCAACGAGTGGCTTCATTTAACTGTATGATGACATTTCATCTGAAGCTCTCATACTGATCTGTTATTCCAATGAACAGTGCTCTTTGCTGGACTATGCTATGGTCCCAATTCTATGCTGCAGTGCATAGCTTGTGTTTTCTGCATGATCCATGCCAGTCAATATTTATTGCAGTCTGCAATCTTCATAAAGGTTTGGGAAGCAATTGAAGCCAATTTGCAGAGTTTATAGTAGTATAGGAAATGGGTATCTTTTGTGTTACATGTCGAGATATGATTTCAGGGCTGTGTATTTCATTTAATTACAGTAGAAACCAGAAACATTTTGTTTAATTGTGAAATCTGAAGCTACTTCTGCAAAGAACACAAGAACATAAGAAATAGGAGCAGGAGTAAACCATATGGCCCATTGAGCCTGCTCCGCCATTCAATACGATCATGGCTGATCTTGGGCTTCAATTCCACTTTCCTGCCCGCTCCCCATAACTCTTGATTCCCTACGACACCAAAAATCTATCTATCCTAGCCTTAAATATATTCAACGATGGAGTATCCACATCTTTCTAGGGTAGAGAATTCCAAAGATTCACAACCCTTTGAGTGTAGTAATTGCTCCTCATCTCAGTCCTGAATGATCGGCCCCTTAACCTGAGACAGTGTCCTCATGTTCTAGATTCCCTGACCAGTGGGAACAATCTCTCCGCTTCTACCCTATCAAGCCCTTTCAGAATCTTGTATGTCTCAAATAGATCACCACTCATTCTTCTAAACTCCAGAAAATATAGGCCCAATTTACTTAGCCTCTCATTATTGGACAACCCCCTTCATCCCAGGGACCAATTTAGTAAATCTTCGCTGCACTGCCTCCAGTGCGAGTATATCCTTTCTTAAATGTGGAGACCAAAATTGCACACAGTATTCCGGGTGAATCTCACCAAAGCTCTGTACAATTTTAGTAAGACTTCTTTATTCCTGACCTCCAGTCCCCTTGCAATAAAGGCCAACATGCCATTTGCCTTCCTAATAGCCTGCTGCACCTGCATGTTACCTTTCTGCGTTCCTTGTCCAAACATATCCAAGTCTCTCTCAACATCAACACTTACCAGTTTCATACCTTTTAAAAAATATTCTGATTTTCTTTTTTTTACGACCAAAGTGAACAACTTCACACTTCCCTACATTATACTCCATTTGCCATCTTGTTGCCCACTCACTTAACCTGTCTATATCTCTTTGCACCCTCTCTATTTCCTCCCCGCAGCTTCCCTTTCCACCAAGCTTTGTATCATCAGCAAACTTAGATACATTAATCCCTGTCTCTTCATCCATCATTAATATAGAGTGTAAATAGCTGAGGCCCCAGCACTGATCCTTGCAGTACCCCAGTATTCACTGCTAGCCAACTTGAAAATGCCCCATTTTTGCCCATTCTCTGCTTCCTGCCTGTTAACCAATCCTCTATCCAAGCTGATATATTACCTCCAACATCATGAGCCCTTATCTTACTTATTAATCTTTTATGTGGCACCTTATTGAATGCCTTTTGGAAATCCAGGTATACTACATCTACTGGTTCCCCTTTATCTTTAATTACATCCTCAAAAAATTCTAATAAATTTGTCAAACAGAATTTCCCTTTAGTAAAACAATGCTGACTTGTTTTAGTCACACTGTGCTATTCTAAGTGCAATGTTAAGACTTCCTTGATAATAGTTTCCGGCATCTTCCCAATGACTGCTGTCAGGCTAACTGGCCTGTAGTTCCCTAATTTCTCTCCCTCCTTTCTTGAAAAGTGGTGTAACATTTGCCAACTTCCAATCTGACAGGACCATTCCTGAATTTAAGGAATTCTGGAAAATCATAGCCAGTGCATTCACTATCTCTGCAGCTATCTCTTTTAGAACCCTAGGATGTAGGCCATTTAGTCCTGGGACTTGTCAGATTTTAGTCCCTCAGGTTTCTCCAATACTTTTTCTCGGCTGATATGAATTTCCTTAATTTCCTCAATCTTTTTAGTCCCTAGGTTACTGCCTATTTCTGGTATGGAACTTGTGTCTTCTGCTATGAAGACAGACACAAAATATTTGTTCACTGCTTCTGCCATTGCCTCATTCCCCATGATGATTTCTCCTGTCTCTGCCTCTAAGGGACCAACGTCTACTTTAGCTACTCTCTTCCTTTTTATAAAAGCTCTTATAGTCTGTTTTTACATTGCTGGCTAGTTAACTCACATATTCTATTTTTTCCTTTTTTATCAACATTTTGGTAGCCTTTTGCTGGTTCCTAAAACACTGCCAATCCTCAGACCTGCTATTTTTTTGCAACATTGTAAGCCTCTTCATTTGGTCTAATACTCTCTTTATCTTCCTGAGTGAGCCACGGATGGGTCTTCCTTGACGAGTTTTTGTTTTTGAACGGAATGATAATTTTCTTACCTGTTGTAACTATTTGGTCCCTGCATCAATTGTTTATTTACCAGGTCAGGGATATGTAAATGAACTGGGGAAAGAAGTCTTATAGGAACATAGGAAATAGGAGCAGGAATAGGCCATTCAGCCCCTCGAGCCTATTCTGCCGCCATTCAACTAGATCATGACTGATCTACCTCAACGCCATTTTCCCACACTATCCCATATCCTTTGATAGCTTTAATATCTAGCAATCTCTGTCATAAACATACTCAATGACTGAGCCACCACAGCCCTCTGGGGTAGAGAATTCCACAGATTCACCACCCTCTGAGTGAAGAAATTCCTCCTCATCTCAGTCCTAAATGGCCTGCCCCTTATTATCAGCAAAACAGTGAGGTTTGAAGACCACTTTGTAATCAGTAGCTTCACAGAAAATTTAATGTTATATTTGTACAGTTGTACTTATCTCTAATTTGTAACTCCTCTCACTATCAGCTATGTGCAATTATATCATGCCTTTAATGTAGTAAAAGGTTCCAATACACTTCACAAGAGTGTTATTAAACAAGATTTGACACTGAGCCTCACAAGGAAATATTTGCACAGGTGACCAAATGTTTTTAAGTTTTTAAGGTTAGGTTTTAAAGAGCATGGTTGTAAGGCTGGAGGAGGTTACAGGGTTGGGGAGGGATGAGGCCATGGAAGGATTTGAACTTTAAGAAGAGAATTTTAAAATCGAGGTGCTTCCAGACTATGAGCCAATGTGACGTGGGAGTTGGCGTGCGTTAGATTGCAGGCTGCAAAGTTTTGGATGAGCTCAATTTATGGAAGGTGCAAGGTGGGTGACTGGCTAGGAGAGCATTAGAATAGTCAAGTTTAGTGGTTTCAAAGGTATGAATGAGGGCTTTAGCAGCCGATGAACTTAGGCAGGGGCAGCCACACTTATGCAGGGGCAGATACAGGCAACGTTATAGAGATAGAAGTAAGTGGATTTGGTAATGGAGAGGATATGGAGTCTAAAGCTCAGGTCAGTGACAAATAAGTCGCAAAGATTCAGCCTCAGACAGCAGCCAAGGAGAGGGATGGAGTCAGCAGCTGGAGAATGAGGTTTGTGGCAGGGACCGAAGACAATAACCTTGTTCTTCCAATACTTAATTAGAGAAAATTTCTACTCGTCTGATAATGAATGTCGGACAAGTAGCATGACAAATTGGATGCAGTGGAGGGGTTGAGAAAGGTGGTGGTGAGCTAGAGCTGGGTGTTGTTCATATACACCTGGAACCTGAAGTTGTGTTTTTTGATGTTGTCACCGAGGACCAGTGTTTAGATGAGCAGGGTGCCAAGGATAGATTCTTCGTGGACTCCAGAGGTAACTGTGCATGGTGGGAAGAAAAGATATTGTGGGTGATTCTCTGACTATGACTGGATAGTTAAGAATAGAAGCAGGCGAGGACAGTCCCATCCAGCTGGATAATGGAGGAGAGACTTTGGAGGAGGATGGTGTGGTCAACCATGTCAAAGGCTACAGACAGGTCGAGAAGGATGAGGAGGGATAGTTTATCTTTGTCACAACCACACTGGATGTCATTTGTGACTAATAAGGACTTTTTCAGTGCTGTGGCAGGGTTGGTAACCTGAATGGGGGGGTGGGGGGAAGAAATTGGATTTCAGACTCTTCTTCAATCCCGGCACCAGAGGGCAAAAAAAAAGTGCCCAAAGCTGGCTCATTACTGCCTCCTTTGGGCTACGTCAGACCTAATCTTCCTTCTTGCTCACTGGCTCTGCTGCCTCTGTGACCATTTAGGTCCTGTCCTGTTCTGCTTTTTTCCAGTCTCTTGTCTCACCCTGCCTGTGTTGCCTCTTGCCACTTTATGCTCCACTCCCAACCCTTCCCTACTGTGCTCTGAGGACTTGCTCCGCTTTACTCTTACTCCCAGTCAATCTTTTGGATGGTCAGTCTTTAGCCTTTTCCTACCCAGCACCCTGTTGTTTTTCCCTACTCCATGATTTTTAAACCCTCAGGATCCATTACAATTCCTTCTTTCCTTTACTAAACTGGAAGTCTGCTCTCCTGCTGCAGTAGGCCAAGTTCATGCAGTCATATTCCAGTTCTTCCCATTGGCTTTTGCAGACAGAGACTAGAGTTTGCTTGCATTCTGTAGCTCCAAGGGCCCACATACATCAGAACGTTAATGCGGTAATACCAATGAAGAATGGTCACCATGGCCACCTGGGCCATGCTAGTAGCAGCCTGCCCCCCACTGCCCATCCCCGAGTCTGTATAGAACCACTAGAAGTGGCGCTATGTGAACGAATTTCTCCCCCTTAACTAGCTATGAGCCAGATTTTGATAGGCCCCAGAATATCAATTGATTCGGCTCCGATTAGATTGTGGATGTGAGAGACTTATTTGTAAGGAAGGAGAAACCACTTAGAAAGGCAAAGGGTAGTTGGAGAGTGGTGTAGGAGGCAAGGGTGGAGGAAAAATAAATGAAGGAGATTGGAAAAGTTTGTTCCTAGAGCAGGAGATGAATGGTTGTTGGTTCGCGATGTGGTAATGAGGCAGTATAGATTACCATTCTGTGAAATGTCAGAGCTGCAATGAGTATAGTGGAAAATGCCAAGAGCAGAGCAAAGGGAAACTTGGCAATTCCAAGATGATCTCTGATCTTGGGCTAGCAGCAAGAGAAGATGCCAGTGAGGATGTAGTGGCCTGTGGGGCAGGTGTGAGATAGTAGGACAAGAATAGGAAATCAATGATAGATAGATAAATAAATAAATAAAAGCTCTGGTTAGGCCCCAACTGGAGTATTACATCCAGTTCTGGTCACCACACTTCAGGAAGGTTGTGAGGATCCTTGAGCCGAGTGCAGAGGAGATTTACCAGAATGGTGCTAGGGATGGACGGTTTTAGTTACTTAGTTCTCCTTAGAACAAAGGAAATTGAGGGGAGAGTTAATAGAAGTGTACAAGATTATGACCGGCTTAGATAAGTTAGACAAGGAAAATTGTTCCCATTAACAAATGGTACAAGGACTAGGGGACACAGATGAAGTTTTGGACAAAAGATGCAGGGGGAATATGAGGAAGCACCTTTTTATGCAGCAGTTGGTAATGACCTGGAACTTGCTGCCTACAAGGTGGTGGAAGTGGAGATAATCAATTACTTCAAGAGGAAGTTGGATGGCTACCTGAGAGAAATAGACTTGCAGGGCTACGTGGATAAAGCAGGGGAGTGGGATTGACTGCATATCTCAGCAGAGAGCAGCATGGACTCGATGGGCCGAATGGCCTCCCTGTGTGCCATAAATGACTCAATGATATGGGCGCTGGGGCAAGAGCAAGAGTGGGAGGGGTTGGGGCAAGAGCAAGAGTGGGAGGGGTTAGAGCAGTAGAGAGGCCAGTAGACCAGAAAAGTGAGAGAGAACATGATTCTGGGTAATAGCCAAAATGCACACACAGTGACCACCCAGAAATGGTTATGGGTTACACATTCAAACTGGATGATTTTATGCTTGACTATACATGTCTATGATACACCACGTCGTACAAGTTCTGATCGTCATCAAGTGAATTTCGAATCTGTTGTAGTTGAAGAAATTGGAGAAGGAAGAGAGTTTGGATCTTGGCAATGGTTGACCTGAGTTCAAGAAGGGAATGTATTTTTTTTTAAATGTCCAGGCATGGGTGGAGATGGAGAAAAGTTCAGGTGATGGTCATAAAAGGTCAAGGGCCTGTTGACAAACAATGAAGATCCAGAGTTTGGTTGATTGGCTGGATTGCAAACAGATTTGTGTCTGGCTGCCTTGATGTTGTGGCTAGTCAGGTGCAGATCTACAGCCAACATCTAGGGTCTGGAATCAGATTGGCTGTCTCTGTTATGGCAGCCAGAGGTCTGGGACCTAGCTGGAATGAGCCAAGAGCCGGCTGGTTGGGGGTTGACCATCTTTCTGGAGAGGGTCCAGATCCAA
This sequence comes from Heterodontus francisci, assembly GCF_036365525.1. Lineage (NCBI taxonomy): Eukaryota > Metazoa > Chordata > Chondrichthyes > Heterodontiformes > Heterodontidae > Heterodontus > Heterodontus francisci. Next base: position 125,889,345 of record NC_090372.1, on the reverse strand, counting down.
GGCCCAACCTGGCTGCAAGTTGGACCTGAGACCTGGCTGGAGGTTTGTCTGATTAGCAGAAATCTAGGTCTATGCCTAGCTGACGAACAGTTAGATTTGGCACTTTCAATAGTGCAGTGGGGAGAAATTGATAGAAAAAATGATGTTTGGGGGTTTGGCGGGGGTTTTGTGGTGGGGAGGAGAGAAATGTAAAAAGCAAGTAATATAATTGTTGAAAGAAACAAAATGACAGCTGCATGGTGAGTCCTGATTTTGGCTACTTTCATAGAAGGAAGCACAAAGCTTTTGCACAACAAGGGAGTAAATATCAGAGACAGGCTTTGCCTATTGTGTATTTTCTTGTAGCTGGCTGCAAAGCAGCATTGCATGAGTTGTGGAAGCAGGTCACATACATACCCTCCCAACTGGGGGATGGGGGTGCGGGAAATAAATGGAAGTGATGAAATATGAAAATAATGTTTTCTTTTTAAATGGCTAATGTTGCTCTGTGGTGCAAGACAGTACCTCTAATGGTTGATTAAAAATATCAACACGGGTGTGTGACACTGAACGACCATTGTTAATAGGGATCAGGTATTATTGCTGTTTGCTGATGAGACATGAAAAAAACATAAAATTAAAAGCCTTACTATTTATCAATCAGAGGGAATTTTGGTGTTTTTCATTGGGATTTTAACCATTGACTTTCCATTAAATAGTGACAATTTTGTGGTTAATTTGTGGAGGAGGTGAAGGGTGTTGAGGGGATGGAAACTGCTAACTCCTTACATTTTCATTGGTTCTTTAAAAGCTGTTCAATAGCCAAAACAGTTGTTTCGATTTGCATACCCACAATTCCATTTATTCTAAATGTATCACTTTCAGAATAAAATTAAAGGAACAAGTTGCCTTTTAAAATGCTTGTTCAGAACACAAAAACGGTTGATAGATAGTGGAGACTGAGCTGAAGTGACTGATATTGTTCTTTATTATGTTGATTTCAAGGGCTAAATGGCTTCTGTATGATTCACATTGCAAATAATAGACAAATTCAAGCTGCTTTCAATATAGTTATACATTTTCATAAGATTTGCTAGTTCAGCTTTGTTTGAGGTAAAAGTTTAGAGGCAGAAAGGTTTAAGAACCTTTATTTTGAAAACAAATTCTGCCCAGCTGCTCGACAACTTAATACATACAACAGTTATAGGAATGATTGTGTTTACTCTTAAAACTTTTGGCACAAAAGTGCTTCTAATCTTTCGTGTGAAGTCTTGGTGCATTCCAGAGCAGTTGCTAAGATTCAAGACTGTGGGAGGGAGGCTAAATAATTGAGGAGTTCCTGTCACGCAAGTGTGCTGGAAGTGAATGCTATGGTAATAATGTGGTGTATCTATGACGCTTGTTGGGGTAGCTTAGAAATTGCCAAAGTTCAAACACCATCAAAAAATGTGGATTTCCGTAATAAATGGCTGCTCATATGTTCCATTGTGCTTAAAGAAACCAGAACGAAGAATATCCTATGAGTTTCCCAATGATTACACAATAATTAAATAGCAAGTACATGAGCAACAAATACTCTTTTTCAGCATTGCACTTGAGAAAAGATAATTTCTTTTTGAACATTTGGAATTTGTTTGAGATTGGTGCAATATTTATTAGACTAAGTCAAATCCATCTAGGTTTCAGTGGCATTTATTAAGGTAGGCATTAAATTGGGCCAAATAATCAAGTTTTTTTTCATATATTAGTTATTCCAGATCTAATTGCTTTGATTATAGATTTGTTAGACAAAATTAGAGGTCAGTAGTCAAGCCTTCGCCTGAAAACTTGCAAATGTGGCACAATTTGAATACAGTATGATAATTAGAGATAGGTTTTTAATGCTAAAAGAATTTGAATTAGCCAATAATGTATCTTCACTACCTCTTTTAAGCCCCTTCAATGCCTCTGTGTTGTTGGACTGCTTGTTATGGTAGCTAAACAGGTGTTAGTTGTAGCTCAGTCATCATTATCTCACCTCTGAGTCAGAAGTTTGTGGGTTCAAGTCCCACTTCAAAGACTTGAGCCCAAAATTTAGGCTGACACTCCAGTGCAGTACTGAAGGAGTGCTGCACTGTCAAGTGTTGTCTTTTGGATGAGATGTGAAACCAAGGATCTGTAATCCCACTTGGGTGGATGTAAAAGATCCCATGGCTCTATTTCAAAGAAGAGCAAGGGAGTTCACGGCGTCTTGGTCAATGTTTATCCCTCAACCAACATCACTAAAACAGATTATATGGTCGTTATCTCACTGCTGTTCATGAGAGCTTGCTGTGCACAAATTGGCTGCCATATTTCCTATCTTCTAACAAAAATATTTTATCATCTATAAAGCACCTTGGGACGTCCTGAGGTTGCAAATTGAGCTATATAAATCTTTATTTTGCTTGCCTGACAGTCCTGGATGAGATGCAATTTTTTTCAGTTAAACATTGGGAAAGATCATAATCATTAACCCCCACCACTATCCATACCCCTCCCCAGCCATCGTCTCAGGTTGAATTAGAGTATTTGTACCTTGATGTCTATACTTCTTGTGTAGCTGAGCTTCTGACCCCATATGCTCTCTCATCGCAAAAAACACCTATATGTACCTCTGTAATATTGCCCATTTGCCCTTATCTCAGCCCATCTACTGCTGAAATCTCATACATAACCTTTGTCACTTGCAGAATTAACTATTCTGTGAAGCCCCTTGGGAGGGTGGGTGGTGGAGCAGTGAAAATTGTGTTTTTTTTCACAGCTTCAAAAATAGTCTCTTCATATGTCTGGAGGTCCAACCAAAAGATACCACCTTGTCTCTTTGGCTCAATTCTTAGACCTTGTTCTACTGACCTCCTTAGTGTCACTATCTCCTTTGATCTCAAAGGGACTCCAACATTTAAAAACCAAGGAAAACTGCCTCTCATGTCAACTACATTCCTTCCTCTCAATGACTCTGAATTCCATATACATCCAAGTTCGTTCAATAGCTATATAGTACTGTGATGCCTTTGGAGACTTACAAGCAACTCTCCCTCATTTCTAGTGAGGGAAGAAGAAAAGTTGTGGCTGGGATTTTATGTGGCCCCTGAGGCAGGGTCAGAGGTGAGGGGCACGGAGTATCGCAATGGGTGGTAGGGGCAGAGGGCCTGTCGCCAAGCGATCTTCCAGGAGGTGGGAAAGGCCAACGATGGCATTCCTACCCAGAGGCCAATTGAGGCCCTTAAGTGGCCTAGTAATGGGATCTTACCAGCGGTGGGGGTTGCCTCTGCCATGCAGGGATAGTGCCTTGTAAAACGATGCGCACTCCCTGTGGGCTTGGTGGCGGGATCCCCTACTTTGTGGGAAATCTGTGGCCCACTGAGGACCCCTGCTACTTTACTCCTGGGACCCTTCCTCCCCCTGGACTGCACAACCACCCCTCCAACCCCCCTCGCCGGAGCCTTCCGGACTGACCCTGGCAACCCCACCATACCTACCTCTGGTCTGGGGTTCCGGAGCTGGTCCTGCGTCCAAGGCCTCTTCTGTACTGGCAATGGCCATTGCTCCCGGGGATTGGCTGGCAGCTCTTTAAAGGAATAGGGATCCCGGCTCCTGAAACTTAAATTTTAAAAAACCGGAGGAGCTCTCCGGGGGTGGAGGGGGTGGTGGTGTTGGTGGTGAGGGTGAGGGGTTGCATGAAAAGGCAGAGGCAGGCTTTCCCCTGCCTTCTTGGCCTGGCGCTGGGAGCCCCACCTCCAACACAAAATCCAGCCCTGTGTCATCTGAAGTGTGATCTTTCTCATCTCTAGCATCCAACCTCTCCCACAACAGTTTGCCTTTATTTTACACTATTTCCTATTGAACTTCTGTTTGTAGTTTCTGCCAATCTGCAAATATGCCATTCTGTAAATTCTTTCTCCTCCATAATTCCTCACTGTGACCATCTTGTTATATTCCACCATATTCTTTCCCAGGGCCTTGAAAGTGGGATACTGCTTGCCTCTCTTGAGTTTTTCCTTTTACATATAATCTACAGACATAAAATCCAAGCCGCATGTCAACCTATCACTAATCAGTTGCTTAGTCTTCTCTCCTGGTGTTTTCAACCTTGGTGCCTCAACCCTTCGCTTGGGTTTTTTTTCATTTGGGAAAACAAACCGAGTTACCTACCTCTATGCACGCAGTTATAAGAGGCTAATGCTAATCCCAATAACATTTTATTAATAAAGATTGTTAAGTGATTTTCTGACACATATATAATCCCAGAAAGTTCTCTATAAAGTTAAGCTGGAATTTGGAAGCCTTACTTGAAAATGCATCTTATAGAATCATAGAATAGTTACAGCACAGGAGGCTAGTTGGTCTCTGCTTGCCAGCTTCTTTCCTAGCTCCCTAAAATCTGTCTGCAGAAACTCATCCTCCCTATGTCGTTGGTACCGATATGGATCATAACCTCTGGTTGTTCACCCAACCCCTCAGAATGCAGCTGCTCAGTGACATCCTTGACCCTGACACCAGGAAGGCAATATATCATCCCAGATTCACGTCTGTGGCCACAGTAACCACTGTCTGTTCCCCTAACTATAGAATCCCCTATCACTATTGCTTTCCCAGTCTTCCTCCTGCATCCTCTTTACAGCTAAGCCAGCCATGGCCTTGACTGTGGCTACAATCTCCAGAGGAACCATCACTCTCACCAATATTCAGGACAGAATACCGGTTGAAGAGCAAGATGCTCTCGGAACTCCTACCTGGTACTCCTTGACTGCCTGGCAGTCACGCATTTCCTATCTGCCCGCATAACCTTAAGCTGCACAGCGACCACATCCAGAAACATGCTATCCACAAAACTCTCAACCTCTCAGATGCACTGCCATGACACCAGCAGCTGCTCAAGCTCTGGAACCCTGAGCTCGAACTGCTTTAGCTGACAACATTTCCTGCATATGTGGTTTTCCAGGACCTGAGAATACCCTGGAGTTCCCATTTGGAACAGGATGTGCACTCCATGGGACTGAGATGCCCTTCCCTGCCTCTATTTATTAGACTATTAACTGACTTAACAGAAATAAACTTAAGACTTAAATAAATAAATAAATAAAGACTCACCAGCTACTTGCCACCAGCAGCTTCTCTGTGCTGACGTCACTTTATTATTCAGGGAGTTAACTGAAATGTTTTACTTTACTCTCATTATCTATATACTTCAGATTTGAATTTGTGCTCTTATTTGTGATCAAGTATATTTCATTATTATACACATCAAATTTTAATTAGTGATCTAATTTGTGATCCATTATATTTCATTACTGTTTGACTGAAATTGATGTTGTTTACCCAGGCTGGAATCTTACCTCGACCTGAGAGAAGTACGAATGGCACAGAGGAATGGCTGCCTAATGTCTCAATGCTGACCTCACAGGTTCATGCTGCTGCAGTCAATGGAGACAAGTATGCATTGCATAAACTCATAGCAGGTGAGCAACTGTGTATTTGTAGTTCAGCACTAAAAGATTGCAAGATAGCTAAAGGTTATACTGCCTTCCTCCATATAGCAAAGAAAATGAATACTTCATTCCAGCATGTTATCTCAAATGCTGTAGTTTCAGCAAAGTTAAAGAAGAAATTAAATATGTTTTGGTACATTGAAAGTAACGGAAATTCAAATGTTTTGTTTCTTTCAAAAATAAAATGAAATCAGGGTGGAGAGAGTTTGAGTGAAATTACACAACATCAACCATAGAACCTTCATCATTTTTATTTATACGAACAAGGAGCAGGAATAGGCTATTCGGCCCCTCGAGCCTGCTGCGCCTTGTATAAGATCATGGTTGATCTGTTTGTGGAGTCAACTCCACTTTCTTGCCTACCCTTGATACCCTTTGACTCTCTTTGTTGTCAAGAATCTGTCTTCCTCTGCCTTAAAAACATTCAATGACCCCGCCTCCACTGCTTTCTGGGGAAGAGAGTTCCACAGACTCATGACCCTCTGTGAGAAAAATGTTCTCATCTCTGTCTTAAATGGGAGACCCCTTATTTTTAAACTGTTCCTCCTAGTTTTAGTCTCTCCCACAAGGGGAAACATCCTTTCAACATCCACCCTGTCACGTCCCCTCAGGATCTGATATGTTTCAATAAGATCACCTCTCATCCTTCTAAACTCCAATGTATACAGACCCAATCTGTCCAACCTTTCCTCATAAGATAATCCTCTCATTCCAGGAATCAGTCGAGTGAACCTTTTCTGAACTGCTTCCAATGCAGTTATATCCTTTCTTAAGTAAGGAGACCAAAACTGTACACAATACTCCAGATGTGGTCTCATCAATGCCCTGTACAACTGTAGCAAAACATCTCTACTTTTATATTCCATTCCCCTTGCAATAAACGCAACATTGCATTTGCCATCTTAATCACTTGCTGTACCTGCACACTAACCTTTTGTGTTTTCTGTACTAGGACACCCAGATCCCTCTGCATCTCAGAATTCTGCAATCTCTCTCCATTTAAATAATATGTTGATTTTCTATTTTTCTGGCCAAATTGGACAAGTTCACACTTTTTATATATCTATATCTTATTTAGAAATCTTGCATCTGCACCCACTTCCTCGCTACAGAATCTCACTTACTGTTGTCACGGTTTTGTCACAATTTTGAGTCAACTTTTCTCAGACTTGACCCATTCCCACTAAACAGCTGACCTCACAACTTGCCTTTCTGGCTGCCATGCTAGCTGACATTGTAAATGGTTCCCTCACCTGAGGTACTTCACCACTTCTTTTCAAAATTGCTGCCATCACTGTCCCCCACCACCTTAACCCCCAAAAGAAATCCTCAAGTCCTCTGTCCTTGAAACACTGTACCACCTCCAAACTCCTTTTCATCTCCAAATCCCTTGAACAAACCAAAGTTTTTGTACTCTAGTGCCTCTGAGATAAAGGCCAACATCCCATTATACTTTTAGATTACTTTTTGTAGCTGTGCACTAGCTTTGTGATTTGTGTACATGGACACCCAAGTCCCATTGTTCTCCACTGTTCCTAGTCTCTCACCCTTAAGAAAATATTCCAGTTTGTTTTTCTCGTATCCTAAGTGCATGAACTCGCACTTCCCCACAATGAACTCCATTTACCACAGTTTTGCCAATCATTTAAACTGATTATCTCCCCTTCTAATTCCTGCTTCTTGCTACTTAACTTAATATCCCTCCTAACCTATTGCCATCTGCAAACATGAACATAAACCTCACTGTTCCTTCATTTAAGTCATTGATATATAAGGCGAAAAACTGTGACCACAGTCTAAATCTCTGCTGACATCACTTGCCACATCCTCCCTTTATTCCTACTCTCTGTCTCGTACTTCCCAACTAAATGCCAGCCCATGTCATGAGGTTACCTTCAATTCCATGTTGCACTTATTTTTGCTCATAATTTCTTGTGCAGAACCTTATCAAATGCACTCTGAAAGTCCATATCGACAGCATCCAGAAACATTCTGTTATCCATCATGCTCGTGAACTCCTCAAAACATTCAACTAGATTGTTCAGGCGTGATCTACTCTTCACAAATCCAAGCTGACACTCTGAGCAGCTCGTATTTGTCCAAGGGTTCAATACTCTGCCTCTGATGATAGACTCCAGTATCATTCCCACGTGTGATGTTAAATTGATGAGTCTGCAATTAGGAGTTAATTATTAATCTGGGGCAAGCTAACCCATGGCACTAATGAGGGTGTAGGTTTTGCTTCATAGGAAACTTGTCTGTTTATGGAAACAAAATGACTCCTGACTATGCAGCCCAGTGCCGAATCAGAGCACTCCCAGATTCGGACATACGCAGAACAGACTCTTGCTATCAGTATGGTGCTGTGCATGCGCAGCTTACGCCAGAACCCGGCTTGCCAGGGCTAATACGCACATGCGCTCTAAAACGTAATTGCGGACTGCAACTTCTGCTCGCTCCCCGCCTTGCCACTTCTCCCCCCTCGGCCACTTGCTCCCCGCTTCACCTCCTCACTTATCTGTGGGCCACTTGCTCCCTGCCTCACCACTTCTCCCCCCTTGGCCACTCGCTCCCCGCTTCACCTCCTCACCTGCCTGTAGGCCACTTTCTCCCCGCCTTGCTACTTCTACCCCCTTGGTCGCTTGCTCCCCGCTTCACCCCCACCCCTCTGCTCCCTGCTCCCTCCCGCTCCTGGTCCCCGCTCCCTCCTGCGATCACTGCCTATCTTCCTGGCGCAGGGGAGAGAGACAGTGACAAGATGGGGAGGGGAGGAAGACTCCGAGTGGAAGGGTGCGGGGAGCAGAAGTGGGAGGAAGCGGGAAACAGAGGCAGAGCAGAGGGGAGGAAGTGGCAAGGCAGGGAGCGAGTGGCCGAAGGTGGCGGGTGGGGTGGTGGTGGTGGTGGTGAAGCAGGGTCCGAGTGGCTAAGGGGAGAGAAGTGGCAAGGCAGGGAGTGAGTGCCGGGCAGGCGGGAGGCAGCGGCAGAGAGAAGCGCAATGGCAGGAGGGAGCGGGGTACTGCTGGGGGTGGGATGGATGCGGCGATCACAGCCACTGTGGGGACTTGGGTTTCATTTGTTTTTGTGATAAATTGAGCAGCACCATCTTTACTACTGGCAGCTGCTAAAACATTGCAGACAGTGACATTTCAGTGCATGAGGCTGCATTTACGCATGCGCAAGCACTGCGCCACCTAGTGGTTACGTTGTCAGCAGACACAGCCTTATGGAAATCATCTTTGAGCTGTGAACAAAAAAAAAGTTTTGAAAGAGCCTGAACTGTAAAAGGAAACAGATGAATTTGGGGTGGAATATTCAATATTTTTACTGTGTAAAGTATGGCATCCCAATACAATCTCCCATTGCACAGAATTTAGAACCTGGGTAAAAATATGGCAAAAAATGGAACATAGGCTACCAAAATATATTTTCTACGAGTGGTAACCCGACACAAACTCCAAATTTAACTTCACCACCTGCATCTTTGCCTCTAAATTCTGCTGCCACCAACCACCCAAATGTATGTAGTGAATCCTCAGACTCTTGCTTTCAAATTAGAATTTTCTATAGTTCAAAGTATTTGCACCCAGGAGATAAGAATGTTTGATTAAACAATTTGACAATGTCTCCTGTCATTTCTCCTTGGCAAACTTGCCAGCAATGTTCCTCTTCTGATAAATAAAGAATTTGGTAAATTATCCAGTCTTGCTCTTCCTGACTTGGAGACTGGTCCATCATTGTAAAACATTGTGGGCTTGGATATGACAAGGCAGTGATTAGAGTCATGGCAATTGCTTCAAATGATTGGACTGTCAGGGGTTGAGACCACCAAGTGTGTTTGGGTGTCCTGTCTCAAATTGAGCTTGTTCACTGTTAGGACTTAACCATTGGGGTACTTGTCACAAAACTCTCCTTAAATCATTTCATTGATTGAATTTACCCTTCTATAATTGGCAGATGGTAATGCCACAGATTTATATATTTTCCCCAAGGTGCAGGACTATAATTATATTGTTTACCCACCATTTCAAACACCAGGTTCACAGCTTAGAAAGAAAGATTTGAAAAATTGGGGCTGTTTTTATCAGAATACAGGAGATTACAGGCTGGTTTGATAGAAGTGCTTAAATTATGAAAGGATGGGACAGTGTATATAGAAATAGCGTTTCCAGTGATTGAGAGATTCCGATTAAGAAGCATCCATATAAGGTTAAATGTAAAAAAAACTTCGGGGCAGATAGAAGAGAAACCTTTTTATATAGAGGTTGTGAAATACACTGCCAGTATTTGTGATTAGGGACTATATCAACTTTTAAGAATAGGTACGATAGGTAGTTGAAGGAAAGTGAAATACAAGAACTTGGGGACAGGGTGGGCATGTCAGATTAGGACTATCGCTCATGTAGAAAATAAACATCAACATGGATTCTTTGGGCCTGTTTCTGCATTGTAATTTTCATATAATTCTGTGGAATGAAAAACTCAGAAATGGTACTTTTTGTATATAAAAACCTGATAATGTAAATCTGTCATAGGTTATTTATCTAAAAAATATTTTGCAAATTTAATTTGAGATAAATGTTTTCTAAGGATAATTGTGAAAAGTAAATGCTTGACAGAAAGACTGGCCATCCACAGACAATACTGTTTGCAATCCCTTCATGCCCATCTTTACTCGGTGAAAGTAAAAATAAATGTTTATTAAATCAGATGAATGTTTGTTTATTGCTCTAGAGAGGCAAAAATTCTAGAATACCAGTTAATAATTAGACATATTGTTTCATAATAAATCAGTGGCCCGAATAATATATCGTGTTTTACCTGTTGTTGATTGTTATATCAATTGGGTGCTAATTGTATTCAGGTGTTGGGTATTAATTAGGGACTCACCTATGCTCATATATAGGCACAGACTGAAAGAGGAGTTGTTGGTGCATGATAATCAATGTGTGTCTCTAAATAAAAGGTTATAAGTTTATAAAGATTGGGCTCCAGTGCTCTACCCTTCACTACTGGCCGTAATGAGGTCTGGAGCAGAATGGTCCTGGTGGAACCCAAACTGAGCATCGGTGAACAGTTTATGGTGAGAAAGTACTGCTTGATAGCACTGTTGACCACACCTTCCATCACTTTGCTGATGATTGAGAGTAGATTGATGGGGCCGTAATTGACCTGATTGGATTTGTCCTTTTTACGATAGGGATTACCATGCCTGCATAGACCCCCAGTACGCAAACACCAAGTGTCACTACGTGCTGATGTTCTATCTGTGCTCAGCATTGTGAAGGATGGGTCTGGCCACGTTGCCGTGGAATGCACCTTTCAGTTGAACCATGCCGTACCACCTGCCCTTCATAGAAAAGTTTGTACAGAAAAACACCTTTGACCACAAGTCCATCAGGCAAGTAATGTCCTCGAGGCCCTGTGGGAAAAGGAGATGGTGGACTCTGTCAGATGGTTTCCCGAGCAGACTGCCAAACTCATTTGGCAGAATGCCTCATTGCCAGAACTTTTCAAACAAGCACCAAGATGTAGCTTGGCTGGCGGTGAGAAGGGCCCTCCCTGTCAGATCCTTCCTGCATGTCCGGAATTTCACTGCCTCTGCACGCTGCCCTCGAGGTGGCTGCAGTGGGGCAGAGACTGTCATCCACCTCCTTCTGGAATGTGCCTTTGCAAAGCAGGTGTGGAAAGAGATGCGGTGGTTTTTGTCGGGCTTCATCCCGAGCAACTCCGTAACACAGGACTCTGTGCTGTACAGGCTGTTCCCAGGGACACACACCGAGATAAACATCAACTGTTGCTGGAGGACCATCAACTCGGTGAAAGACGACCTTTGGTCTGCCCAAAACCTGCTTGTCTTCCAGTGCAAAGAGTTGTGCATGACCAAGTGTTGCAGATTGGTACATTCCAAGGTCCAGGACTACGTGTTGAGGGACGCACTAAAGCTTGGGGCAGCCGTCGCAAAGGCTCAATGGGGAAAGACCACTGTGTAAGGTCCTCCCACCGTACCAAAGGGATGGAACCCGTGCAAAACCCCTCGGGCTGTATGCACCAAAAAATGGTTTAGCTATGTATTGCAAATGTACATTGTATATAAAATGGAATGGAAAGAGTTGTGAGGCACCTCATGTTCTGTATTGAAGGTATCTGATCTCTACTTGCACTTTCTGAAATGTACAATTTGAATTGTTTTGTAATGTATTTTTAAAAATTATGAATAAAGTATATTTTTGGGGGGAAAAAATTATCCACTTTACTGATGGATCCCTGTTTTGTAGCTGTACTGCAACAGCTTGACTATGGGCGTGGCGAGTTGTGGAGCGCATGTAGTTTTCAGTACTACAGCTGAAATTCTCGGGGCCCATAGCCTTTGCTGTATCCAGTGCGCGCAGCAGTAAGAGGCAAAAGGATAGTCAAATGATTGATTTCTTCCTCTCCAAATGGCCCCAATTGTGTACTTGAGAGGAAGGGAATGGTGTAAATTCTGAAGTATTTTGTATTAGTTTTTATAGAAAAAGATGGCAGCAGGAGTACTTGAGGAGAATGTGGCAGCATACAAAATGACATTAGTGAACAATTAAAAAAGATGCAAGCTAATCAGCTAGAATCAGGTTTTTCTTGATTAATCTATAGTTTACATAGGAAAATTGAATTAATGGGAAATATGAATATATGAACTTAGTGGGGAAAAGGTGTAACATTCCTATATCCATTTTTGCCATCCAATTTTCCGACATAAACTATCCGTATCATGGTGCAATTGCAGTCTCTGACCATTAAGTAGCTCTGTGGAGAAAATTTCTGAATTCTTTCTCCCATCCATCACCACCTTGCTTTTATGCCACACCTACAATTGAGTACTTAACATTTTACAAGTTTTAACTATGTGTAAATAATGCTAGTTGATATCCATACAGAGTCGAGACTAAGTGGGAGTTACATGTGCTGTGGATAAAGGGGAACCGGTGGATGTATTGTACTTAGATTTTCAGAAGGCATTTGATAAGGTGCCACATCAAAGGTTATTGCAGAAAATAAAAGCTCATGTTCTAGGGGGTAACATATTGGCATGGATAGAAGATTGGCTGGCTAACAGAAAACGGAGAGTAGACATAAATGGGTCATTTTCTGGATGGCAAGATGTAACGAGTGGTGTGCCACAGGGATCTGTGCTGGGGCTTCAACTTTTTACAATTTATATAAATGACTTAGATGAATGGACCAAAGGTATGGTTGCTAAATTGCTGATGACACAAAGATAGGTAGGAAAGTAACTTGTGAAGAGGACATAAGGGAGCGACAAAGGGATATGGATAGGCTAAGTGAGTGGACAAATACCTGGCAAATGGAGTATAATGTGGGAAAGTGTGCAATTATCCACTTTGGCAGGAAGAATAAAAAAGAAGTATATTATCTAAATGGTGAGAGATTGCAGAGCTCTGAGATGCAGAGGGATCTGGGTGTCCCAGTGCATGAATCGCAAAAGATTAGTATGCAGGTACAGCAAGTAATTAGGAAAGCTAATAGAATGTTATTGTTTATCGCGAGGGGAATTGAATACAAAAGTAGGGAGGTTATGCTTCAGCTATACAGGGCATTGGTAAGACCACATCTGGAGTATTGTGTACAGTACTGCTCTTATTTAAGGAAGAATGTAAATGCGTTGGAGACAGTACAGAGAAGGTTTATTAGACTAACACCTGGAATGGACGGGCTGTCTTACGAGGAAAAATTGGACAGGGTAGGCTTTTATCCGCTGGAATTTAGAAGAGGCGATTTGATTGAAACATGTAAGGTCTTGATAGGGTGGATGTGGAAAGGATGTTTCCCCTTGTGGAAGAATCTAGAACTAGGGGTCACTGTTTAAAGAGAAGGGGTCTCCCATTTAAGACAGAGATGAGGAGAAATTTTTTCACAGGGACATGAGTCTTTGGAACTCACTTCCTCAAAAGGCAGTGGAAGTAGTATCTTTGAATATTTTTAAGGCAGAGGTAGATAGATTCTTGATAAGCAAGGGGGTGAAAGGTTGTCGGGGGTAGGTGGAAATGTGGAGTAATCAGTTCAGCCATGAACTTATTGAATGGCGGAGCAAGCTCAAGGGGCTTAGTGACCTACTCCTGCTCCTAATTCGTTTGTCCGTATGTTCATAAGTGTATACCTCAGGTGAAGCAAGGCGAGAGGATGGGGGAATAATTACACCAGGGTGTGCAGATGTAATTCAGTCTTCCCAGTCCCGCTGAGGCATGTTTGAAGGTGGGACCGGGAGCATACTTGGATATAAGGGCGTTGGGGCATTGGCCCGATGTGTTCCTACCTCCAGGTGATCTTGCTGGAGGTAGGGTAATACCAGCAACAGTTACTTGCATGACAATTGCAGATAGCCAATTGGTGGCAATTAAGTAGCCATTTGTGGGCAGATTGGGGACGCTGCCAGGATCTTACAGGTGGCAGACAGAACCCCCTGCAGAGGCTGAATCCCAGCAGATGGTGGGAGGTGGCCTCTCGGCGGCAGGGTAGGGGTCACTGAAGCCTCCCACCTTGAGGTGTCTCCGTTGTCTCCCTCCTATAATGGCAATGCCCAACTCTCCTGGTGGGGCTGCCGGCCGCCCAGAGCCTCAAGGGCTTCCATTGGCCCTCCCGTCTGTGGAGCTTGCCTGCCCATCCCTAATAGGCTGGGGCTCCCAGAGGCGGCCTTTTAATTGGCCGACTCTGGGAAGATCGCGCAAGCGGGCGGACTAAGACCATCAGAGACTGGACTCACAATTTTCCCTGATGGAAGAATATTTTCAATGGTGGTAAGATTCCACCCATCATGTTCTTTATTTCTAAATTTCCATTTTAGGTTGCTAATTGTGCTAATTTTTTATGGGACTGCTGACTTTGCAAATACAGGAAGTTAAATATTTGCAGCTCTATTTCAATTCTAGTTTCACTCTCAGTTAGGAACGCAAAAAAAAAAACAAGCTTTGCAACCACGATTCCATCACACCTGTATGGGCACCCAAGGTACCTAAATGTCTGTTTTAGCTAGGTTTCCTGCTGGGCATACTGAATTAACTATCTTTGCTGAGAGTCCAGTTTATAACTAACTGACTCATGGAATTTTTCTCTTTGTCTCAAAGTTACAGACTCCCATTTTATGGCTGATGTATCTCTCTTTGGGTTAATAATTATCAGTTCAAATTATCTATGACCATCATCCTGGTTTAATAATCTTCTAGTTAATATTAATTCAGAAATAATGGATTTAATGTTATAAGAAACATTATAAAACAATTAAATTCTGCTTTGGCAAAAATTGTTTGTGGGTTTTGGCTTTAGATGATCCTTCGGTCTCTCCTATAAATGAGCTTGCGATCCAAAGTGTACATGTTTTCTGCACATTATCTAATTAAATGTTAGCATGGCCCAATAATTAATTAAGTTATTTGAATTCACCAGAATTTCACAGTTTAGAGTGATTTAAGGAAAGTACATGATTTATTTCATAGTAATATTCTACAAAGAGTTTGTGTTTTCTTCAAGGGACATTGCTATTTGTCAATTATCAGCAATTTTAACGTTTTCTTGGAGAAGATTTTCATACCACATCCTCTTGTGACTCAAAAGTGCACATTAAAAGCAGTAAAAGGATCATGCAGCATTATTTCCGCAATAATTCTCAGTTTTTGCAAATTTATCCATGTTTTGAAAAAATCTTGGTTCGTGAATGGTGTCAAGAAGATCCAGCTTCAGGATATTATTTTGTTCTGTAAACAGCAGGAAAATGTTGGTTTTATTTGTTTAAAGGCTGTCAAAAAGAAATTGACCTGAAGCATTCCAATTCCGTTATCCATGACGTGAATTAAATTCTGACTCATTTCCATTTAGAACTTCAGTATGATAGTGTATTACATTTCATTATCCTTTTGCTGCCAACTCTGGTTTTAGGTTTTACTTTAACCATTCTCCTATTTTCTAGGGGAGTCGAGGGTTATGGGGAACAGGCAGGAAAGTGGAGTTGAGGCCAAGATCAGATCAGCCATGACCTTATCGAATGGTTGAGCAGGGTTGAGACCCCTATTTCTTACCTTATTAGTGATTCAGGATCACCTGGCGCTTCGCCTTGCAGCTTGCTTTCTTTCTGCCCTCAAATTCCCTGGCAACTTGGGAGAAAAATTTGTTGAATTGCCAATTTTCATTGACGCTGCAGTCTGTTGTGCAGGGTGAATGAACGCGGAGATACTGCTCCACCTTTCCATCAGTTTTCATTTAAGCACCAATTGCTTTGGATTCCATTGTAATTTCCTGTTTCAGGCTCGGTGATGTCACTCCCACCACCACAGAGCTGGGACAAGCTGATATGTCAGGAATAATCAAGGGTTGAGAGCCAGCGGGGCCTTGGCAATTGGACGGAGTTCAGGAGTTGGCAACGGGGCAGGGGGGCCCTCTGACATCTTCAGCCGGGGTTGGGTCCTTGGGGGTTGACAATTGGGGAGATATGGGCAATGGGGTCTCTGGGGAGAGAGGTGGGAAATGAGATTTTTGGGGAGAGAAGGGGGGGCTCTGGGAAGAGAGGTGAGGAAGGAGGTCTCTGAGGAGAGAGTAATGGGAAGTGGGGCTCTGGGAGAGAGACGGGGACTAGGGAATGGGGTTTTGGGAGAGAGATGACTGGGCAGTGGGGGCTTGGGGAGGGAGGGAGAATTGAAAATGGGAGCTTGGGGTTTGAGGGAAAGAGAGTCTGGGAAATGGGGGGTTGGGGAGGGAGTGGTGGAGAATGGCGGCTCAGGAGAGAGGGGATAGAAATGGAGCCTGAGGAATGTGGGAGATCTGGGGACTTGGGGAGAGTTGAGAATGAGGGCTTGTGCAGGTGCCATGTGATCAGTTATCAGATGGTCAAATGTCATGAGGTCAAATGTTTAGGATTGTCTCCAACCAAACCCTACTCACCAGCCTTCCGAATCAAGGAGAGCATGTGTGAACAGCAAGAGAAGCTGTCATTTCCTCAGTCCATAATCTTTCAGCGTCTGCTGGCATCTCCTCTCCCTCTGACCATTGTCTTTCTCTTGGCTTCTGATAGTGGTTCGGCTACTTTGAGGAGTGTCTGCTTTGGGGACTGAAGATGGATGGCTGTCCTGGGTGTGTCTATCTCTCTGCTTCTCTATAGAGTGATGGATAGGCTTATGAGTCCCAGCTATCAGGCAGTCTTCCTGCAGACTCACTGCTCAACCAGAAAACTACAGTTTCACTCTGACATGTGATATGACTGCTTGTGTTTTCCCTCCTAAATGTTCTCAATCTGTTCTAAGACTTGGAAGCTTCGGTATACCAGCATAACCTGTCATCACATTTCCCTTTTTTTTTTAGTCCTGAGAAATGTAATTCATTACTAAAGTTACACTCCGTTCCAAGTGAGAGGGGGTTGTAATGAAACTGGAATTTAGAAATTTAGACTGCTTACACAGCTGTTAATGAACAGAGCTGAAGTGCTGGGTTATAGGAGGGGGATGCTTAGCATTGTTGCAGCTGATTAGGTGCTGATCATAATCTCAGCTGATCCTTCAAGACAGTTGGGAAAATTTTTAGAGTACATACAATGACCATTTTGAAGATAATGACTGCTGCAAAAAAAGCTGCTATGCCAAACTCTAGGGTGTCTGCAATTTACAGCTTTTACTAGGACAAAGGTACACATTTAGGATTATGAAAGGCAAATTGAGGATAAATATCAAGACATACGTCTCACCCACAGGGATTGGGCGAGGGGATTCACAATTTTGGGTTAAAAATGCAGCACTGGACAGGCTGAGTTAAAATTGACTCCATCATTTACAAATCAGGATTTAGAAGATCTTCTATTACCAAGTCTTTATCCAGAACTTCCTTTTTTCTTTCTGTTCCCTTCATTTTGTATCTCTGCTACTCAATGTTTTACACAACATACAATACTTTACTTTTGAATCTTGTAAATGGTACATACTGCAGCAACTGTGCATCTGTGGTGGAGTGAGTGAATGTTGAAGGAGGTAGATGGGGTGCCAATCAAGTGGGCTGCTTTGTCCTGGATGGTGTCGAGCTTCTTGAATGTTGATGGAGCTGCACCAATCCAGGCAAGTGGAGAGTATTCCATCACACTCCTGACTTGTGCCTTGTAGATGGTGGACAGACATTGGGGAGACAGGAGGTGAGTTACTCACCACAGAATTCCTAGCCTCAGACCTGCTCTTGTAGCCACAGCAATTATGTGGTTGGTCCAGTTCAGTTTCTGGTCAATGGTGATCCCCAGGATATTGATAGTGGGGCAATTCAGTGATGGTAATGCCATTGAATGTCACGGGGAGGTGGCTAGATTCTCTCTTGTTTGAGATGGCACTTGTGTGGCACAAATGTTACTTGCCACTTATCAGCCTAAGCCTGGATATTGTCCAGGTCTTGCTGCATGTGGACACAGCTGCTTCTGTATCAGAGAAGTCGCGAATGGTGCTGAACATTGTGTAATCATCAGCGAACATCCCCACTTTTGACCTTATGGTGGAGGGAAGGTAATTGATGTAGCAGCTGAAGATGGTTGGGCCTAGGACACTACCCTGAGGAATTCCTGGATGTCCTGGGACTGAGATGATTGACCTCGAACAACCACAACCATCTTCCTTTGTGCTAAGGCGGTGCAGTGGTTAGCACCGCAGTCTCACAGCTCCAGCGGCCCGGGTTCAATTCTGGGTATTGCCTGTGTGGAGTTTGCAAGTTCTCCCTGTGTCTGCGTGGGTTTCCTCCGGGTACTCCGGTTTCCTCCCAAAAGACTTGCAGGTTAATAGGTAAATTGGCCATTATAAATTGCTCCTAGTATAGGTAGGTGGTAGGGGAATATAGGGACAGGTGAGGATGTGGTAGGAATATGGGATTAGTGTAGGATTAGTATAAATGGGTGGTTAATGATCGGCACAGACTCGGTGGGCCGAAGGGCCTGTTTCAGTGCTGTATCTCCAAATCTAAAATCTAAGCATAACTCCAACTAGTGGAGAGCTTTCCCCCTGATTCCCATTGACTCCAGTTTTGCTAGGGCTGCTTGATGCCATACTCTGTCAAATGCTGCCTTGATGTCAAGGGCAGTCACTCTCAGCTCACCTCTGGAATTCAGCTGTTTTGTCCATGTTTGGACCAAAGCTGTAATGAGGTCAGGAGCTGAGTGGCCCTGGCAGAATCCGAACTGAGCGTCAGTGAGCAGGTTATTGCTGAGCAAGTGCCGCTTGATAGCACTGATGACAATCCCTTGCATCGCTTTTGCTGATGTGCAATTGGCAGACAAATGAAATTTATTTTCTGATTTAAATCCTTTTTTTTGCAAATATAGTAGAGTTGATTTCAACCCAGTCTGCCTGTGGGAACAAGGTCAGTGGGAGTTAAAATCACGTCTTGTTGCTCTCCGCAATATTCCTACCCCCTCACCATTTTATGGACTTATGTCAGACATCTGCCTGAGACAAGTGGGATCCTAACTCAGTGGTCAAGGTCACACTTCAATCACATCAAGCTCACCTCTGTTGTATTATAGCCTGAAATTATGAATGGCCTGCCCACATCACTAGCAAAATTTACTGGAATTAGTGTCTTGAGAGCTCCTGAAGCAGTATCTCAGCTGCAACTTACTGGATCATTTTGCTCTCTGGCTTGCCAAGAGAGTTTCCAGCTACCAGTTTATGACCTTTACACTTGCCTTGCAACCCTTTCCTACAACACAGCAGTGAATATACTTTTGAAGTACTTAATTGACTGTAAAGTACTTTGGGACATCCTGAGGTAATGAAAGCACAATATAAATCAAGTTTGTTCTCTAGTATGCTGTTACCGTTTAGTATAAGCGTCTTGCTTGTTTGCTGTAGATGGAGCAAGACTTGGAGGAGGTGGAGTGGCAGCAGGAACTACCAGCGACAGAACCTATGCCTTTCAGAAGATAACATGTCAAGAGGGTCTGGGTGCAAAAGGCTATATCCATCATCACCTTCCAATAGTTAGCTCAGAAGCAGGGCAAGAGGAGGCTGAGTTTCTCTGGGCAGGCTGTCGTGGACCTCTGCCGCCTCCTCCAACATGACTTGCTGCCATACCATGCCAGTCATCCTCAAAGTCAGCATAGCCCTGAATCTTTGCGCCACTGGATTCTTTCAGTTTGCTGTAGGATGCATCAACCACATATCAAGTCTGCAATTCACAGCTGCATTAAGCAGGTGACTGGCACCCTTTTTACCAGGACCAAACTGCAAATCACCTTCCCCACTGACCTTAGGAGTCAGCACAAGAGACTCATGGCCTTTCAGCAGTGGCTGTGTTCCCTCGTGTGCAGGGCGTGATTGACATTATGCATATGGCCATCAGGGCACCTGCGCACATGGCACTCTGTAAATGTATAGATAGTGGCTGATCGTAGGAACAATATCATGCAAGTCTGTGCCAGGTACACAGGGAGCTGCCATGATGTTTTTCTACTCTGGCACTATCATCCACCCAATCTTCCACCCTATGCAAAACAAGATGGCTGCTAGGGACAAGGGATACCCCCTGCAGACCTGGCTGATGACACCTCTGTGTGTAACCCCACCCCACCACGCCTGAGCACCACTGGTAGAATCACAACCAGGGCACAACCAGGGCATTGCAATGCAGAAACCTGCATTTAGAGGAGTCAGAGCAGCAGCAGTCATCATTTTCACATGAGGAAAATCTAAGGGAAGGGGAAGGGAAAGCAGGTGAAGGAGGGCTACATCAGCACCTTAAGACCAGAGATGTTGGAGATCATCTTGTAGCACAACTCTTGTTGCTGTTGGGAGGTCATTAAATCTCTTTCTACGTTGAATCCAGGTTCAGGGGATGATGCTGGTAGCACTGACCTTCTCGCTCCCCTCTGTCCAGACCTGTCTGACAGTAGTCAGAATGCTCCTGCATGTACTGGGGAAGGGCACCTCTGTCCTGGCCCTCACATCCTCCACTTCAAGGCAGCAAAGGTGGGAAGCCACCCTTGAACAAATCTATGTTGCTACAATCTTTACCAGCTTTCTTCCAACAATGAAAGTGGGGAATGCAACGCTTTGAGGTGCATTCCCGCTTTAAATGCTGCATTCCCACGTCCTATTCCCAAGTACAATCCGGCCATGTGGATGAGCTACCTGATTCTGCATGTGATTGGGAGGGGAGTCTCTCCTCCAAATTGTAATGAACATTTCAATTGTCCTAGTATCCACAGCCTTTTTTGCTTGAGAATAGCAGGTTTCCTCTACTCTTTGTGTAAAAAAGTATGTGCTGATATCAGTCCTGAATGCTAGAGTTCTAGTTTTAAGATTATACCCCTTTGTTCTGGCTTCCCCCCACAGGAAATATTGAAATAGTTTCTTTGTATCTACATGTCAGATTATTTTATCATTTTAAATAGTTCAATTTGATCACCCCTCAATCTTCTAAACTCGAAGGAAAACCAAATGAATGTTCTTGCTGTTTGTCAAAATTCAACTTCACATCGACATCTTCAAATTTTAGTAAGATATTTCCAAGATTTTTTGACTATATTAATTTTTTTGTAATTTATATAGAAGTAAAGTAGAACCATACGAGTTAAAATAAATAACCACAATATGTCTTAAAATGCTTTTGATGTATTTTGCAAAGTGATGTAAAAATTGTGATTAGTACAATTTCTATATATTGTTTTAGAACTGATTATGATTTGTAATTTGTTAATCTTGCAAACAGTACAATTATAATTTTTATTTTGTTATAATATTAGCAGCAGGTTGATGCAGAATTTGCACCAATTGCACTTAACTATTCAATGTTTGTATCTCATCAAACATAATAGGCAGGATTTTCCCATGGCTTTGGGACTCCGGTGTCTGGACCACCTCTGAGCTCTCCATCCAATTAAAGATGGCGGGTGGGCTTTCGATGGTGCTGGACCAATCACAGGGCCAGTGGCTCCCTCTTTGGGGGATAGAGCCTCTGGCTCCGATGGCTGTCCCAGACTGCCACAGGGAAACCATCTCCATTAAGCTGGTGGCCTCCAAACGCAGGGGGAGGGGGACAGGGAATGCTCTGCTGCTGGCAAAATGCTGGCGAGCGCGCTAAATGGACCCATACCTGGAGCCTTAAATAGGCATAACTCACCACCTTGCAGCGAACAGCCGATCCGCATGCCAGCCTGTTCCCAGGAAACTTTCCTGGCAGTGGGATTGTGTCGGCGTGCTATCCCAACGCAGCTCCCTGCTATTTTCCCGGCCCCCGTGCCTCCACTGTCGCCACCCATTGGCCAGGAAAATTCTGCCCAATTCTGCTTGTTTTTCATCATCCCTGAACAGTGTTGTGTGCATCTGTGTTTGTTTGTGGAGACCTTTGCATCATAGAAATAGTCCTTTGTGGTGCACCATTTAAAGACCTGGAACTTCCTTGTGCCTCTCTTCCCTTTTAGGTTTTCTTCCTGTTACTGCTCTATCTAAAACAAGACTGAAGATCTGTGAGTCACATGGCTAAAAAGGAACAAATGCAGCTCCATGCTTGTATGTTTAAATAGGGATCTAACTACAACTTATAAGACTGGTGAAAATGTAGGCAGTCAGATCCTTGAAGATTTGTGTCAGTTATATTAGCACCATGAACAGTGGAAATGCCATCATCGCACTAGTTCAGTATAACACTGTCTGTTGTTTGTTTTTTTTCCCTTTCTCTCACTCACATGAACTGTTTGTATAAATGGACAAAAACATTTATATCTTATTAAAAGTGTTGTGCCTACAGACACTTCCTGATTGCACCACTTGATTGCCTTTTGCCATGTTTATGTCACACTTTTTATATAAATTTTTCCCTTTATAGTTTCCTACGTCCATATTTATATTGAAGATTACCTATGTATGGTTACACTGTAATTATACAATCTTGCCACTTGGTGGCTTTCTGCTCAGTGGAGATAATCACAGAGTCGGTCTAGAAAATTTCAAGTCCACAGCCACCATTTTATTTTATCTCCACATAAGTTTTTACTTAAAATTACATAGAATATACAGCACAGAAACAGGTCATTTTGCTAACTAGTCTGCGCTGGTATTTATACTCTGCATGAGACCCCTCCCATTCCATCTAGCTCATTTCAGTCTTTCAGCATTTATTTCTATTCCTTTTTCTCTCATGTAGTCCCCTAGTTTCCTTTTGAAAGCATTTATTTGCTTCAACCACTTCCTGTGGTGGCGGGTTCCACATTCTAAACACCCTCTGAACAACGAAATGCATCCTTATTTCCCTATTGCATTTATTAATAACTATCTTGTATTTATGGCTTCCAGTTTTGGATTCTCCCACAAGTGGAAAAGTTCCCTCCACATCCACCTTGTCCAATCCATTCATAATTTTAAAGCTCTCTTTAAGCTCTCTATCAAGTCACCTCCTGTTTAAAGAAAAGAAGTCCCAACCTTTTCAATCTTTCTGGATAGATGTAATGACACAGTCCTGGTGCCATCCTTGTAATTCTTTTTTGCATTTTCTCTAGTGCTTCTATGTCCCTTTTATAGTATAGAGACCAGAGCTGTGTACAATACTCTGAGTGCAGCCTGACCAGTATCCTATACAAATTTAACATAGCTTTGCTGCTCTTGAATTCTATTCCAAGAAATAAATCCCAGTGCGTTGTTTGCATTTTAATAAATTGGCTGACCTGTGATATTGCTTTTAATGAATTGTTCACCTGTATCCCTAGATCCCTTTGCTCTTTTACCCCATTTTGTTTACATATTTAAGTCATTTTCTCAGTTGAATTTAAAATTCCATCACCGTCATCTATCATTCAACTGCCAACATGAAATCGTCTTGTCCCAAGTTTCAATGAAGTCAGGCTGGTCAGGCATGCCTCCATGTATATGGACCCATTTGCTTGTATCAGTCTCATAACTTGACAATGTTTGAGAAGGGTCACAACAAAAACAACTTCTCTTTTATATAGCGCTTTTAACATAGTAAAATGTCCCAATTCACTTCACAGGAGCATTATCAAACAAAATTGGATACTGATCAACATGAGGTATTAGGGTAGATGACCAAAAGA